>NC_133848.1:2486983-2797856 GCF_047830755.1 Zonotrichia albicollis | reverse complement strand
TGTTACAAAGAAAAAGTATATTCCTGGAGAAAAAGGAAACATAAGGGATTTATAATTGAGCTTATAATTTACTTACTTAGCCTAAAAATCCAGCTTCTACAACACAGTGCAATTAGGAAGAGCAAATGGGCTAACATGTGAACATCCTTGTTGTTGTGCAAGAATTCTCTCTTTATTTTCATTTTATCAGAATAGGTGTGGAAATTTGCTGGCAGTCCCGACATGGGAAGAGATGAGGATCTGACTCCATTTTTCAGAAGTCTGATTTATTATTTTATTATATAAATATTATATTAAAACTATACTAAAAGAATAGAAGAAAGGATTTCATCAGAAGGCTTGAAAGGAATAGAAGAATGATAATAAAATCTTGTGACTGACCACAGTCTGAGACAGCTAAATGTGATTGGCCATTAATTAGAAACAACCACATGAGAGCAATCATAGATCCACCTGTTGCATTCCACAGCAGCAGATAATCAATGTTTACATGTTGTTCCTGAGGCCTCTCAGCTTCTCAGGAGAAAAATCCTGGCAAAGGGATTTTTCAGAAAATATCATGGCTACAAATAGGGATATCCTCAGAGCACCCAAGAAACGACTCAGGGAAGTTGAAGCATTTGGAGAAACTTAGAATCAGGCTCCAAAATGTCCTGTTTACCTTTACAGTCTCTTTTACTACAAATCAGATTGGTCACAGCTAGGAAGGAGGATGGGGACACACTGGGAGATCAGATCCAGCTTGAGCTCTGTGTCAGGGGGCTCTGATGAGCAAAGAGAGGAGGGTGCAGTGCCAGCCCCACTGCCCACCCTCACTGCCCACCCTCTGCAGAACACGAGACCCTCAAGGTGCCATAACAGAGGACAGCAGTGTTCAAAGTCATCATGTTTAAGGGCAAGTTTTAATTCTGTAAAAAACCTTTTTTTCATTCTGACTGTCCCTCAGCTGATGGTGCCTCAGCTCCAGGTTTTGGTGTTGACACCAGGCAGCACAGCAGCCCCTCAGCCCCACTCCTGTTAGATTTGCAGCAGCCTCTTGGACTGCCAGGCCACTGAACCAGGTGAGAGCTTCCTGCCTCACAGCCATGCCCATTCCCCCGTGGGAAAACCCAGAGCTCAAGATTTGGGTTTTTTTCAAGATGGTCCCTTCTGCTCTCCAAACCTTCCCCAGCTCAGCAAAATGCAGCTTTCCAGTGCCTGAAGGGGCTCCAGCAAAGCTGGAGAGGAGCTTTGGACAAGGGCCTGGAGTGCCAGGATGAGGGGGAATGGATTCCCACTGCCAGAGGGCAGGGCTAGATGGGATTGCCATGGTTTGGCACTGCCCAACACCAGGCACCCAGGAAAGTCACTGGTTCACCCTCCCTTGCCACAGCTGGGTAGAGGAGAGGAAAAAAAAATAATATAGGGTTGAATGAATTGAGATAAGGATTGGGAGAAAACACTTCAAGGGCAAAACAGGCTCAGCTTAGGGTTGCAAAGTGAATTTATTACTGACAGAATTAGAGGAGGATAATGAGAGGTGAAATAAGCCCTTAAAACACCTTCTTCCCCCCAGCCCCTCCCTCCTTCCCACTGGCAGTGCAGGGAAACAGGGCATGGGGGGTTTGGGGTCAGTTCATCAGCCAAGTTCTTCTTCTGCTCAGGGAGAGGAGTCCTTCCCCTGTGAGGAACTTCTCCAGCATGAGTCTGCTCTTGTGAGCAGCAGCCCTGCTGGTGAATTCTCCCCATGGGCACACAGCCCTCCCAAACTGCTGCAAGGTGAATTCCCCCCAAACTGCTGCCAAGTATTTAATACTTAAAGATATCATCACAGAGCCTTACCAGCCTCTCTCATTGGCCCAGCCTTGGCCAGCAGCCTGTCCATCTTCAGAGGATTCTTCAGCAGGGATTGACTCTGCTGGACACGGTGGAAGCTTCCAGCAGCTTCCCACAGGAGCCATCTCTGTGCCCCCCCTGCTACCAAAAACCAGGCTATGCAAATCCAATACAGGGATATTGGGAAGAAATTTTTCCTTGTGAGAGTGGTGAGACCCTGGCACAGATTGCCCAGAGCAGCTGTGACTACCCCATCCCTGGAAGTGTTCAAAGCCAGGTTGGATGGGGCAGGGCTGGACCCTTTCCAGTGAAGAAATTTTCTCAATATCCAATCTAAACCTCCCCTGGCACAACCTGAGGCCCTTTCCTCTTGTCCTGTCCCTCTTCCCTGGGAGCAGAGCCTGAGCCCTCCTGGCTGTCCCCTCCTGGCAGGAGCTGTGCAGACCCACAAGGACCCCCCTGAGCCTCCTTTTCTCCAGGCTAAGACCCCTCAGCTACTCCTGGTGCTCCAGCCCCTCTCCAGCTCTGTTCTTGTCTCTGGATGCACTCCAGCCCCTCAAGGTCTTTCTTGTCATGAGGGACCCAAAAGTGACCCCAGGGTTTGTGGTTCCTCAGCAGAGCCCAGCACAGGGGATGGGCACTGCTGGTCCCAGTGCCACACCATGCCTGGTACCAGCCAGGCGCCCTTGGCTGGGCACACACCAGCTCATGTGCAGCTGCTGCCAACCAGCACTCCCAGGTTGTTTTCCAGCTCTGCAGCCACTTTTCCCTAAGCCTGGAGCACTGCAGCAGGTTGTGGTGACCCAAAGACAGTACCTGGCACTTTGTTGACTGTAGCACTACTGGATCCAGGCTCTGCAGAGCCCTCCAGCAGATTAACACTTCCACCCAACTCAGTGGGCTCCAAACTGACTGAGGAACTCATCAGTTCTGTTTTTGCACTCCTGCCCTGGGAAGTGCTCCTTACCTGTGCCTGGTCCCACCCCAAGGGATGGCCATGGACACCAATCTTCTGGGGGGCATAGAATGTAAGAAAATAAAGATAGTGCAGAAGGCAATCTCACCCCTGAGGAGTTGCAGCTGTACTGATTACCAAAGATTAGGAACAGGCCTGCCCTTAACAGGCCACAGCTGTGTCCAGTGAGGATCAGTGCTATAAAAGAGTGGGTTGGCCGGTTGAGAATGGAGCTGGAGTTTGTTGGTGGTGCTATGAAGAAGGAATCAGTGCTGTGAGGAGATGACCATGAGAAATCACCAAGAGGGTATGGAACTTTGGCAATAACATGACAACAGTCTTCATCCCCCACAAGCCCACACAGTAAAGCTCAGCAGCCAGCAGCCATGTGGAGGGATCAGTTTTTATTTCAAAAGACAGTAACACAATTTTTTCAATTTAGTATCAAAACACTGGATATGTTTTTTTGTCTCCAGATTGGCCCCAAAAACTGCTACAACCAGGCAGCATGCTCCAACCACAAGTTACTGCGAGCATGGCAGTGCCACACTCACACCTCACAACACAACACATCAGCAATGCACACAGAGATGGCTTGGAATCAATTAAGACAATTAAGAGCAGTCCTGGGCAGGAGGAAAGGCTTGGCTCCCTCCCTCCAGGTAGGCAAAAACACTTCTCCAAGGACACAAGGCTGTTGTACTTAAGTTGTTAAGTGTAACCCAGTGATGAGCAGTGAAGCTTGGTGCATCAGCACTTAGTGAAGGCAAAGTCAGCTCCAGGGTAGCAATGGGTTACAGGGACAGTGGCTTCTCTAAGCCCTTCAGGTGTGGAGGGGAAGGGACACAATCCCTGTGAAGGTTCAATTGTTCAGATGACTGGCTTGGCTTAAGAAAAAAAAAAACAACCCCCAAAAAAGGGACACCTTTCACCCAAGTTGTTCCTTTCCAACATAGAGCTACCTTAAAGCTGAAAACTGAACTGTGCTTTTGGCAAACAGCTCCTGGAAAAGGAAGTTCTCTCAACAGGCTGTCATCCTAGCCTGGCTACTCTGACTCACAGCCAGAACCATCATATCTGTTTCCTGCCCTGCCAAAGCAGGGTGGCCCACAGCCAATTCATAGAAGATTAATACCAAATTCTAAAGCCAAGAGCTCTGAAGTGTAGCTCACCAGCCTCACACGTTATTTGGAATGTTTGTAATGGTCGCTACAAAAAAAGGTAGTTACAAAATGTGTACATCTCAAACATGCTCTCCAAACATTATTGCATTGTTTACTTCCCTTAATGATGCTGTTTGAAGCTCTGCCCAACCTGGTGGCCTTTAACCCTGGAACTAAGGAGATTTGTGTTTGGTCAGGTTGGCAACAGAAAGTAAACTCTGGTGCCAGGGTTAGAGGGCAGCAGCAGCTGGGCTGGCACCGCATGGCACAGGCAGTGGCAGGGATCCTTTACATCTCATTCAGGTCTAGCAGGGTCTGGTCCAGCATTCTTTGCGTGCAGAGATGCTCCTCTTTGGTGGATTTCAGTTTATCTGCCAAGAACAAGAGTCCAGAGTTACAAACCAGACAAGGAAGGGAGAGTCCTTTGCCAAAGAAAGCTTGTGCCAGCCCCTTCCCCACGCAGCTGCAGCGATCCTGGGGCTGGAGTGCCTGGCTGGGTGCAGCTGGAAGCTTTTGAGGTTACCTGGCTCAGTGTAGCCCTCGCCTCTCACACTGCTGGTGCTCCCACAATGGCCACGGTGCACCTTTAGCCAGAGCTCTGGGCAGTGTTTCACATGCAGGTGTCTCTGTGAGCAGCCAGCTCCTCCCAGGGCTCCACACCTCCACAGCTGACACACACACACTGGCCCAGCAAGGCACCCGAGAGCAAAAACACCCCTGGAACTCCAGCTGGTTGTGCCCCCCTTCCCCTCAGCACAGGGCAGCAGCAGGGAGCAGACCAGCAGCCCCAAGGCAGAGTGAGCAGTGAGGGAGCTGCACCCTGCCCAACACTGCAGGCAGCTGTGCAGTCGATTCTCACATGTTCCTTAAGCCAGGAGGAGAGCAGATCAGCAGCTAGTGCTCTAAGTAGGCTTTATTCCAAAGGTGAGCCCACCCATATCACTGGAGACATCCACACGCTGGGACACTGGGCAGACAGGCTGTGGAAAAATGTCCTTTAGGTACAGGCAGGTTGCCAAAGCCACTCCCAACCTCCCCAGGGCCAGAAACTGCACAGAGAGAGAGAACAGCCCTCCTCGAGCATGAGCAACAGCAGCAGCATTTCAATACTCCCTGCAGGCACCCAGGACACAGCTTCAGGCTGTGCATTTTGGCTGTCAAGATGTCTGTGAGCTTTCCCAGCCCATTCCAGCTGCACTGGGGTCAGGCCTGGGAAATTACTGCTGCCCCCAAAACTTCTCAGGATCCCCTAAATAGGAACATACTACAGGTGTGCAGTGTCTCACAGACCACAAGGTCAGTCCTTTATTGGTAGAAGCCATCATTCCATGCACCAGGAAATCCTACAGTCATTCAGCTAACAGTAAATTAGGTTGTAGCACTTGACAGGCAGCTTCAAGCAGACATAAGCCTAACTTCAGCCCACCCTCATTTGGGGGTGCATCAATTCTGGTTCCACGGAGGAGCCAGGCAGGACCCCCTGGACAAGCAAACAAGACTGGCTAAAACACAGCCAGGTCTGGGGGTGACTTCACCAAGAATAGAAGTTATCTTTATGTATTAAAAAAAGCTTAAATAAATTACAGGATAAATCCAAGTGCCTCATTAAAAAGCAGCAATTGCATAAAACTGGCAAGCCTGCCAGTGTTAATGATCAGATTTCAGTGTGGTCCACAGCAGTGGTGGTGGCAATGAGCTGTTAATGGGATTAGTGGGCCCCTTCTCAGTCACACAGATCATGCAGCATTAACTTCAGCTCGTTAGAGAGCAGGCGGTTTTTCTCAAGCTGGCTGTACAGGCGCTCTGCAGCAGCGACAGGATGAGGGAAACAAGAGGAAGAGAGAAAAAGAGAGAAAGGGAGGGTTAGTAGAGCACCAGGAGGAGCACATCAAACAAGCTGTCTCCACAGTGTGTGCTTCTGAGGACAGCCAGCTATTCCCAAAGGTTTGCCTCTCTCTAACTTGTGCTTCAGCCCAGGAAGATCAGAGGAAGCCAGGTGTGGGCAGAACGTGCTCCCCAAGTGAACGTGCTGCCCAAGATGTGCAAAGGCAAAGAAAGGAGGAAGAGACACCACAAGAGGAGCCTGCAGGCAGGGCCCCAGCAAGGACAGAGATGTGGGATGTGCTTGAAGTGTGGAGCACACTGCAGAAACGAGTCCTGCCACAGCTGTACCAGAACCAGCTTCCAGAGGGAGCCACACCTCACTGCAGTGGGAATGACAGGGTGTGAACAGCAGGACAGGCACACCAGAAAAACTAAGAGTGAAAACATCCCTGGCCTGGAGGACCCTCCTCTGAGAACATGCCTGGTGCCACACTAACAACCCAGCTAGGACTGGAGGCAGCAACTGTGCAGGTACAGGACAGAGGGACTTTGGAGCACAGAGTCCTGTTTTACATCTGCCCCAGAACAGCTCCATGAGCAGGGCACAAGCTGCCACTGCATTTGTGGCATTCCTCATCCTTCAGAGCTCTGTCCTCAGAGCCCCACAGAGGTTCCAGCAGCCACACTCACACTCATCATTATGCTTGGTCCCTTTCCACATCTGTCACTTCCCAGGGCTGGGTGGCAATGTCCTGCCACAACCAGCCACTACAGAGAACACATTCAGCATCCCTCCCGCTCATTTGCATGGCAGAGTCCTCCCAGCCTGACAGCTCCGATTCCTGCACTTTGGGGAATTGCAGGCAGGGAAAAAAACCTTACACATCATCTTCCAGCCTGGCAGAAGTGACCAGCACCACCTGCAGTGACACCAGTGTGATGCCTCTGCTGGAGAGTGAGCCCAGAGCACAGCCTTGGCCTTGGTCTTCCCTCTAATCTCTGTACTGTGAGGTCCTGAAACTCTCAGGCACCTGTGGATGCCATGGGACAGACAGAGAGACACAAACACTGTTTCTCACAGTGGCTTGTGAGAATTTTTAGGGAGTTTATAAGGATGTGGTAACTTTTTAAGTATAAACAATCTGCAGGTGGTGTTTTTCTACTTCATCTTTCTGTTCTTCTCAAAGACAGTGTGTGAGGAAGATGTTTTTGCTAGTTAGCCAATCAAACAGAATCTGTCATATCTATTTAATAAATAAAATAAAACCTTGAATAAAACCTTCTTTGCTCTTTCTACAATCCTGCCTCCTGCCTGTTCCTGTGCCATGCTCAGTGCAAGAGTGACAGGCACCCCCTGAAGGGGACCTACACCATTCCTCATTGCTTTCAATCTCAGAATATTTTACTCTTGAACAAGACCTAGCTGGGTAAAATTCCAGAAAGTGGAGTGGCTTACATGGAGCAGCCAAAGCACATCACCCTCCCCAGAGTCTCAGCTCAGTCCCTCCAGTGTAACACCTGCATACAGAGGGGAAAGCTCAACTTCAGCTTCACTCTCAGCTTCTCTCAGCCCTCAGGACCCTTTAACTGCACCTCACTGCAGGAGAGGGCAGTAATGCTGATTGATTGTCCCTCTTTAAAGCCACCAAGGGAAGCACAGGCAGAGAAGCCAATGATTTCTGACCTACCACAATGGGGAAGTTGAGGGAAGTTGTGGGTACATCCTGGCCCATGCCTTGCACAACAGCTGCTGTTGCTGCTGTGAGGGATTCTGGCTCCATGGTGCTCTGAGCAGCCCCAATGTCTGTGCCCAAACCTGAGAGATCCAGGCTGGTCCTGGGTCTCCCCAGTGGCAGAGGATGAGAGTGAACTGTTTTCAGCAGAACTTGGAGCAACAGCTCCAGCTTCAAGCAAACATTCCTGCTTGTGTGCAGGGAGCTGATGATTCACCCACACAAGGCAGCAGACTGGAGTGTTTAGCATGACTGAACTTCCCACACTTCAGGAACAGCTTCTGCACAGGGAACACCTGCCCATGTCTGCAGCAGCCACGCCATGTTTGGGCTGCTCCTTTCCCTGCCCATCCCCAGGGCAGCCCCAGGACGTGGGGAGCCCCAGGAGCTGCCCCTCCTGGTCAGTTAACCTGAGTTTGCAGCACCCCCACAGCACAGCACAGCTGCCAGGAACCAGCCTGCACAGGCCCAGCAATCCAGTCCGACCAGATGCCTCCAAAACCTCCCAGGGTAACCATTGCATCACCCACCCACATCCCCATCCACCACCCAGAGCCTGGGATTCCTTCTGGGTGAGTGGGGAAAGTGCCACAGCCCAGGCTTAGATAACATTCCTGGGAACACCAGTGAGCAGAGCAGAGGCAGCAGCTCCCCACAGCAAGAATCAGGGTGCCACCAGACCTCCCTGTGAGGTGTGAGCTGCCACCTCCCAGCACTGGCAACCACACAAGGGGTGAGGTTGGAAGGGACCACTGTGGGTCTGGTCCAACCTCCCTGCTCAAGCAGGGTCACCCCAGAGCACTTGGCACAGGATTGTGTCCAATTATTCTGGAATTTCTCGAGTGAGGGAGACTTCACACGGTATCTGGGCAATCTGTTCAGGGCTCAGTTACCAACACAGGAAATAAATTGTTCCTCATGTTTAGGTGGGACTTCTGGGCATCAGTTTCCATGTTTGCCTGTCCTACTGCTGGGCACCACTGAGCAGAACCTGGTCCCTCCTCTGACACCCTCCCTTTGATACTGGCAGACAGTCATGGTGTCCCTGTTGTCTTAAGAGCTGACAGGGGAACACTGGACTGGAAACCTTCACATTTACAGAAGCCCTGCCCTCCCACAGGATCCAGATCCTCAACTCAGCTGCAGTGGGGTTACTGAAGAGCTCTGGGTTCCTGCTTTGTGCTCAAGGGGCACAGTCCAACATCCCCCACTTTGAGATCCCTTGAACGCTCCCTCCCTTCCCCACCTGCCACCAATGCAGAGTGCGACAGGCTGGGGCAGGTGAGTGTGCCTGGATTATCCTGAGTGCCAGTGCTGTCACGTGGAGAGCAGAAGGGCACAAACCTGAGGAAGCCACGGGAAGTGTGCCATGTCACCAGAACTCTGCTCACGGAGGGCTCTTCGGGCACTGGGGCAGATGAACAGATCCAGAAAGGAAAAAGTATTTGACCAACCACCATGAGGCAGCACACACTGTTTTGTGAGCAGTGTTTATCATACCACATCAACCAGCAACAGCTCCAGCAGTGACACACAGCAGGCACTCACAGCCCAGTGCCAGTGCTCTGTGGGAAGCTCCATGCCACATTTCTAGAAGGATCCTGCAGCCCCCAGCCCCTGTGTGGGGAGGGAAGGGCTCTGCAAAAGATTCCCTGGCTCAGATGCTCACAGCCCTGCTCATTCCTGAAGCAAGAGGCCACACATCCTTGCCCTTGGCACAGGCAGCACCTCACACCCAGTTGTGCCCCAGTGAGACCAGCCAGAGCTCACACAGTATTTATTGGCTTCCAAACCCTGGCTAACGACTATCAGGTGTGGGACCTCCCACTGCAAGCCAGTGCTTGGCAACCAGTGCTGCTGAGCACTCCAAAGCAGGCAGGAATGAGGAGTGTCTTCAGTCAGGCACAGCTCCAGGGCCTCCTGCTGCAACCCCCAGCCTCCAGTTTGACCCTGTCTGCAAAGCTGCCATCACATCTGGGAGCCAGGGACACACCTCAAAGAAAAATCCAGCGTGCAAGTGAGGTCTGTGCTCCACTGAGAGTGACTCCAGTTTGAAGGCAATGCTGAGACAGTTACTCTAAAGCAGCGAGTGGTCACTAGAAACCCATTTCTCCAAAGCAACAGCCATTTATACAGGAACTGTTTTCCTTAAAAAAGGTGACATCATGCTCGAGCAAGAGGCAAGAGAAATACAAAAAGAGCTTTTTATGGCTCCACACAAGATATGCAGATGAGAACAACATCCTCCCCGCTCCCCCAGCACAGAAAGGGCAGCCCCTCAGAGCAGGCTGTGTCTGGCACATCAGGTCACACAGAGGGAGCTTTGTTTGGGAGCAAGTGCAGCAGAACTGGGGGGCTGCTGCCTCTGTGTCTGTACAGCACCCATTCCCAGGGATGCCCTGTGCACAGTAACTGGAAAAAGGTACTGGAATTCAGAGTGAGATGAAGAGAGCGTGAATGCCGGGTGCAGATGCAGAACAAGCCACCAAGCAGAGAGACAAATCCAAAGTGGAGTTTGGAACCACAAGACTTATCTGTGTGAGACAGAAGGAGACACTAATTTTAAGGAAAGCCTCGGTGTTTGTGCACAGCAAACTCTGCTTAGGGAACGTTGGGACACTCGTGTTAAGGCTCTTCTCTGTGGGGTGAGGACCTGGCCTCTCCTGGGTTAGTGCAAGGACCACATGGAGCAGTTGTTAGCAGCACCCACTGCAGATCTGAACAAAGCTAAGGAGCAAAGTTGCAGAAACACACAAGTTCAGCTACTTCCACAGATCAGTTCATGATCTGGCCCATCTCAAGCCTATTGTGGCAATTCCTAAGGAATCCACCTGAGCACTATCCACAGCCTCTTCCAGAAGGAATCCTGAGACCATGGCCCAGTGGCTCCAGCAGATGACAAAGCCACATTTCCTGAGAAAGCCCTTCCCAGTGGGAATGGGAATTGCACTCAAATTTAAGTCAGAACCCTTTCAGGCCAGCACAGCACTTGGTTACACATGCAGACCACCAGGACCTAGAGTTAGAGGATGGCATGCTGGGGCTCCTTGGGCAGATCTGTAGAAGTAACCTGGACAATTCTCCAACTACAGAAACCACAGCAAACCAAGCAAGCACTGGCAGTCCAGGCTGCTGAAGCGAGAGCCAGCTCATATTTACATGGAAGTCATGTCATTCAGGGCGTGGTCCAGTTCCTCACTAATTGCTTTGTACTTCAGTTTCTGGGCATAGAGCTCATCTAGAAGAGGTTTAGGAGGAGAACAAAAGGAAAACAATGAGGGAAGGCAAAGAGTTCTTCCAACACTCCGGGGTGGGAAAGGCACACTGGCGTACATGAACTGAAGAAAATGAAGTTACACGTGGAGCCATCACGACTCTGTGTTCATCCCCAACAATGAACAGGAGGGTTCCAGCAGCCTGAGGACCCAAGTGACCCACAAGTGCCTTCCAGGATTACAATCCAGCTCCAAGGGCAGCAGAGCCAAGCACTCAACCACATCACTTTGTAAAAACAAGCTGTCCAGCTAGGTCAGCAGGAACCAGGGTCAGGAGGAGCAGCAGGGAAAGGCAACTCCATCCACTCAGGGAGAAGCTTGTTACACCTAAGGAGAGCACTGATAATTGAGGTGCCTTGTTCTCACCTGTGTCTCAATGCAAAGACTGGCTTGGGAGCAGTCAGTCATGTCATGGAGCTGGGCATCAGAGGAAACTCCAGTGCTGCAGGATGCAGTGAGGTGGGGGAGCAGACTGGCCACACCAGTGCTCTCCATCAGATAATGGAGCAGACAGGCAGCTCTCTGCCCGCAGGGAGGGGTGGGCCTGGGACTGTGCTGACACATCCCTGAGCCCTGCAGAGCTGGCACAGACAGCTCCAGCTCTGGCAGCTGGGCTGCAGTACAGCTGGGCATGCTGTTAAGAGCCTCACAGAGCCTGGGGAACTTTGTCATTTGTCATGAACTAGGTCACCTCAGCAGCAAGGCTGTAGACCAGAGCCAACTCTCAATCAACAGGTTTCAAGGGGAGCGTGCAGGGATTTGGAGGACTTTTTGCAGTTCCAAATAAAAGCTTGTCCTGCACCATGAGGTGGCTCAGATTGCTGCTTGGCTGCAGTTCTGGAACAGTTCAGCTGACACCATTGCTATTTCTAGATAATAAACCTCCAGAGTGACTCCAGACAGCAGGATAATGCTTTGTATCTCCAAGAGCTAGCACTAAAAGACCACAAAGGCACACCTGTGGTCAAGGTAAGAGACCTGTAAGGGTTTTGGTTTACCAGCACCACCACTCCAGCCACAGCAATCCACAAAAGAATCTGGCCACACTCCCAGATTTAAGGGAGGCAGCTGAAACCTTCTCCTCCTGTGGCTTGGGGCAAGGTTCTGCAATGGCTGGCCTCAGGAGCGCTCCTGAAGGACTGTGTGAAGGAATGGGAGGAGGAAAGGAACCCACCCTTGGCACAGGCTGACTACCCCGTGGGCTGAACTGCTGGGGATTCAACCTTGGCTCAGGACTCACACTGGGCAGTCTGAGGCTTCATGGGGGCTGTTTCAGACTCACTGACTCCTGCAAGACCCCATCTGCAGCAGCCAGCATGTGCATGATGCTGTGCACACAAGTATGTTATTGTGACCAATTCTTACAAGTGTTTCTTTCCTGTGCCACTCCTACAAGAATTGGATTAAGCTGGGGCACAGGGATCTGGCTACATTCCTGAGGACATCACTACCAACATACAGAAGCTATCTAGATAAGGCCAGGTGTCTGGATCAAGAGCTTGAGAGCTGCTGCAGCACAGGGGAACTGTTTTCAGAGCAGGGCTCTTGCCAAGCCTCACCTTGGAGGCCAAGTGGGAAAATGCTCCAAGCAAGGAGGAGCACAGCAGCTACCTGAGAAACAGCCCTCCTCAGCTTCTCACTCAACACCCATTGCTTGGTTTCCTAGCCCCAGAATGTACCTTCCAGATCATCAATGGTCTTCTCCAGCTTGGCTACAGAGCGTTCAGCAAACTCAGCACGGGTCTCTGCCTGCCAGACAGAAATAAAGCAGTGAGTGCAACAGCTCTACAGGAAAGGGACCAGTCCAAGGACATGGACTTTGCATCTCTTCCCAGTCAAGCTCACCCTGCTGGGCCATCCTGACATGGTCACTCACCTCTTTGAGTTTATCAGTCAGAATCTTGATCTCTTCTTCATATTTATCCTCTTTTTGAGAGTACTGTGGAAAAGGAGTCAGCAGTCAGCAGCCCCAGATACCTCCCTCTCCAGAGAGCCCACAACTACAGAGGGCAGCATCAACTCCTCACTGCAGTACACATGACAACAGAAACCTTCCACCTGGGAGTTGTTCACATCCTCACCCAAGCCCAACAGGACTGGGGCAGGTGGCAAGTCTCACACCATGCATGGAACACAAACTTGGATGCAGAAAAATTCTCATCTTAACATTTTAGCAGCTTAAACACCCGGGCCGATTGAGTCTGCCCCAAGGCAGGGAAGGGCAGCCAGGCTTCCCCCACCCCAGTTTCCAAGCCCTCCAATGAAATAAATACCTCAGCCCTCCCAGCAGAGCAAGCACAGCATTCCTGGCTTGCTTAAGACTGCAGTTGAATCATTTCCACCTCAGTGGGTGCTCTGCTGTTTACCCTCCTAGCACAACAGCAATGTTTCTGGCCCTGGGACAGGCAGCCCTACCTTCTCAGCCTGAGCCTCAAGAGACTTGAGATTGTTGGTGACATTCTTCAGCTCCTCCTCCAGCTCGGAACATTTACTGTGGGGTTTTGTAAGGAAAGGGGAGAAAAAAAAGGAAAAGAAGAAGTGGGAGGGAAAGACAGGAGACAAGAAGTGAATCCACGTGCAGGGAAGATCAGGAAGTTCTTTAGGGGACTGTCTGAGATCAGACTGGACAGGACCCTGCTTTGAGGCACCTGTGCAGAAAGCAAGTTCCCTTTTTGCCTCTGAGCTCATGTTTGGAATATTCTGCCAGCATATGCACGGGGCACAGAGCTGAGCAGCGAGATGTGGACACAGGTTTCTGCCAGACTTGGAGTCTCCAAGGAGAAGCTTCACTTTTAGTGTGCTGTATGGAGGGAAGCTGTTCTGATGGACAGAAGGACAGCCACCACCACTGAAAAAGGGACATTTATGGGCAGAGAAGACAGAATGTTCCAGGAGAGAGCGAGAGAGAGACGCAGTTAAGCTGAGGGGAGGAGCATAGTGAGGAGACCACATGAGTTTTCGGTTTAATGGTTCAAGAAGGGAAAGGTTAGTACCTTTTCTTCGGCAACAGACAGACACCTCAAGTTCTGGTCCATCACTCTGATCTGCTCCCGCAGCTCCCGGCAATGACTGTTAGTGACGGTCACACAGGGGCACAAGCCAGGTGGGGGCAAGGTCAAAAGGAGCACCAGAACCACACCACCACAGAGCCAAAAAGGGTGGGGAAGGGAAACACAAAAAAGTCATGGTCACAACATGCACATCTGGGCGGGAAGCACAGTGCTGCTGCTGCATACACACCAACTGTGTTAGACAAGGCCCAGAGCACAGAAAGGCCCTGACCAACTCCTCAAGGATCAGCTAAAGCACCTGGACACATGAAAGGAGCCCAAACACCAGGATTTGTATCTCTGCTCTGAGCAGAGGAAGCCCAGATTTCTGCTCAGCAGTGCAGAAGCCTGTAGTGGTGTGGTGGTATTACTGCAAATCCTTGGAGAGGCCCAGAGAGCAGCCTCAGCCACAGCTCTGCCCTTGGCCACCAAATATGGCACTTCAGGCCCTGGCCTAGAGGCCTCTGCCACTTCAGTACAAGCACTGTGAACCATCTTGTGACTGCACACACAAAGCAGTGCTGTGATTGCTGAGCACAGGAAGGCTCTGCAGCCTTCACAACTAGGGAGTGACTCCATGCAAAGGCCCAGAGTGTCTCCACCCAAGGCAAATCACACCACAAACTCCGTGTCCTAGGTGGAACTAATCCTGTTTTGTGGAGGGAAGCGCTTTCACTGCTTTCCTTTGCAGCCCTCCACCCACCCTGTGCTTCAGGCCTTGTGTAACAAGGTTAGCAATGCAGTGTTAGTGCCCATGCAGAGGCAGACCTGGCAGGTACATGCAAGCAGACTACTCACGACTCTGCGAGCTCAGCTCTCTCCTCAGTGCGCTCCAGATCCCCCTCAATGATCACCAGCTTCCGAGCAACCTGGAAAGGACAACCAGAGTCAAGAGCAAGGAGGAGTTTTGTGCTTGCAGGCTCTGCAGAGCGAAGGGAGGAACGCCTGCAGGAGCCACTGGAGCTGTGGGAAGCTTTTGGCCAAGCAGAGCATTGATGAGGCTCTGCTGAGAGCCAGATTTGCTGTCAGCAGGAGGAGGATTCAAGTCTCCTGGCCCAGGTCAGTTGTACAGAGCACCCAAGGGTCTCACCTCCTCATACTTTCTGTCTGCCTCCTCTGCAATGTGCTTGGCTTCCTTGAGCTGGATCTCCTGCAGTTCCATCTTCTCCTCATCCTTCAGAGCTCTGTTTTCAATGACTTTCATGCCTCTGCCCAAAAGCAAGCACAAGGAGGGGAGATGTGTGAAACCATCTTGGACAAGGCAGCAGTGCAATGAGTTGCAGAGAATTAACAGCAGTCCCTGGAAGCACAGTGCTTCTCAATAAACCATGATTCCTCTGAATGCAGAAGGCAGAGGCCTCTGGGCTGATGTGAATACAGCCACCTCAATTGCTTGGAGTTAACTGTTCTGTGGAACATTCCCCCAGCAGATCACTGGGTTGCCAGGCCAAGGGGCGTGCAGTGCTGCTGAGAACAAGCCCAGCTTTCTTAGGGACTCCCAGCCAAGTCAAGCACTTCCCCATCTGGAATGAAGGAAGAGCCAAGACTCTCTGTGGCAGGCCAGCAGCTGGGGCAGGCTGCTCACGGTGTGTGCAGGAGGAAGCACATCAGACAGCTGGAAGTGGGCCACTCCCCTCTGAATCACAGGTCAGGGGACATCTGCCAGTTAGGGAGGATGCTGGCAGAGAGGCTGCCCCACCCACAGCCACCTTTACAAGGCAGTGGTGTCCCTGACCCGGTGTATTTCTCCTCTTTTGGAAGCGGGGATGCATGGTGGCACTTCCTCACTCCCCAGCCTCAGGTTCCAGGACAATCAAGGCCATCAGCAGCCTCAGGTTCATCAGCACTGGTTTAGCTGCTCTGCCTAAGCAGGCACTGACTCCCTCAAGCCTTGGTGTGGGATCTCCTTCCCCACTCTGAGAAGCTCAAAAAGTTGATGGCACCAGACCCTCAGTGTCTGACAGACTGCAAGCAGGAGTCCTTGCTCACCTTTCACTCTCATCTGCTGCCTTCTCTGCCTCTTCCAGCTTCTGCAGAGCTGTGGCAAGGCGCTCCTGAGCTCGGTCCAACTCCTCCTCCACCAGCTGGATCCGGCGATTCAAAGATGCCACCTCAGCCTCAGCCTGCAGGGAGCAGAGGAGGGCACTGAGCCCGGGCAGGTTTGGCAGCTGAGATCTGCCACGGGGGCAGCAGCAGCACTCAGGAACCCAAAGCAAACCCAGGGTGCTTCAGCCACTCTCCCAGAGGTGAGCAGCACACTCAGCTCTGCAGGCTTCCTGCTGCCAGCCTGCACTGCTCTGAGTTCAGGCCATAAACACCAAGGAGATGATTTACACCAAGTGCTGCCTCTGCAGCTGCCAGGATCCTGCCAGGTCATTCATTCATCACAGCCCTGTTTATCCAGCACACCAGAGCATGCTGACAGCTGCCACTTAGCAGAGTCAGCTTACTGCTGTGATCTGGACATGAGCATTGCTTGAGGCAAACCCTCTCAGCAGCAAGGTGAGAAGGATTAACATGTCCAGGGATGTGCCAAGCTTTGCTGGGTGCTGCTGCCAAGCTGGGCTGCTCACAGGGTGCTGCCCAGCCCCAGGGCTTGTTGCTGCAGAGCCCACAGCCCCACAGAGAGCCTGCAGTGCTTGAGGATTCCTTCCTCCCAGCAAATCCAGAGAAGGAGCAAAAACCTTCTCCAGCCTTGAGACAGCTTGAGGAGGCTGCTCCCCAGCAAGAGTTGCCTTGGATCACTCACACACATTGGGAGCTGCTGACAGCCTGCAGACATCTGCCAGAAATGTGGCACAAATCAGAGGCTATCCCACCCCCCAAGCACTGCAATCCATGTCCTAGTCAGCCTCCACAGAGGCCACAAGGTACAAGGCAGCCCCCACAGTGCTGTGCTGTGCTGGGGAGCACAGACCACGCTCAGAGAGCTCAGTCCATCACTCGTGTGGTAACACAGCACTGCCATCACCCTGTAAGGCAACACAGCACTGCCATCACCCTGTGGCTCGCTCCAGCGTTGAGTCAGAACACAGCCAGGGCAGATACAGAGGACAGGAACTGCCCTTCAGTGCTGCAGAAAACAAAGCACCTCAAGGCCAAGGATGAAAATCCCTTCCGTGGCACTCCTCTTCTGGATCAGACCCAGACTAAACAGTCAACTGGAGACTCACTGCAATCTTTTTGGGACCCTGGAGGCATGGCCTGATTGCCTGTGAGGCCCCTGCTTGCAGCCACATCCACTCCAGCCAAAGCCCAGGGGAGCCCAGATGCTTTAGGAACTCTGACATCCCCCTGGAAATCCAGAATCCTGCTCCCCAACAGGATTACAAAGGCAGGCAGGCAGGAGTGCAGCTCTGTGATCTGCAGAAACCCCAGCACAGGCACATGCCAGACAAACAGAAATACCCCAGCTGCACATAACAAAGCACCCTCCCAGCCACACGGTGCCGAGGAGGAGGAGCAGAGTGATGAAAGGCACCAGTGTTACACTGGGGTCCCACTCTGCTTGCACCCAGCTCCCAGAGGGGCTGTCTGAGCTTTCCCCCCACTGAGGCTCCCCTGGCAGGTTCCAAGGCCAGGCTGGGAGGGCACAGAGGAGCTCCCATGCAGGTACACCCAGCTCTGGATCAGCCCACACCCCTGTGGTGCCCAGAGCCAACACCCACCCTGCTGAAAGGGGAAGTGATCTGACCGAAGAGGAGCACAGCAATACCTTAAACAGAACCAGGAAGATTGCCTGACTGAATCTTTGCCCTATTAAAGGGGCTACCAGCTGCTGAGGACCTCCTCCTTCCTTCTCCACTTCTTGACCCTTTGAACTGCACCACTCAGCCCTGACTTCCTGCAGGCAGTGCTCAAAAACCACCCAAAAACCACCCTGCATTTTGAGGAAGTGCCTGTCTCCTGCTGCAGCAGAGCCCTTACATCTCCTGTTCTGCTGCTTCTCTCCAGATACAGATGAAACTGTCAGGCTTCCCCAGAGCACTGGGTGACGCTTCCAGGTGACCCTTTCAGACCCCCCTGGTACAAGTGGCACATTTCTGTTATTCCATGCTTCTTTCACAAAGGCAGCCCTGAGCAAGGAGCACCTGGAGCTCAGCAAATCAAAGGAGAAGCTCATCCAGGCCTTCAGAATTCACCAGTGCTGTCCCATGAGAGTCAAGAGGACTCCCCAGGACCCGTGGCCAGGCAAGCCCTGGGCACCATACTGGGAGCACTGGTTCTCTCCCCCGAAGGAGGTTCAGGGAGCTGGGAAAAATATGCCTGTGCCCATGACAATGCTGCTATTGCAAGGAGAATTCCTTATGTGGCTGCAAAGAAAGAGCCAGCTGAGGCCTGGGAGTGGCAGCAGCTTCTGCCACGGATCTGGGCAGCAGAACCTGACCCATCCCTGGCAGTGCCACAGCTCTGTCACAGACACAACTCCAGCACTCGGGGGGGCACTCAGCTTCACATCAAATGCAGCAAAATCACTGCAAACCCAACGAGAGTCACGCTTAGATTCGAGCAAGGAGCTGCCCCGTGTCACCTCATTCCTGTCCCCAAAACGCCGCCAGCTTTGCCTGTGTCCCAGCCCAAAGGAGGCGGCCACTCAAGGTCCTGCCTGTGCCACTTCATCCCTGTCCCCACAATGCCACCAGCCTTGCCTGCGTCCCAGCCCAAGGGAGGGGAGGCAGCCACCTCCAGGTTCTGCCCGTGCCACCTGGGGGTCCTGCCCGTGTCACCGCCAGGTCCTGCCCGTATCACCTCGCCCCTGTCCCGGCCTTTCCGGCGCTGCCAGCTCAGATCCTGCTGTCGCCGCTCCCTCCTCCCTTTGAGGCGCTCCCACCCGGCTCTCCCCCGCCGGTACCGGTGTGAGGGAGCCCCGCTCACCGGGCCGGGCGGGACGCGGGGCTCGGCAGGGCTCCTGCGCCGGCCGCATCCCGAGGGAACCCGCTCCTTACTTCCATCTTACCCGCGCAGCTCCGGGCTCGGGGCCGCACAAGATGGCCGGGGCCTCCCCCTCCTCCCCCTGGCCGGCTCCTCCGCCGCTACCGTCTGTCCCGGGACACCGGGAACAGCGAAACAACGCCAGGCCCCCCTCCCCGGCCCCGGTGTCCGCTCAGCACCACGGGCGGGTCCCAGGGGGAGACACGGATACAGAGCGAGAGCGCCGCTCTCGGCGGACCCATCGGGCCGGGCCGGTATCCCCGCGGCTCGGAGCGACCCCCGGCTCCGGGCGCGCCGCCCGCCCGGCTCTGCCCCCGCGCGGCGGCGGTGCCGGCGGTACCTGCTCGCGGTTGCGGCGCTCGGCTTCCACCTCCCGCTGCAGCCGCTCCGCCCGCTCCTCCGCATCGTCCGCCTGCTGCTGCAGCACCTGGATCTTGCGCTTGACCGCCTCGATAGTGGTGGCCCCGGCCATGCTCGGTGCCTCCGCTCCAGTCCCGCCACCCCCAGACACCGGGACCGCGCCCGGAACGGCCGGACGGAAGTGACGTCACTTCCGCCCCGCCCCGCGGGCGCGTTACCGGGGAGATGAGGAGCGGTCGCCGCGCCCGGGGCGGGGCCGGGGCACCGGGACCGGCACCGGACCGGGGGCACTCAGTGGCACCGGCGGGAATGGGGGCACCGGGCGGGAATGGGGCACCATCACCGGGCGGGGGACACACATCGGCACCGGCGGGAACGGGGCACCGTCACCGGATGGAGGCACCGGGACCGGCACCGGGCGGGGGGACACTCATTGGCACCGGCGGGAATGGGGGCACCGGGCGGGGGACACATCGGCACCAGCGGGAATGAAGCACTGGCACTGGATGGGGCACACACATCGGCACCGACGGAAACCGGACACTGGCACCGGGCCGGGAGGGAACACAGGATGTGCCCCCCGGACAACTGGGTCCAGCGGGACCCGCCCGATATGGTCTGAGGGCACCGGGAGTGGCCTCGTGTGTCACGGGGAGCAGGCACGGCCTCACCGGGCCCGGAGCATCCACACGGGCCCACACGGGCTCTGCCCCACGGAACCCCCTCACACCCCGGTCGGACTGCCCTCAGCCCCGGGGCAGGGGACACACATCGGCACCGGCGGGAACGGGACACCGGCACTGGGCCGAGGGGAACACCGGGGTGTGCCCCACGGGCACCTGGGTCCAGCGGGACCCGCCCGATACGGGCGTGAGGGCACCGGGACTAGCCTCGTGTGTCACGGGGAGCTGGCACGGCCTCACCGGGCCCGGAGGATCCACACGGGCCCTGCCCCACGGAACCCCCTCACACCCGCCCCGGGCCCCGGGGCTGGTTCGGGCACGGCCTCGCCACGGGGAGCTCCGGGAGCCCCCGGAGCCCGCGGGGCCCGGAGCCCACAGCCTTGCAGCACATCCCGCTCCTTCCTCCGTGCCGCGGTGGGGCTGCGGCCGCCAGGCTCCCGCTGCGCTTCCATGTGTGAGATCCCGAGGTGAGAACCCTCCCGTGTCAGGAGGATAACGCTGCGAAGATCAGAGCTGGGAGCTGTGTTCCTCCGTGGCGTGAGGGTCATGGAGCCCCCCAAGAGCTCGATAAACACATCACCGAGCCCTGTTACTGCTCTCATTCCCCCCTCTCGTTCCCCTATTTGTCAATGCTTCTAGTGTGTAGATAGAAGGGAAAGGCTCCGGGCTGCTGCCTGAAACCCTCGGCAGCCAGGCAGGAGCACAGCATGTTTCCGAGGTGAGTGAGAATCCAAAGGGCTCTGTTGGGCTGGAAGTACCCGGGAAGCAGCTCTGCCCTTTCACTGCTCCGGGATGTAAAATTCCCAGAGCCAGGAGGAAACTGGAGGACCCCCATGGGCCACGCTGGGGAAAAAGGGCTGCAGGTGCACAGAGGGGGATCCATAAGGGAATGTGGTGACAGCAGGGAAAATGCCAACAAGGACAAAGGGGGGAAAGAAGGGTGTGAGGGTGGGAAGAGCTCTGCAATGCTGCTCTCGACACAAGTCCCAGCGCAGGGCTGCCCACAGGGACCCGCAGCAAAGCTCCAGAGCTCCGGAGCTCCCAGTGAGAGCAGCCCAGGCGCCGTGCTGGGATCAGGCACTTCCCCACGAGCACGGACGGCTCCTGCCTTCTCTGCACCAGAGCCGGGCTGCGAGGCTCTGACACCGGAGCCTGAGGCATCCCGGCCTCTCAAGGACTGCCAGGTCCTGACAGGTGACGAGCGGTGCCTCATGCCTGTCTCGATGCCGCCGCCGGCTGAAACCCTGCACCGCTCGCACCATTGTTTTCCTGGAAACAGCGGACAACAATAGCCGGGCTGTGCAATGCTCGCGCTGCCCATGAGCCCCCGCCTGCAGGGGGATGAAGGCTCTCCCCTCCTCCTTCTCCTTCCCGGAGCTCGGCTCCGCCACCCCCAGCCGTGACTCAGAGTTTCCCGGGGACACGTGGACCCCGCATCCCGCACTCACTGCCCAGCTCTGCCCTCCGGATTTGTCCTTCACAGGGCCATTCTCTGCTCGAAGGCACCTACACGGTTTTACCGGGAGCACACTGAGCCGGACAGGGACCTTCCTGTGTCCCCAGGGCATAGGGAAGGGCTGCAGTCCCACCAGGAAGGGGGACAAGGCAGCATTCAGCTTCCACCTGCACCCCATACATACGTCTGCCGCCTTCTTCTCTGCCAGCTCCAGCTTCTCCTGGGCGTCCTTCAGGGCCTCAGAGTATTTGTCCAGTTCATCCTCTGTCCCCTTTAGCTTCTTCTGCATGGCAGCTAGCTCATCCTCCAGCTGGAAGGACAGCGGTGTCACCATGGGTGGGCACCACTCTGAACCCCTGCACCCCAAGAGAGCCCTGCTTGCCCCATCCCAGGCTCAGCTCTGCCCCATGGCATCCCTCCTGCCCCTTCCTTGGGGCCAGCTCTGCCCCAGAGTGTCCACCCCATTCCCACACCCCAGGGCTGTCCCACCCTCAGAGCACCCTTGAGCTGGGGGATAGTGGCAGCTGTCACACTCTTACAACTAAATAAACTATTTAGTGCAGTAAAACACGCTCTCATACCCCAGGCAGAGTCCCTGTTGGGTCTGGGCTCAGCATAACCCAGCACAGGCACCCCCCACCACCCCTGGGCTGGGGGCTGTGGCTCTCTGCCCTACCTGCTTGCTCCGCTCCTCCGCCTGCTTCTGCTCAGCCTCTGCCTGCTCTGCCCGGTCTAGGGCATTCTCCTTGTCCAGCTTCAGCATCTGCATCTTCTTCTTGATGGCCTCCATCCTCGTTGGGCAGCGGTGGGCAGCGGGATGCAGACAGACAATGGGTGGCTAGGGCAGCTGTGGTGCCTGTGCCCCACTGCCCGTTTATCAGCTCTGCCCAGCACGGTGGCTTTGCCTTTCTTGGGCTGAGCCGCCTCCCCACCTTCCCAAAAAGTCTGTGCTGGGGACCCATTGTGTGTCCTGGGGGCTCTGGGTGGTCACAGCCTTATTTGGGCTCCCCAGGACAGCTGGGGTGTTATAAAAAGCAGCAGCAGGTCTGTGACAGGGGGTCCTGCATTGTTCCAGGTGCCCCCTCCCCCTGTGCAACGGGACACCCTGGCTGGTGCCCCGAGTGCTTCCTCAGGATGTTGAACTGGGTCCGTGCAGCACTGGCATGAAGTTCTCATCCCCCATTTGCCTTCTCCTTGGGATGTTTTGGTGGCCCTGGGCTGACATTTACCCCTGCCTGGGGGCGGCATAGAAAAGGGCAAGATCATCCTGGCACTATTTTGGGAGCAGGGGCTTGGCTGAGGGTGTTTGGCTCTGCAGGGAGCAGCAGGGGAAACTGCCCCCAGAGCTCAGGGGGAGCCTGCTGAGCCCCAAGCCCAGCTCCAGCTGTGTGGTGCTTGGTGCTGAGGGAGAGGATGCTGCTGGCAGCTGGAGGAGCAGATTCCCCAGGCGCAGGGAGGAATTCTCAGGGCAAGTGGTGGCTCTTCATCCACAGCTGAGGGATTTGCAGCCTCCTTGTGCCAGCCCACAGGTCCAACTGGCCCCATAAATCAGGTTAGGATCTCCCATGGAAGAGACCTGCTGCTCCCACCCAGGGACAGATGTTGAGGGCTAAAGGGGTCAGCACCCAGGGACCTGGGGACAGAGAGCTGGTGGCAGCTCTGGGTACCCTGGGCAGGGCACTGGAGGGGACAGTGCCTACCCAGGGTCCCAAGCAGCGGCTGCACCTCCATAAATAACACCCCCATGCCAGGGCAGTGGAGGCAGAGCTGGGCACAGGGCCACGGGCCTTTGTATTGTCATCATCCCTGGCGTGAGCGGGGGGACAGGTGGCAAGCGCTGACCCCGCTGCCATCCCAAACCTCCGCCAACCCCCAGGATGGCTCTGGGCTCCCCCTCTCAATCCCATGGAGATGGGCAGACAGGTTTTATTGTGGCAGTGGGGACTAGCAGAGGGTGCAGGACAGGGTGCAGAGGGTCCCCCTGCCTGAGACACGGCACAGGCAGCATCTGGCCAAGTCAGTGCTGGGCATCCCTGGCGCTGTAAGAATATGTTTGATATTTAGTTGGTTTTCCAATAAAACAACCTAATATCAAACATATCAGACAGAGACAGGGGCAGACGGAGGTGGGAGGACCAGGAGCTCAGCGGCCTGTAAGAGAAAAAGAAGAAGATGCTGAGAGCTGGGGTGGGAGTGGTACCCAGGTATAACCCCCAAGGCACTGCAGAGGCAGCACACATCCTCACCTCAGTACCTGGAGCCTGCTGGGCACCTGTGCTAGTACTGGTACCCAGGATAACCCCAAAGGCACTGCAGAGGCAGCACCGAGCCTCACCTCAGTGTCTGGAGCCTGCTGGGCAGCTGTGCTGGTACTGGGCTGTTCGGGATGCAGTGCTGGAGCAGGAGGCGTCCTGTGGCCAGGATGAAGCTGGAGCAGGGCAGTGCAGGCTTGGTCTCCTGGCATGGCACATCAGGGCACACCATGACATGCACTGGCATGGAGCAGCATGCCATGGCAGGCAGGGCTGAGGCCAAAGGGACCCCACATCCATCACCATCTTACCTGGGCTGGCTTGGGGGACTCTGCTGCGCTCTGGCTCGGGGGTCGCCTGGCTGCGTTTATAACCGCGCTCAGCTGCACCGAGCAGGGGGACGTGGCCAGCGACAGCCCTGGCCCCGCACACGTGGCCTTGTTCCCATTAATTACCACCCATTGACGTCCCCCTGCCCCCCGCACGGACCCCCGCGCCCTTGCTGCCGGTCGATGCGGTCGATGGCCCCGCGCCGCCTGCTCCTGCCCCTGGTGACACTCCCTGTCATTAGCAGGGCTGTCAATACCGGGGGCCAGCCCTGGCCTGTGGGGCCTGTGCCACCAAGGGGCTGCTGCACATGACCCTGCACAAGGACGAGCCCCGTTGACGTGGGGGAGTTGTGCCTCACATCCCCTTGCTTTGGGGAGCTGCTGGACTCACAGGGGTGTCTCTTCCAAGGGGCTGCCTGTCACCTTGCTGCATCCATGTTGAGGATGTGGCTCCAGCCACGCTGGGTGACTGAGGCAGGACCCCAATCCACACTGAGGCAGCTGCTGGGACCAGGATGATGGTGCCCAGTGACAAGGGCACATGGGATGTCATGGAGTGTTGCAAGCATGGCCTTCCCACACCACAGCAGTGCTTTGCTGCAGTGGGACACATCAGCCTCGGGAATGGCACTGGCAGCTTTGAGGGACCAATGGGACAGGACACGGGGCAGCCAGAAACCTGAGCGCTTTGTAGGACCAATGGGACAGGACATGGGGCAGACAGAGACCTGAGTGCCATGGGAATGACAGGCACACAGCCCAGCCTCGGGGGTCAGGGGCTTCAGCCACGATGAGGGGGCAGTGGGGACGGCAGGGACACACGTGGCAGCAGCAGTGCCAGAGCCGGGGGCGTGTGTGGCGCTGGGTGATGTGATGCAGCCCGACAGCCGAGCTAATGAAGGGCTGTGGGGAGGGGTGCTGGCCCAGCAGCCGCCAGCCCTGTCAATAAACAGAGCCAGAGCAGGCACTGATGGGCCCCGGGGCTGGGAGACACCAAGGTCAGGCACAGAAGGGATGGGAGGTGGGGGACAGGGCCCTCCCAGCTGGGGAGCACGCAGAGATCTTGGGTGCCTGGATGGGACAGGGAGCACTGCACCCAGCCCAGGCAGGTCCCTCTCCCTGCTGCTGCAGGGCTGTGCCACGCTGCCAGGAGCACTACACGGTGCAGCAGGACTGTGCTGGGACAGGGACCCGTGTGGAGCACCCAGCCTGGTGAGCCATGCTGGCCGTGCTGCCATCTCCTGGCACAGCCATGGGCGAGATGGAGTGTGTAGGATCCAGGGCCGCCAGGCTTGCAGGCGACACGTCTGGATCCCAGCCACAGGAATTGTGCTGGGCTGTGTCTTCCCCCCACTGCTGCCCTGGGCTGTCCCATGCCTCACATGCAGCAGACACAGCCTGTCTTGCTCAACATGTTTTATTCTCAGTCAGGAGCTGGGAGATGCCAGGCCAGTGCCACACACTGGGCCGAGCACTCAGAGCCGCTCCACATGGAAGGCTTTTCCCTGCTGGCACAGCTCCTGCTGGTGCTGTAGGTGCTCATCCAGGATGAGCTGGCACAGGGCATCTCGGCGGATCTGCCAGGCACAGGGGCAGTGCTGAACCCCCAGTGGCTCATCAGTGCTGGGAGATGTTCCCCAGGACAAGGGGGGCACCACCCCTGGCAGCAGAGGGCTGGGGGACCCCAGCTGTACCCAACAATGCCCAGCCTCACCACTGCCTGCTCCCTGTCTGCAAGGTGCAGCTCCAGCTCCACACACTTCCTCAGCCTTGACTCCGCGATCCACTGCAGCACCCCGAGGGACGATGCCCAGCACTGTGGGTTCTCCCTGGCCCCCTGCCCGCTATTGAGACACAGGGTGGGCAGGTCAGGGATGCAGAAATGTCCCCCCCAGCCTGCCCTGTGCTCCTCATTGCTCACAGATCCCCAGCAGTGCAGGGGATTGAGCCCCTGGGGTGCTCTGCCAGCTCTACCTCCTCAGGAACCCTGCTCCAGCATTCCCATTCACCCGGACCTGCAAACAAAGAGCAACAATCGTGTGGCCTGGGGTTTAACCTGCACCAGGGCACACTGCAGCCCACAGCCTCCCAGGAGAGCCTCCATTTTCCCAGCCCCTGCCCTGTCTGACCTCCTCCTGCCGCAGTGAGGAGCTCTGGCTGCTCGGTGCTGCCATGGCCGGCGCCACAGGGCCCCTGCAACGGCCGGGAGTTGATGGAACACCTGGGCAGTAACGGCACCCTGGTTACTGTAACAGCCTCCCAGTTACTGTAATGGTGCCACGCTGGTTGCCATCACTGCGTGCCAGTTACTGCCAGGGCATCTCAGTCACCACAGCAGCAATGGCAGCATCCTGCCTACCATTAATGGCATCCTGGTTATTTCATAGCAGCTTACACAATGATGAGGTTGGAAGAGACCTCTAAAATCATCACCTTAACAGCTCACCTAGACTATAGCACCAAGTGCCATGTCCAGTCTTTTTATAAACGCATCCAGAGATGGTGATTCTACCACCTCCCTGGCAAGAGCATTCCAGTACTTTATTATTCTTTTGGTGAAAAATTTCTTCCTAATATCCAACCTATACCTTCTCTGATGTAGCCTGAGACTGAGTCCTCTGGTTCTGTCAGAGACCAACCCCCACCTGTCTACAACCTCCCTTCATGAAGCTGTAGAGCAATAAGGTCACCTCCAAGCTTCCTCTCCAGGCTAAACAATCCCATTTCCTTCAAACGTTCCTCACAGGGTTTGTGTTCCCAGCCCCTCACGCATCTCAACATCCTTCCTAAACTGAGGAGCCCAGAACTGGACACAGCATTCAAGATTTGACCTCACCAGCACCAAGTACAGGGGCAGAATGACCTCCCTGCTCCTGCTGGCCACACCATTCCTAACACAGGCCAGGATGCCAGGATTCAGGAGGGGAGGGGCCCTGCAGTCAGAGGCCAGTGGCACACATCCTACTTGAGTTAAACTGTCATTTTATTAAACAGTAATTAAAAAGTGCCGAGGTCTGCACCCTCCACTCTGTGCTGCCCACGCCACAGGGTCGGGTGAGCTGCTGCCAGCGCTGCCCTCAGCCTGGCAGGACGCAGACTCAACGTGGGGGCCACGAGCTGTCAGCCCCAGGAGCTCGGCAGACGCTGGCATGCGAGGCGCTGGTGAGAGTGAGAGCAAACACCCCCTTGGCAGAACAGATGGGACATTGAACCGCTCTGTCCCCTCCAGACGTCCCCAAATGCCCTCTGGGTGCAGGAGAACGAGTAGAAACCTCAGCCCAAAGCAGTGGTGCAGCCGTGGTGCTAAGAACAGGCACCAAACTATTTCTACCCCATCCAGGAGCACAGGCAGGCTGGGCACAAAGGGCTGGCAGCAGGAACGACGACGTCATGGGGAAAAGTGTTCACCCTTCAGAAAAAACAGACAAGTGGCTCCAGTGCCCAAGACCCTCACGGACAGGACGGACAAACAGCTCCCGCCAGCTGCCGCAGGGAAGGACGGGCGCAGGGGAGCGCTGGCTGGGATCCACGTCTTTATAAATAAGCTCAAGCTCATGAGTTTATTCACAGGGTCCAGGACAATGCAGGACTCAAAGGCTGGAGAGTCACAAGCCTGTGGCAGAGAAGGCCGTGGGGCTGATCCCCATGGGCTCAGCAGCTCCAGAATGGGCTCCTGGTGAGGGCCAAGCTCCAGCAGTTGGAATGGAGCCCTCCTCGAGTGATGACCTCCAGAGTGGGCTGAGGGGGAGATCTGAGAGTGCAGCTGGTTCCTCTCAGTGCTGCCTGCACTGCAGCCCAGACCCCCCCAGCAAACCCAGCCCCCTGCATGCTCACAGGGTGCTCTCCAGTGTGTTGTAGTTGTCCTTGAAACTCTTCAGCTCCAGGAAGTGTTTGGCACGTTTGCTCTTCTGGCTGGAAGGAAGGTAGGTGACCTGGATGGTGGTGGGGCTGGAGGCTTCAGGGGACAGCGTGAGGTCCTTCACTGCTGACTGGTGCTGCCTCTGGCTGCTGCCACCCCGGGCCTTGGTGCTGTGGGCAGAGAAGAGGCACCATCACTGCTCAGCTGCTCAGCCTGTGTGTCTGTCTGTCTGTCTGTCCAACACGAAGCAAATCTGCTTTTGTGATGACAGTGTCACAGACATCTTCTCACGAAAAATCCTTTCCTTAGGATTTTTCCTCCTGAGAAGCTGGGAGGCCTCAGGAACAAAATGTAAACAATGGTTATCTGCTGCTGTGGAATGCAACAGGTGGATTTGTGATTGGTCTGATGTGGTTGTTTCTAATTAATGGCCAATTACAGCCCAGCTACCTCGGACTCTCTGTCCAAGCCACAAACCTTTGTTATCATTCTTTGCTATTCTATTCTTAGCCAGCCTTCTGATAAGAACCTTTTCTTCTATTCTTTTAGTATAGTTTTAATGTAATATATATCATAAAATAATAAATCAAGCCTCCTGAAACATGGAGTCAGATCCCTGCCTCTTCCCTCATCCAAGAACCCCTGTGAACACGGTCACAATGACAGCCCTCACTGAGGTCTTGGCATCTAAAGCTGCTGGTTCTGTGCAAGTCCCTGACTCAAGGTGTCAGGACAAGCAGGAATGGTGACTGTGACCATGGAACAAACCCACAAATGAAATAACAGATGGGCTGCAAGGAAGGAGTGAACCCAGAGGAACAGATGGGGACAGACAGGCCCTGTCTCAGATGACACCTGTGCCCTAAACCCATCTCTGTCCACACCTTCCCACGAGCTGCAGGGGCCCAGGAACTCACCACTGCATCTGGTCAGCAGCACTTACATGTTTGCCAGTTCATTCAGAGCCTCCTCATACTTCAGATATTCCGTTTTCCCAAAGACCTGGACACAGACAGAAAACACCACTGAACATGGAGCTGCAGTGGGGGTGTGAGCTCAGTCCCAGCAGCAGGGCAGGGCACAGGAATGCCCTGTGGGCACAGCAGTGCCCCCCAGCACTCACCCCAGTGCCATAGCGGGCGCTCTCGTAGCCGTCCAGCAGGGTGTCGATCAAGGCTTTGCGGATGCCCTTGAAGGAGGAGCTGGAATTCCTCAGCTCCAGCAGGTAGGCACAGAAATTCTTCCCTATTAAAGACTTTGGGTACCGAGCCTCTGCTTGGAAGGGGATTTCTGGAAAAAGGCACACGTAAAAATGTTTGTGCTCATCCCTCAGGTCAGGAAGCACTGCCTGGATAAATTCCCATCCATGCCCCAAGCCCCAGCACATCCAACCCTAAAGCCACCAGTGGGAGGCTGCTCTCTGTGGGCTGTGAGAATGGCCCTAGGTTTGAAGGAACAGAGGAGAAAATGCCAGAAGTAATTTCCTTCCCATTACTTTTCAATCTGAGCAGTTCAGCAGTGGCACAGTGGCATCTCTATGTGCTTTCACACCAGTGAGTGTGAAGGAACTTGCCTTTCCCCATCAGGGCTGAGTAACCTGCATTGAAAGGCAGGTGTGTGTCAGCTGGGGTTCCTTTCTGTCAGAGCAATGTGGTTTTTGTGTCTCTGGCCCTAAAGATTCATTTGTCAGTGATTCACTGATTGGTTTGTGTGCTGCTGCCTATGCCATGGTTTTGAGGGCCTTTTTTCTGTTTGTTGTTGTGGAGTTGGGCTTGGCTGCTGTTTCTCAGGCAAGCTGAGAACGGCCTGAGCAGCGCCGAGAAGAAGAGTGCTTGCTTAGAAGGAACCTTCCTGCATGCAGGGTGTCACTCCTTTTGTGACAAAGGCAGCAGAGAAGTGGGAGAAGTGACTTCAGTGGGAGAAGTGACTTCTCCTCCCCAGTGAGCACCTGGCACCCTCATTCAGGGTCCATCTGCTCCCTCTCTTGCCCTGGGCTCCCTCACCTGATGTCCTGATTGCATCCAGTGCCTTCATCCTGTACAGGTAGTTATAGCAGCCTGGAAAAGGGAAAGCACAAACTGAGATCTCTGCAAACCTTGGAGGGAAGTGGGGAAGGGGAAAACAGGAGAAGAGGCAGCATCTCATGTGGCAGGACAGCAAGAGGAGCAGTCAGAGGCGTGGCTTGGCCCCAGGGAGCAGTGCAGGACAGAGCTCTGGCACAGTACCTGGTGTCTCCAGCTGCAGGAGCCGCCCATCATCCTCTGCCAGCAGCCGTGGCTCGTACTTGATGTCCTGCACCCTGGACAGTCGAATGTCAATCTCTTCCTTTAAATCCTGCACAGCAGCAAAACAACATTTACAGACCACTCCCTTTGTTTGTGGAATCAAAGGGACAAGAACAGCCCTAGATAAACCCTCCCCACTGCCTCTCACCACTCTGAGGCAGCAGCTCCTGCACGTCCCTCCAGGCACGGATGGGTGCAGGGAATGCAGAATACCCACCTTGGGTGCGTGCTGCCCCACAGGCACGTGGGGACCGCGGCGGGACTTCATGGCGAAGCGCATGATCTGGCGTTTCACGAAGATGAAGAGCAGCACAAAGACCTGCGGAGCGCCAGCGGGGCGGGGGTCAGGGGTGCGCTGTGGGGGAGGTCTGACAGCCAGCCCGTGCCCACCCCTCCGCCCCCGGCGAGCACAGAGCTCCCAGTTCAGCCCTCTGGGACACCCAGGTCACCCCATGCCCTCCCCATCTCCACAGAGCTGCCCCTCACGTCCCCTCCCCACCCCACCGACCCCATGAGAGCCCCGAGCCCGACTCCGAGGGGCTCCCCACAGGCAGCCCGGGCCGCGTCTCACGGCAGCCGTTTCGCCCCCTCAGGCCCGGGCCCACGGCAGCTCCACGGACAAGCCCGGATCAGCCTCGCGGGGGCTCCACGGGCTCCAGCCCGTCCCGCCCCGTCCCGCCGGCGCTCACCAGGCTGCCGTAAGCCATGACCAGCACCACGTTAACCCCCGAGAGCCAATTGCTGCCGGCGCCCGCCATGCCCGGCCCGGCCCGGGGCCGCACAACATGGCGGCCACAAAGCCGCCCTGCGCGCCCACCACGTGACCGGAGGAACTGCGGCTCACGTGACCCGTACGGGGCCTCCGCAGCGGCCCCGCGTCCGTCACGTGCTCGGCGCGGGCGGCCCCGCCCCGCGCGGTCACGTGCCGGGGGCGGGGCCGGGGGAGTTGTCAGTGCGGGCGGACCCAGGTAAAGTTGCGGCGGCGGCGGCCGCGGCTCCGGTACCGCGCGGCCCCCGAACCCGCCCCCCGCCGGCTCCCGCCGCCGTCCCCCTGCCTGCCCGGCCTCGCCGCCTCCCGCCCGCCCGGCCCAGCTGCGGCCGGTGCCCCGGGGGCGGCTCTGAGCCCCGCCGCCGGCGCCGCTGGGCCCCGCGCGGCCTAGTGGGCCGGGCCGTAGCCGGGGGCTGGCGTAGCGCGCGGCCGCCGCAGGTGAGGCAGGCGGGCGGGCCGGCTGCGGGTGGGGGGGGTGAAATGGCGGCCGCGGCCATGAGGGCGGAAGCGGCCCGAACTCGCCCGCCTCTCCGTTGCGGGCCCGGCCTGGCGTCGCCGTGGGGGCTCCCGCCCGGCCCCGCCGGCTCCCTCCGCTTCCGTCCGGTTCGTTACCTCGTTATGAACTGCGGGTTGGGCCGCGGGGTCGGGCGGCTCCGACCTTGCCGCGCTCTCGGGGCCCGCCCGTCCCCGCCGCTGCCGGCGGTAACAATGGGAGCCGTGCTCCCGCCCTGCCGGGCTCCTTGCGGGCCGCCGGGCCCGCTCCTGCCGCCGCTCCTCGGGGCCGCCCCGTGGGCCGTGGCACGGCTGCTTTCGCTGCCCGCCTCAAATTCCTGGGCAGCGGCGGTTCGGGGGTCCTGGGGGAGCCCCGGGCCGCCGGTGCCGCCCTGCCCCACGTCCCTCCATGCCGGCCGGGGGCTCTCCCTGCGCCCTCCGGCCCGGAAAGCTCCCGAGCAAAGCGCTGCCTGTCGGTACCGAGTCGGGGTCTCTGATGGAATAGCCGGGAGCATCTCCCTAAAAAAGATCACGGTTTGCATACATGGAATGATTCGGTTTGCGGCCACCATGTCTTTGCTCTGGGGAAAACTTCTCGTGTTGATAACCCCTTTTTTTGGGTCCTCATTCTGCCCCATGTTGCAGGAAAAGCTTTGCCTTCTCTGGCCCTTTCCTTTCGGGCTTTGGAGCTTTTTTGCACATGTTATTAAGCTTTGTTAGAATGGGATGAAAATACCATTTTTCTGTACTAACACATCAGGAAACTGAAACTGGGATGTGCCAGGGCGAGCAGCAGCCAGCAGCTCTGGCACCGCCATGGGACCTACAGATCCTGGTTCTGAAACTGTAACTTCTCTGACGTTTCTAATAAAATGAACAGTTTGTTACATTTTTGTATCCCCTCATTTTCTGGAGACTCCACACTTTCCTTGTGTAGTTGAGACTCTCCTCTTGAGGCGTGCTGGGAAGGCAGGGCTGAGAAAGAAAGGGGTAACAGCAAATGTCTCATCTGATGCAGTGGCTTTGAGCAGAGGGTGTTGTAACCTGTAACTGTGAAGCTCCTTTGTTTCCCTGAGCCCTGGAGTGCAGAGATGTTGGCCTGAGGTGTGAGCCCTGCTCCTGTGTGGACTGGCCACCACTCCCTTGGGCTGGAGCTGCTCTTTCAGCTCTTGGTGCAGGTTTGCTCTTTCAAGGGAAGAGGTGGAATGCTTTTGATGAGAGCAGCTTTGCTCTGGGAAGGTGCAGGCTTTGGGGTTCTGTGGGGCACTGAGCTGATCCCCAGTTCCCCCAGTGAGGAATGAGTTCTGTCTTTCCCCAAGGCTGCTGTGGGGTCTGCATGGGGACGCCTCACCAGAGTCGGGCTTTTTACCACAGATGGTTTTTTGTATGGGTTTTCAGCACGTGAAAGGACAAATGCTTGTGTTCCTGGTGGCAGCTGCTGAGCAATGCCTGGGCTGCACAAGGTTTGGGCTCAGGCTGCTGGACCTGCAGCCCAGAGAAGCTGCAGCTTGGGTTTCTGTGTGAAATCACTTAAATCCCTTCCCTCTGGGCCCGTGGTTCTGCTGCTGGGTTGGTTTAGTACAACAAATTGTGTGTGAAACTTACAACTGGAAGAAAGCAAAAATAAATATATACCATGGGAACAGAGCCTGCCCAGAGGGGATGGCTGGGGAGAGAAGCCTTTTTGTGCTCTGCCTTGGCACAAGTGCAGGCTTGGTGCTCTTCCTTGTACCTCTGGGGCTCCTGGTAGCTTGGATTGCTTCCTCAGAAGGGACCTTGGCACTGGATAGCTGTAAAACTGTGATGTGACGTTCCCATGAGGCATGGGTGGCTGTGAAGGGGGGATTTGAAGGTTTTGTGGGGAGCTGCAGGGGCAATTGCACAGAAATTGCCTGCAGAGAAAGGCCAGGCACTGGAGGGAGCAGCTGTGGGGGCTGTAGAGGCAATGTCAGGAGGGATTTCTCACCAATTCAAACTTCAACAGGAGATTCTTCAGCTTTTCCTGCACTGTTTGCTAATGCTGCTTCCTTGGCACTCTGTGTTTTCCCTGTGCTGGCCTGCTCATGGACAGCAGTGTTTCAGATCAGATCCTGCCCTGATTGTCGTGCTGAGCTCTTTGCTCTCTGTTTCTGCACTCTGTGGCTCCTTCCCATGTCCCTTGTGTCTGCAGGTCCTGCTGCTTTGGGGGAAGGCTTTGCAGTCTTAGGAATGAAACACAAAAATGTGAATTTTGTGCTTATTGAAATTTCAGGAGCTCAGAAGCTGTGAGTCCTGACAAGTGCTGTGGGATGTAACTCACATCCTTTTTGCCAAAAAGGCACTAAAGAGGGTAAAACCTCAGTGCTAATCCCTTTCCAACACCCCTGCCCTGAGGGCCAGTGTGAGTTTAGACAACTCTGCTTGCTTTGGACACTCAAAATTTCTTGGGATTTTTTGCCTCAAGCTGTGTTATCTAGCAGTATTTACTGCCTGTTATTCCTTGCAGATACCTTATTCACTTTTTTAGTATGTTTTTGATTAAACATACTAAGAAAAACATTGTTTTGCCAGTTCAAGGGAATAATTTAAATAAGCAAAAATAGGCACTTCTGCAAGAGCAGGTTTTCCTTAAAACAAAAATTCCACAGACCTGTAGCACCTCTTATTGCAAGAAAAGAAAGGAGAAGGAGAAGTAGCTGATGTGTCTGAGAGTCTGAGATGCTCTGTCCTGCAATTAATGTTTTTTTGAAGCTTTTTTTCAAGCCTTCCTGCTCCATTTGATGGCCACAGCCTCAGCCTGGGTGCATGGCAGGTCTGTGCCCACTCACATGTGTTCCAACAAGAAGTTGTTAAACTCCTTGCCTCAAGTCCAGGGAATGGCTTCAAACTGAAGGAGGGTCAGTCTAGAGTACCTGAAAAAGAGTTTTTTTACAGTGAGGGTGGTGAGACCCAGAGAAGCTGTGGCTGCCCCTCCTCTGGAAGCATTCAAGGCCAGGTTGGATGGGGTTTGGAGCTACCTGGGCTGTTGGAAGGTGTCTTTGCCCATGGCAGGGGGGTGGAACTGGGTGAACCCACACCAGTCTGTGAATCTGTGATTTTCCTTTGGCTCCTGGTGCCTGATTGCTCCCACCTGGATGCAGGTGATACTCCAGAGAGAAACTTCAAGCAGTACAAGTGGCCATTTTGTGCTGGGAGCACGTGGTGATGGCAGCCTGGGCCCACTGTGGTTTTGGGGAAGTGCTGGGGAGGGTGGGGACCTGCAGCAGCCATTCTGGCTGTGTTACCTTTGTGATTATTCATTTTGGTGCTGCCTTTTGTTTGTGGTATCTAACAGTGTGTTCTCTCTTCTCCCCTGCCCCACCACAGAGTTGAACCTTGTAAATACTGTTATTTGTATATACTGTAAATGATGACATCGGTGGGCACTACCCGAGCCCGGGGCAGCTGGGAGCAGACACAGACACAGAGCCAGACGCAGCACAAGCAGCGGCCACAGGTAAGGGCAGGCTCCAGAGAGCCCAGGGGACCCCTGGCTGCTCAGTGCTGGGCTGGCCTAAATGAGCTCCCCATGTGCCACAAGGTGCTGCTGCCACTGGGGTTTCCATGTCTGTCTCCAAGTGGGAGCTGCTGCTGAAATTTGGTTTTATTTCCATTTGTCTGTTCCTCGCACACTTTAATGAATGTAAGTGGCTGAGAAGCCGCCTGCAGTGGGTTGTGGTGGTAAGGTCTGCCCCAAAACAGATGTGGTTTGGGTGGCTGCTGCTCATCTGGTGCTATGAGGCCAGCAGGTATATCCCTTTCTTCCAGACTCTTCTTCTTTCTTCTTTGTCATCTCACTTTAGCCCTGGAGTTCTCCTTCTCTGACCCTTGTTTTTGCCATGCTGATTCCTTTCCAGGGTTTCCAGAGAACCTGGGGCAGCAGAATGGCTTTTTGAGGATGGTTTGGGAATGCACCACTCTGACAATGTGCTCTCTCTCCCTGCTTCCTTTAGGCTACTGCAGAACAGATTCGACTTGCACAGATGATTTCGGACCACAACGATGCTGACTTTGAGGAGAAGGTGAAACAAGTGAGTGTGAAAATGAAGGTGAACTCTGACAGGGAGCTGAGATCAGCACTGGGAGTACTGTGAATGCTGGGGGGTGGGAGGGACACACCTGGCTGCTCCCTGAATTTCCTTGGACTGCCTTTATAAAGCTGTATCATAGCACGGTTTCGGTCAGTGGGGACATTAAAGGGTATCCAGTTCCACCCCTGTGCTGTGGTGATATCTTCCACTATCCCAAGCTGTTCCAGCAGTGCCAGGGCCTCACCACCCTCACAGGGAGGAATTTCTTCTCAATAGCCTGTATAACCCTGCTCTCTGGCAGTGGAAAACCATTCCCCTGTCCTGTCACTTCAGGCCCTTGTCCAAAGTCCCTCTCTGGCTCTCTTGGAGTCTCTTTAGGCTCTGGAAAGAGCTCTGAGGTCTCCCTGGAGCCTTTACTTCTCTAAGCTGAGCACCCCCATCTCTCCCAGCCTGTGCCCAGAGCAGAGGAGCTGCAGAGCCCTCAGATCATCTCTGTGGCCTCCCTGGGCTCACTGCAGCAGCTCCTTGTCCTCCCTGTGCTGGAGGCAGCTCTGCAGGGCAGGGTCTCAGCAGAGCAGAGGGGCAGAATCCCCTGCTGGATGAGCCCAGGGCAGTGTTGGCTTTCTGGGCTCCCATGTGGCCAGGTTTTACTGTTTACTCAAACCCCAGGTCCTTCTCCTCAGGGCTGCTCTCCATCCATTCTCCCCCAGCCTCCCAGCCTGTGTTTTTGTTTGGCATTGCCTTGATTTGGGTGCAGCAGTTTCTGTGGTGCTGAACTTTGTTTGTTTGTGCAGGTAACAGTGTTATCCTGAGCAAAGGAGGTTGTAGTGGAAGGAGGGTCATGGTAAAACAATGATAACTCAAAAATGCACATTTCTTGAGGAACACAGTTAAGCTGAGAAGGCTGGGGAGATTCCCTAGCCCTTCAATTTTTTGTTAAAAGGTTTCTGGTTTGGGATTGAACTCCCTTTCCTCCTGAGAGAGCCATAGAGATTTTGGTGCCATCTTGGTTTGGAACATGCTGACCATGGTGTTGTTTTCTCTGCAGCTGATTGACATCACAGGCAAGAACCAGGATGAGTGTGTGATTGCTCTGCATGACTGCAATGGGGATGTCAACAGAGCCATCAATGTGCTGCTGGAGGGCAATCCTGACACGGTAGGGCTGGGCTCTGTAAATCTCCTGAGGTCTAGTTCAGTCTGACTGCCTGTTTGCAGCTGAGGCATCCAGGAATGTGCAGATAAGGAGAGCCACTGTGGCTGAGTAGTTCCACAGTGTGGCTGTGACCTGGCTGCTGAATGCTGCTCTCTGTGGGCTGTGAGAATGGCCCTAGGTTTGAAGGAATAGAGGAGAAAATGCCAGAAGTAATTTCCTTCCCATTACTTTTGACTCTAAGCAGTTCAGCAGTGGCATCTCTATGTGCTTTCACACCAGTGAGTGTGAAGGAACTTGCCTTTCCCCATCAGGGCTGAGTAACCTGCATTGAAAGGCAGGTGTGTGTCAGCTGGGGTTCCTTTCTGTCAGAGCAATGTGGTTTTTGTGTCTCTGGCCCTAAAGATTCATTTCTCAGTGATTCACTGATTGGTTTGTGTGCTGCTGCCTATGCCATGGTTTTGAGGGCCTTTTATCTGTTTGTTGTTGTGGAGTTGGGCTTGGCTGCTGTTTCTCAGGCAAGCTGAGAACGGCCTGAGCAGCGCCGAGAAGAAGAGTGCTTGCTTAGGAGGAACCTTCCTGCATGCAGGGTGTCACTCCTTTTGTGACAAAGGCAGCAGAGATGCAAGTACTGTTACAGAGCAAGGAAAAGCTTGGGAATGTGAGATCCTTCCAAACCACTGCTGATATCACATATCCTCCTGGCACCCTGGTTTGCTTGGAGCCAACTCAACTCCGAGTTGAGAGTCTAAATATCATTTTAGGATATTCTGCTTAAGCTCATTTTTTTGCCTGTGATGAGACCTGGGGGTATGCAGGTGAGCTGGACACCCCAGATTATATTTTGTGTGTTGCAGCTGCTCTCCAGTGTCTGGTTCTCTGCTTGCTTTGGCTTCAGACAAGTTCTGTACAACACGTTTGCATTCCTCCCTGTCTTTAGAAAGCCCTTTCCATTGACAACTGAACAAAGTGGCTTTTGGAAATCCTTTTAGAAAAGGGAATGATAGGGATGTGCCTTTCTGAGGTACAGCTGTGTTCTCCTGCACATCTGTTGTAACCAGTGACTTCTAGTCAGGAACAAACCCCTGCTATCACAGCAGTTTAGGTTGGTGGAGAAACCCATTGCTCATGAGAGCAGCAGCACCTCCTTTATGGGATGAGCAGCAGGAGCTCCTGCAGGGCAGGGCCACGGAGAGGATGGCAGGGTGGAAGAAATGCTGGGCTGTCACTGATCCAGGCTGGTGGCCTTGTGGTCACAGCATCTCTGAGCACAGGCAGCCCCTGCAGTGCCACTGGTCAGCACCTTGGAGCTGCTTCTGGGTCTGGTTTGTGCAGCAACCCCAGAAAGGGGATTTTTTTACAAGAAACAGTCCTGTTAGTTGCTTGGGTGCTCTGGTGCTGAAGACAGCTTGCCTGCTGAGCTAGACACTGTTAATGTACTGTGTTTCAAACAGTAAAGGAGCACGTATGATCTTAGCATTGGATTAAACTTGATTTAAAAAAAAAAACATTTACTTGAAAAATGTTTAATTGGAATACTGTAGTTTTAAAGTTTATTTCTAAGCCAGATACCTATGGAGAAAGACTTTGGAAGCCTTGGGTTTGATGACAGTTTGTGCCACTGTGTTGTTGGGTTTTTTGTCACTGTGCATGCTGCCGTTGAAACCCAGCTGTCTGCCAGTTGTGTTTTCAGGTGATTGTAAATGACTTTAGACTATTTTTAATTGTTCTAACAGTGTGCAGTTTAAGAATATGAAACCACTGCAACTGTTAGAAGATACATGGGTGCAGGCTCATGGCAGTGAGCTGGAGGCAAACTTAACATTTTGCAGCTGAACTTGGTTAAATTCTGTGATGCTTCTCTCCATCTCAGATGATATTTAAGGGAGAGGTTTTGTGAATAACTTTGCATCTGCTGGAAGAACTTAGCCCAAATGTTGACTGCAGATCACTATGAAACATTTACCTGGGTTATTCTGAGAGCTCCTGGTGAGCTGTGTGAAATGGCAGGCTTTTTTTCCCCCAAGCAGGGTAAATATATCCATGTTTGAATTCTAGAAGTATCATGCCATCTCTATTGAAGAATTTTAGTAGATCTTTGCAGAAATGGAATAACTCATCTCCTGTTACCTCAGATTGTGTGCTGTAAGAAAGCTTGGCTTGAAGGAGGATGATGTGCTGTGTGTAGACTGAGAGACTCCTTAAAAAATTGATCTGGAAATCGTTTTTGAGGAGACCCCTGTTACATTCTCTGTAGCACGTTGAAATCTTCACGGATTTGCACCTTTCATTGATCTAACTGGCATTCATTTCTTTCCCCTCTGCAAACTTCCAGCATTCCTGGGAGATGGTTGGGAAGAAGAAAGGTGTCTCAGGACAGAAGGAGAGTGGACAGACAGAACCCAGTGAAGAAAGCAAAGAGAACCGGGATCGGGAGCGGGATTTCAGCAGACGACGTGGAGGGCTGCCGAGGCGAGGCCGAGGTGCCACCCGTGGAAGAGAGTGTATGGAGCTTCCCTTTAATAACCCCAAAACCCTCCCACTGAAGCACTGTGCTGTGTAACACACAGCAGAGCCAAATTTTGGGCAGACACATCTGGATGTGTGGATTTGTTCAATGCTCCCCTGTCTGAGATGATTCTTTGCGTGATGGCCTCACTTTCCATCAGCTTAAATCAGCAGTTCAGGGAGCACGTGGGGATCTTCTCCCCCACACAGCCACTGCATTTTGGGGTTTGAGATGTGGTTTAAAGCAGGATGAGTCTTGAAATTGTCTTTGCTTTGTTCTGTGTTTCAGTTAGGGGCCAGGAGAATGGATTAGATGGTGGTAAGAGTGGAGGCTCGTCTGGAAGAGGCACGGAAAGAGGGAGGCGGGGACGTGGCCGAGGCCGAGGTACACACAGCGTGTGGGGTCCTCAGGGGTGGGAGGAGGAGAATTTTAGCAGTAAATTTATCTCCCATGAGTTTCCAAAGCTTCTTTTATAGGAGGAATTGCCAAACTGAGCATATGCACTTGATTTTTCTGTTCTTGTGCTCACTTTTAGTACCTACATGCTGCTTTCCCATCTAAAATATGCTAGAAACAGCACCTTGTTCTTGCATCACATCCATGGAGTTAGGATAAAAAAAAGTGCTTTATTACAGAAGTGGGAAGTTAAAAAACTCAAGGTTAACTTTTAGCAGGTGGCCAATAGCTTGTTAGCAACAGAACCTGCCTCCTCATCATCATTATACATGTATCTGAGCACTACTACTGGCTTGGACTTTAAATACTTGGGGCAGAAATTAGTTTTACCCCAAAATCTGCTGCTTAGGAATTGTTGCTGAGGTCACATACTGCAGAAATCAGAATCTGGGGTCCAGTACTTTGATTTGTGCCAGCTGGACACCTCATGTTGGCCTGGATGGATGCATTGCTAATCATGCTGCCAGCCAGCTGAGGTCACTCCCACACATCAAAAGATGTTGCTGGCAATCCCATCAACCCAGGAAAATCCTCTCCACGTTCATATTCTGGACCTGTGTGTGTTGTTCAAGTGTTTCTTTGCCCAGGGATGTAGAGCCAAAGGACAGCAGTGCATGTGTGTGTGTTTACAGGTGGCTCTGGACGGCGAGGGGGAAGATTTTCTGCCCAAGGCATGGGGTAAGTTTCACTGACATAAAGCACAGCAAAAATAAAAGTCTGTGCATGAATGGTACTGTTTATGTCAGTCATTTCTGTTCCCTTTTTTTTGTTGTTGTTTTTGTTTTGTTGGGTTGGGGGTTTTTTTTGTTTTTTTTGAGGTTTTTAATTATTTTGTTGAGTCTGTTTAGTTTTTGATTTTGTTGGGTCTGTTTAGTTTTTGGGGTTTTGTTTGGGTTTTTTTGAGGATCTTTTTGTTTGGAGTTTTTTGAGGATCTCTTTTTGTTTGGAGTTTTTTGAGGATCTTTTTGTTTGGAGTTTTTTGAGGATTTTTTTTTTTTTGTTTGGGGGCGTTCTTTTGGTTTTTTGGGGGGAGGGGAAGTTGTTTGGGTTTTGGTTTTTTTGTTAATAATGCCCAAGCTGCCTCACAGTAACTTAAACTCGGGATGTCTGGTGTAGCTGAAGCATCTCTCTGCTGAGAGAGCTGCCTTGTGACATGTATTATACTCTGAATAAAATCAATTCCTTTGAAAACACTTTAACAGAGAGTTTCCATTCCCATCCTCTTGTTTCTTGCAGAACTTTCAACCCAGCTGACTACGCTGAGCCAGCCAGCACGGATGAGAACTACGGGAACAGCAACAACACGTGGAACAACACCGGGAGCTTTGAGCCGGATGATGGCACAAGTAAGAGCCTTGCCATGAGTGTGCTGCCTTGTAGTCACTGTGTGAGGGGGATTTGCCTCCATCCAGTTGCACTGAGGATGTTCTAGGCAGGTTTAGGCTCAGGGATGGAAGAACAGGTTGCTGGTTCAGAGATGGATTTCACTGACCCTGGTACTTTGCACCCTTTGCACGTTGGGAGCTGGGTGATTGCTCTGGGGTGAGCTTGTGGGTGCTGCTGCCTGACAGAGGCACAGGAACACTCACTTCTGTTTGTTTTCCTGTAGAAACCATGCTACTGCTTGGAAAGTAGCAGTATGTTTTCTCATTCTATAAACTGTAGTGTGATGTGATAGGCAGATCCAAGATCTCCAAGTGTTTGGTGCATCCTCCAGAGAATTACTTGGAGTCAGATGTATTGCTCTTCATTTTGGTACTGAGAGCATTCTTGCTTTCATGATCATCTTGCTCAAACCATGGTGGGGATAGGATTTTGTTACAGAAAGGAGCTGAAAGCAGTTCTGCTTCCTTCCTTCCTTGCTTCCAAGTTTGAAGCAAACTTGTTTGCTGGGTGATTCTGAGCACCCAGCTGCCCTCTGCACATTCTCCTGCATTGGAAAATTGGTGCTCTGGGTTTTGTTTCATGTCTGCACAATATTGAGACACAGGTGAGCTCAGATTTTGCAGTGTGAGAATGGGACAGTCACAGTCCTTGACTGTAAAGAGCCTTTTTTGAGGGGGAAGGAGGGCAGGGCTCATTGGTGCTTTTGTTGTCTTTTTTATGGAGCAATCTGGCACCACTGCAAAGTCAAACTATTTTTCCACAATCACTGAGTATTTAAGTAACTACCATATCTTGGGTATAAGAAGCATCCACACCTGTGTTAGTGGTGCTTTAAACTCCTTTCATACTTCTTGGTTTTGCTGAAAAACTGATAGGTTTGGAAAGAGAGTCCCATGATCTAGGGGATACCTTTTACCATAGTGTTGGTGTCAGGGAGAGGGGTGGTTCTTTTGTGTTTTCATGGGTTTTGTTTGGGTTTTGTTTGGGTTTTGTTCATTTTTTTCCTTCAGAAAACAGCTGTTGTGGCAGGAGGGTGTTTTTGTGAAACACCAGCAGACAGAGTGGTCATCTTGGCAGCTGAGGAGGGGTTTTAAATACCAGAGGGAGTGGACACAGCTCTGTGTGCTGGAAGTTTAACTGTCTAGTGGGAACAGGCTTCTGTTTGAATGGTTTTCATTTCCCTGTGTTGGTGTTTTGTGGAATTGTGGAATGAAGTGGGTTAGAGTGTGGTTAAGTGGGAGAACTGAAGATTTTTCTGACAAACAACTCAGATTTGCTCTAGTACTACAACACAGCTGTAAAGTTTATTGTGCAACACCACTGGTCACCTGTGTTGTGTGTGGTTGTTTTGTTTGCAATTTAGTAGCCACAGGCATCTCTTTAAATTAATAATATCCACAGGTACAATGTGACTGGTGTACATGGGGGCAATGAAACTCACCTACACTTTTTTTGAAGTCAAAATTTCACTGGTTGTCTTTCTTTTCTTTTTTTTTTGTTTCAGGACTTGATTTCATTGGGGGTGAGGGGTCAAATTATCCCCGAAAATTTGACACTGCTCCTGGTACGATACATCCAGGTGCACTAACTGCCCCGGATACCTTTACTTTATAGCTTTTTTAAAAAAAATCTGAAATATCTGTGGATATGTCATTCTTCTCTCTCTTAATTTGTTCATTTGAATTAATATTTGACTTTGTTCTGACTGTGCTTTTACTAACGTTGACACCTTGAATGTAAATTGGGACGAGCTAACAGCAATTCCTGTGGATTATGCAAATTTTAACTTCAGCCATTGCTTCTGGATGCCCAGAGCAGCTCTGGTGCCAGAGGGCAGGAGGTGTGAGGCAGCTCAGTGTCATATCCCTGTGTCTCACATGCCCAAAACTGTGACTTGCTGGTGTCCCTGTGCCATTCCTCCTCATCCCTGCTGTTCCTGCTCAGGGTCACAGCCCTGCTGCTCTGCCTGGGCTCTCTCTGTGCTTTGCCTCTGCTTTTGGCTGCTGCTGGGTGAGCAGGGCCCAAAGGCTGCTCTGGCATGCTCAGCCTGCCTGGCTGCTCCTCTTCACCTCCCTGCAGCTGAAGATGAAGGTGGGTTTGGAGATGACAGGGGTGCTTGATGGCAAAGCTGCTCTGTGCCTGATTTCCTGCTCAAATATCATCCTTAGGAGGCCAAGAGACACCCAGGAGGGGATGCAGTTTGCTCACATCTACAGAATTCCATTGTGTCCATAATCAGGCCAACATCTTGTTTGTCTCCTCCATCTAACCTGAGGTTTTGAAGTTGAGGCTAAGGGAGTTTCCAGAAGAATTTGCCATTTTCCTCTTGAAGGGCAGGGCAGGAGGAGAAGTGTTGAGGCTGAGGAGCCTCTCCTGCAAGGGCCTGGAAGCAGGCAGACACATGGAGAGCTTCTGCTGTGTTGGAGCATTTTGGGTTAATCTTTAACTTCCCCAGGCAGCACAAGGCCATCTGCTCCAGCACTGCCATTGTGCTTTTGCTGCCCTTTGGCTTTGTTTGGATTAGCATTCCTTCGAGGTGCAGCGAGGGGGCCTTTGGGTGTGTTGCCTTCCTAGTGCAGGGTGACAAGCCTGGATCCATTCCTGCCTGCTGGGCTGTGGGAGGAGCAGGCTGGGTGTCTCCCAGTTTAAAATGAAGAGAGAGTGGATTTGGGGAGGGATTTGAAAAACTTAGAGACACAATGGGATTTTTTTTTTTTCCTTCACCATATTCATATTTGCACATGTTGTTGGCTTAATTTTATTTTTTTCCTCTTTTGCTTGGTTTGAGGAGTTTAAAGACCAGCAGCTTTTTGAAGGACTTTCTGAAAGCAGAGAGGAAGGCTTGCTGTTCACCACCCTTCTGAAATGGTGGTAGAGGGCTCAGGGTATTGCTTGTGTTGCAGCTCTCCCCTTCAGAAGAGCTTGATGGAGAGTGATACAGTTGGTTTTTTTAAAAAAGCCTCCCATGCTGTGCTAATTGGGAGCTTTCTGGAGTGTTCCTGGTGAACACATCACAGATCTTTGATTCTCCATGTGCCCCTCAAGCCATGCTGAGTCAGTGTCTGCTCTTTGAGGAGTAGATTTGCTGGGGAAGCCCTGTCAATGGCTGTTCTTCATCTGCAGGGTTTCCTTCTGCTTTTCGTGCTGCTTTTCTTCTATTTTCCCCAAACAAACAGCACTTAAGAGCCCCATGCTGTGTTCCTGCATGCACAAACTCTTGGGGCAGCTCTCCTGCCTTCCTGCTCTCTGGGCCAGCTGCAGGTACATCAGCTCCCACTTCACCTCTTGGGTCAGCCTTGGGCTAGAATGACCTTTCTGAGCCATGAAAATTTGGAAAGGAGCCTTCCCACTACTGCTCTAAGGCACCAAAAATCTAAGGGTTGTGGGAATTCAGGTTTCTAAACTGCAGATGGGTTTTGCATTGAATGTGTTGATGGTTCTGGCTGTGGAGGAAGGGGCAGTGTGCCTTAAAACTTCTGGCACTCTAGCAAATATTGTTGTATTAATATCTGTATTTCAGACTTGAATGTATAAAACAGTAAATCCTGGGAGACTTCTTGAATTGGCTCAATTCATCAAGCAAGACAAAAAAAAAACAATGAAAAAAGAATAATTCATTGATACTTATTTCATGTACTAGATCCCCCAAGTCTAGACAAGTGGTTATTTAAATAAAAAGTGAAGTTCTGTATGGGGAGATCTGTGTCCTGCAGAAGAGCTCAGAATGTTCTCCTTCCCCACATGCCTTGTTTAATGCTGTAAAAGGGCTGATAGCAGCTTGTTCCATCCAGTGAGTGTCTTCAGGATTAACCCTGCTGGTGCTCTCAGATTTTCTTGATTTGGTTTGTGTGAACTGAAAGCAAGCTGCACAAAATGGGACTGGCTTTATGCTCTGAGGTTTTTGGGGATGTGAAAGCTCCTGTTCTCTTCCCAAACCAAATTTTAGTTGTTAAATGGAATCTGAAACTGACACATAATATTCAAAGTACAGCAATTAAACTGTGATGGATGCAAGGATTGGAACAAGTTGAAAATGCAGCCAGGCAAAACTCTATTTTCTGGTAAATTTTTGCTCACCTAAATTGTGCTGTGCTGGATTGCAGCTGAGGTTTCCTGCTTTTCTCCCTGGTACTTCAAGCTGCACACTTTGAGCATATCTCTGAAACTGGTCACAGAAAAGGCAGGAATTGCTTAGTGCCATAAATTTTCTTTTCTGAATCCCATTTGCCTGAGCACAGGAGGTTCTGTAGTGCTGAGGTTTCAATTTTTTTTTTTTTTTTTGTGGGGTGGAAGATGAACTATGGGAATGGCTCAGTTATCCTTAAGTTTTATAGAAACTTGAGGTTTACCTGGATGGTGAAATCCTGTGCCAGAGCTGGCAGGAAGGGAGGAGCTGCTGGGGTAACACTGCTTGCACAAACCTACAGCTACTGCAGTCCAAGGGGAGCCAGGAAAATGGCACAAGGAGGCTGGGGACGATGCTGGGGCTTCCTTGCAGAGCTCAGCTTCCCTTTTGGGTGTTGGGAAGGTGTGTGTTGCCCTGTCTGCCAGCCTGGCAGTCTCTTTTTCATCCCAGCAAGGCAGAGGGGATCCTATCTTGATCATAAAGCCGGGGTTGAGGTTGACTGCTTTATCTTGTCTGATTGGCAATTAGAAATCCTCCTGGCTGCCTGCAAAGCTCCCCAGTGCTCCCCCAGCTGTTGGACACAGAGCTTTGATGCATGCATAACTTGTGTACCTGTTGTTGTCCTTCCAGGTGCATGGAGGGCGGCGACAGAAGAATGGGGCACGGAGGACTGGAATGAAGATGTAGGTATTTCCTGAAGCCATCTCCTCTGTGCATCTGCCAGCAGGCTGCTGTCCTGTCTGCACACACAGAGCTGCCAGCCCATCCTCCCTAAGCTTTGGACTGAGCCCCAGGAGCTCTGATGAATAAATAATTGTTGCATCTTCTGCAGGATATATGTTCTAGAGCTTATGGCCCAAGCCTGGAGGAGATCTCCTGGGGCACTGAGGCTGCTCCTCTCATTTCCTGTAACTGCAAGATGGAATTATTCCAAAACTGTCCTGACTCCACACAGGGCTCTTGCTCCACTCCTCTGGTGGTGTGGCAGCTGGGGAAGTTTTGCTTTTGTTCACACCAGCAGCAGTTTCATGGTTTTGTGCCCATCATGTGCCTCAGCTGGTCCTTGTGATTTGAGTGGAAAAGAAGCTCTTGACTTTACCTTCTGACATGGTCTTTGGTGTGTCCCACCACCTGTGTTCTCCCCCTCATCTCCTTCAGGAGAGAGTGGACATTGGTAGCACCTTCTCTTAATGCCTGTCTATAAATTTCTTCTGAAATGAGCTTCAGTCCCTCTCTGAACTAAGGGAGGACTTCTGTTCTTGCAGATGGGAGCAGGGTTGGGCATTTTGGTGTGATTATTAGTTCTGTGTGCTCATTTTGGCTCAGCTGACAGAATGGGCAAGCACAGCAAGAATGTGTTTGCCAGGCACCACCTGGGGAAGCACTGCTGCTGTGTTTGGAGATAGGAGCAGCTTTACTTTGTTCAGTCAGTCTCTGCTAGAAGGGAGCTTCTGAGAGCCTTTCTTACCCTCAGTGTGTGTGAGGTGCTCTCAGAAGTTCTGGATTTACTTCTTAAACTCTGGCAGTTCAGTTTGTGGCAGATCCTCAGTCTGGAATAGAAGCTGTTCATGTTCAGACATGTTTCAGGCCATGTTTCACAGGTCCTCACTAACCTCCACCAGATTTTGAGCAATGTTATTTTCCCTTCCATGGCTGCTCTGTTGGTCAAATCATCCAAATGAACCCAGATCATTGGAAGCTTAGCTATGGATCCAAAGTTTCTCTTTGCTACCAATGCTTGCCCCTACTGTGCTGGGACTTTTGCAGGTCTGTGCTGCCACTGACTCAGAGCCACAGCCCAGAGTCCTGGGGCAGCCCTAGGGGATTTATGGACTATGGGAAATTTGTAGAAGCATTTGAGAGGTTTTCTTTCCCCACTGGCAGATGTTTTGTGCACTTGCCTGAGAGAAACATGAAATAGAAGCTGCTTCTGATGGGAGCCAAATGCTAAAGAAGTTTCAGTCTAAGCACTTGAATTTTGAGTTTTCCTGTGGCTGTTTGTCTCAAACATTCACGTGCTTTGTGTCATAGGGACTTTTATGAGATTCTGTTCTCACTTTTGGATTTTTTTTTCCTTTTTTCTCTTTCAGCTGTCAGAGACAAAGATCTTCACAGCCTCCAATGTGTCTTCAGTGCCTCTCCCTGCTGAGAATGTGACAATCACAGCTGGACAAAGGTGAGAGCCCATGGTGATGCTGTTTACCTGGGAAAAGTGGCACATTAGTCTGGGAGCAATTTGCCATCTTCAGCTAAACTTTTCTAGCTAGCTGAAATGCAGCAGCTCTGAATGAGGTGGGGTGGATTTCAATGGAAGAGTTCATTTAGGAGTTATTGGGTCCTAGTCCTGGATTAGGAATAGAATTAGAATAGGCTCTATTGCTAGTTCTTCAGGTTTGGGGACATTTTGCTGTGTTAAAATAATGTAAATTTAAAATTATTTAAAATCAAAGGCCATGCAGGGTCTTGCTTGGTCAGTCTGTCTTTTTGAGGCTGCTGCTGGCAGTTGTGAGTTAGTGTTCTTCAGATTCCTTTAATTTGTAAAGTAAAATCTGTGAGGCTTGAGGGGGAATCTGTTCTCATGGAAGTGGGAGCTTTGCTAACCTCAGTGGGTCTTTGTCTACCCAGAATTGATCTTGCAGTCCTGCTAGGAAAGACACCCTCTTCTATGGAGAATGAGTCAACAAACCTGGAGTCATCCCAGACTCCTTCCCTGGCGCAGCCACTGGTGTTCAGCAATTCTAAACAGAGTGCTCTATCCCAGCCTGCCTCTGGAAATTCCTTCTCTCACCACAGCATGGTAAGGAAATGCTGCTCTCAGTCAGTGGGTGTTTGCCTGAGGTTGCTTTTATCCCCTGTTGTTGTGTCTGTTTGGGTAATGTAGGAAATACAATCCTGATGCTCTCTGCTTGGGGCTGGTAGAGTGAAATAATTTGCTAGTCTGCTTTAAAAGCAGTGGCCTGAAGTTCATTGCTCAACTTGAAATAATTGTGATAATTCCTCCCCTGCTTCCCTTGTCAGATTTGCAGCACATGCTTCATTCCTGCCTAAAGGAAAAAAGGAAAAGCTCTTTTGGTCCAGGGCTTGCAATTCCAACAGTTTGAGAAACAGGACTGGTGTGGGATGGAATGCTGGCACCCAGCATTCACCACAGGAGAAGGAAGGAGACATTGAGTCAGGGATCTGCATAGACTTGGGCAGATGCTGCTTTGTGTAACTTCAGCAAAAAGAAATAAAAATTGTTTACTTCGTGGTGAGAGAGTTGAGGAAAGATTTTCAAAACCACATTAACTATAAAGCCAAGATCTCCTGATGTTTTTCTTTTAGTGCATCTGAATGCATGAGGATAATTCAATATGGTTTTGAAGATCCTGTCTGTTAACTTCCTTTGTAACCCCCTTGGCATGGGTTGGGCCAGGGATGAGCATACCTGTGTTCACACATGGTGGAGGCTGGGAAAGAAATTCCTGCCAGCAGTGTGTGTGCATTTGGAGCTCCAGAGTGCTGAGTGAGGCACCCAGTGAGAAGCAGCAGGCTACAGAGCATTTGGGATGATATTCAGAGATATTCCTGTCCTCTGAGCCAAGTTCCAAGCCATGGCAGCCATTGACTTTTTCTCCTTGTTGAAATTGCAGGTGAGCATGTTGGGGAAAGGCTTTGGAGATGTCGGGGAGGCCAAAGGCAGCAGCACCACAGGGTCCCAGTTCCTGGAGCAGTTCAAGACAGCCCAGGCACTGGCTCAGCTGGCAGCTCAGCACACCCAGCCTGCTGGGAGCACCACTGCTGCTTCCTGGGACATGGCTTCCACCACACAGACCTCGTCTCTGGTGCAGTATGGTAAGGAGGAGCTGCAGCTCCCACAGGGGAGGGAATGTGTTCCCCCAGAGCTGCTGGGAGGGATTCAGCAGAGGATCTGCTCACAAGCTCACAACCAGTTTAGCTGAGCTGGGAAAATTGAGAGCTGTGAGTGAGATTAAAATGTAATAGTGTGTGTGAGTCTCTCTCTGTTCCTTTTATAATCGGAACAGTTGAATCTGTCATTCCAGACAGGTTCAGGGCCAGGGATCTGATGTTCTTGAGCCTCTTAGAGTGTGCAGAACTATTTCCAGGTGTAAAGCTGTGCCAGAAAAAGTTCTGGAAGAGCTGCTCTGGAGAATAGCTCCCAAATATGAGACTAGTCAGTCTCTTCTCCCTGCTGAACTCCTGTTATCTTTTAAGGGAATTTTAAGGGGATTTGCTGTTAAATGACAAGAAGTAACTCTGTCACTGGGCATGAGGGAATAAACAGGGATTGAGAGGCTCTTTCCAGATGAGAAGCTGAGTTTTGCTGTGGCTGAGTGCTAGTGTCATTTCCTTCAGCTTGTGCTTTTTATAGGCAAATGGCTCTGGTTCAAATCTAAGCTGAAGAAAACTTGAGCCCTGTCCTAGTGACAGTCAGTGTTGGCAGCTTCTGATCTTCTCAGACAAGAAGCCTCACAGGAGAATAGGAGTTGATTTTGAATAAACTATGGAAAGGCTTAGTCAGAGGAGGAACATGGTGCAAAAACCTGAGGGTAGGCAGCCCCAGGCAGTGATGTTGCTTGGAGATAGCCAGTCCCTGCAGGAGAAGGGTGAGGCAATGGAATGCAGGACTGTTAACAGAGCTGGGAAGTGCTCTGCAGGGCTGATATGCAATGTCTCCACACGAGGGACTCTGGAGCCAAGCTTTTCTTGGAGAATGGAGGACTTTGCCAGGCAAGTTGGCTTTGTCCTGTAGGGGTGGTGGAAGCAACTGAGGGAAGAAGAGTTTAAAAAATCTTGGCATTGATGGTAGTAAGAGTGTGAGGCTGGGAGCAGAGATGCTTAAGTTTTCTGCTCTCTAACAAGCTTCAAGATGAAACATCGAGGAAAAGGATTTATTTTTCTTGCTAAGTGCCAGAATTTGATTTATTTTTAAGGAAACAAACCCTGCTAACTTATCCCTGTCTTGTCCCATAGATCTCAAGAATCCAACAGACTCTTCCGTGCATAGTCCCTTCACCAAGCGTCAGGGCTTCACATCAACTTCAACCATGATAGAAGTGTTCATGCAGGAGAAGCAGCCTGTGGTGACTGCCTCCACAACCACACCGGCCCCTCCATCCTCACCACTGCCCAGCAAAACCAATCCAGTTCCCCAGATGTCTCCAGGCTCCTCGGACAACCAGTCCTCAAGTCCCCAGCCAGCACAGCAGAAGCTCAAGCAGCAAAAGAAAAAAGCATCGTTAACATCAAAGGTGCAGTGGTGGGGAAATAGACAATTGAGTTGTGTTAGAGCTGCAGAAACAGCCATTTGGGCTGCTCAGGGAAGGTCTGGGCTTGGCCTTCCTCTATTCTAGAATCACAGAATCACAAGGTTGGAAGAGACCTCTAAGATCATGAGTCCAACCTATGCCCTAACACTGCACCTAGACTATAGCACCAGGTGCCATGTCCAGTCTTTTTTTAAACACATGCAGAGATGATGATTCCACCACCTCCCTGGGAAGAGCATTCCACTACTTTATTATTCATTCCAGTACTTTATTAGTTAGCAGTGAGTGCTTGTGGGGGTGATGGAGTTGTGTGCCTGCCTGGGTTGAACAGTGTAATTCAGGAGGTGCAAGCCTATAACTGCTACTGTGTGCAGGGAAACAAGGGTAATAAAGTCATTCTCTGGGCTAATCCCTGGGAATGATTGACCTGTTCTATTGTTCCTGCCTTGCAGATTCCTGCGCTTGCTGTGGAAATGCCTGGCTCCTCAGATATCTCAGGGCTAAACCTGCAGTTTGGGGCGTTGCAGTTTGGTTCAGAGCCTGTTCTTGCTGAGTATGAATCGACGCCCACAACCAGCGCTGCCGTTAGCCAGCCTCAGAGCAGCCTCTACACCAGCTCGGCCAGGTGAGCACCACGAGCCTTTAATCCAAGCAGGCAGCTTTGGAAGTTGGTCCTGTGGACTTGAGTTGTCTTGTGCATACTAGTAGACCCTTTCTGACTGTGCATTGGTCACAAAGGGGGGACAACGTATGCAACAGCAAAGCACAAGTTGCCAGCAGACTCATAGGGCAGCTCTGTGGCTCTTTGGCCTGTGGTACTTGCACAAAAAATTGTTTTTCTGCTAGCCTTAAACTGTGTTGTTGAAAACACAGATGGGGAGTCCCCAGCACAACTGCTCCATGTCTCTGGTGAGCAGATTCTGAGTGCTTTGTCCTTCTTTTTGCCTTGGCAAACTGGGACACAGTGGAGTCGGAGCATAATTTGTGATAGTATGTTTGTCTGCTGTTGGGCTGACCCTCAGTAACTGGCCATCCCTTGAGTACTGGGACCTGAGTGGTGGCAGCTCATGAAGTGTTGCCTAAGGCACAGCAGTGTATGGGGCAAGGCTGCAGCTGGATGTCCATGGCTGCTCTCTGGGCATGTTTCTTAGCTTGGCTGCTTCATGTGGTGCCTTTACTGATGCTTGGGGCTTTTTATCTTGAGTATTTGAAGTGAAGAGCCCAGTCTGGGCCAGCAGCTTACAGCAGGGCTGTTTCAGAAGAAAATGGATGAAAATGGACTTTTTTCTTTTTTTCCTTTTGTAGTGAATCTTCATCCACAATTTCGTCCAATCAAAGCCAGGAGTCTGGTTACCAGAGTGGCACAATACAGACAGCAACATTTACCTCCCAGAACAGTGCTCAGGGACCACTGTACGAACAGAGATCCACCCAGACGAGGCGATACCCAAATTCTATCTCCTCTTCGCCCCAGAAAGATCTGACCCAGGCTAAGGTAAGACAACAGCTTTGCTCACCCATTGTGCTGAGTGAGCCTCACTTGTCATGTGTCTTGGGGAAAGATGAATGGCTTATCAAAGAGTTCTGTGATCCTACAGCCTCACTGTGTGGCTCCTGGGCTCTAATGAGAGCTCTCTTGTGGCTGTTGTGTTTTGTGCTGGGTTTAACAGCGCTCAAGGTGAGTGCAGGGCACGTGTTGTGTCATGTACCCTGCTAGAGGGACATGCAGACAAAGAATTTTGTGTTGTGTTTTGGATTTGGTTCTTGTGTACTGCACACCAGTTCAGAAATGTCAGGTTTGGCTAATGAGCTTGGATTGAGAGTGCTGAGGCAGTCTGACTACCAGCAGCACAGAAACTTTTTGCACTGATTTCTCCCATATACACTTGGGGACCTTGCTTGCATGGGGCTGGATCTTGGGACTAACCCAAACACAGTCTGGTAGCAGAACCTTTTCATAACTGTGCAAGGGAGTGTGAGAGAGAGGTGGCACTAGCTCTGCCTCTGGAAATGCTCAGCAGTAATGCCCAATACTCCTTTTTTCTCTTCTTCCTCAGAATGGTTTCAGTTCTGTACAGCCCACGCCATTACAAACCACACAGGCTGTTGAAGGTAAGAGTCTTGCCAGTACAGTGGGTGTCCTTTATCTCTTGTGTTCTCTGCTTTGAATGAGTTTTATCTGTGCTAATAGCAAGTGCTTTCCTTGCTGGACTAATTGCTGCCATTCACATTATTTGTTTGCCTCAAAACATTCAGCTTTGTGCTGATCCTTGAAGGGTCACCTATGACAATAACTTACTCTGCTCTGTGCATGGAAGGCACTTCTTCTGAAGTCTTGAAGCTCTTTGCAGAGCCAGTGGTAGTGTTTGGGTAAAGTGAGACATAGAACACAATCATAAGTGTATAACTATTTGGGAGCCCTGAGGGGAGCCCCCAGTCTTGCAGCTCCTCTAGCTGAGAACTTGCTGATGTTGCCCCAAATCTCCCAGCTCCTCTAGCTGAGATTTGGCTGATGTTGCCCCAAATCTCCCAGCTCCTCTGGCTGAGATTTGGCTGATCCTTGCCCTTGTGTTCCCCTCAGCCAGTAGCTGCCCTTAACCCAAAGCTTTTTGTTCTCAGGTGCTACGGGCCCTGCAGTGAAATCCGACTCCCCCTCTGCTCCCAGCATTGCCCCTCTCAACGATGGGGTGTCTGCATCGTCCCTGCTGACCACAGCCAGCCAACACTCAACAGCTCTGAGCAGCCTGAGCCACAGTGAGGAGCTCCCCAGTACAAGCACTGCCCAGCTCAGCAGGTGAGGCAGTGAGGGGTGGAATTCTGAACTAGAAGCAGGAATCTATAGCAGACATCAGGGTCTGTCTGATGCAGTGAGGAAGACTAAGATCCCATTCAAGCAGATGGGAAATGGGATGGTGCTACTGATGTTGGCTCTCACCTTGGTCTGATAATGTTTTATTTCTCTTCCTGTCAGTGCATTACCCACCCAGCAGAACAGTCTGTCCTCATCCACATCCTCTGGGCGAACATCAACTTCAACCCTTCTGGTGAGTCTGGGTATGATCTCTCACTGTGTGCCCCATTTCTGCTCAGCTTGGTGGGGTCTGCTGGGGTGCCTGACCTTGGGGCTGTGGTTGTGGCAGGAGCTGCCAGGCTGCTGGAGTCTGGATGTTGTGTGGACAGAAGGGAGTTGTGTCAGTACACCTGTGGCTCAAGGCTGTTGACACCTTGCCTGTTTCTGACTGAGCAGTGCCTTCTTTTGAGCCTGTAGTAGCCCTTGAAGGTGCTGCAGAGTCAGAGCCACGTGTCAGAACAGACTGGAGGCTGATGCAGTGGAACCAAATATCTCTGCTACTGGAGCTCTTGCAGTGCAGTTCCTGGGCATTGGCTTTTGCAGCAGAATAAATCACCCTGCTGCCAATGTGGTGTCCAGCCCTGCTCTGCTCCTCAGACAGATGAGTTGGGATGGAACCATGAGAGGGGTTTGTAAGCCTTAGGGATTGACTGCTGTCAGGACTTTGGACTTAAGCCAGGCTCACTGCAGAAACATGCAGATGCAGACAGAGGTGCAGGATGTTCTGCACAGTGAATGTCCTGTGCTACCTGTGCACTTGGTTCCATCTCTCTGATCCCCTGACTCTCCTCCCTTCCCTCCTTAGCACACAAGTGTGGAGAGTGAAGCAAGCCTCCATTCTTCTGCTAGTACTTTCTCCACCTCCTCCAGCACGGTGTCAGCTGCCCCACCAGTTGTCAGTGTGTCCTCCAGCCTCAGCAGTGTCAGCAGCCTGGGCCTCAGCCTCAGCAGCAACTCCACAGTGACGGCCTCAACTCGCAGCTCTGTTGCAACCACATCAGGTACTGTCCCAGAGAAAAGTGTGGGGGCTAAGAGAGCGAGTATCTGCTGTTTGCTTCACTGTGGAACTTTTCCTTTCTCCTCCTTTTTCAGGAAAAGCCCCTCCCAATCTCCCTCCTGGAGTCCCACCGTTGTTGCCTAATCCATACATCATGGCTCCAGGCTTGCTACATGCCTACCCGGTGAGTGGAACTTTGCAGTGGTGTCCCAGCTCCCTCTGCAGCAGGGAGGGATGGATGTAGCATAGTGGGGAAACTCAAAACTGTGACAGCCCAGCAGGATTGCCTTGGACAGGCAGAGTTTGGACCTGCTGGTTTTTTCCATGATTTCCATGTGCTCGTGGAGGTAAATGTGTGTTGTGATCACCCCAGGGCAGAGTCTGTTCTCTGCAGCCTCTCCAGCCTTTTAAGAGCCCTTGGGCAGAGCACAGTGTGTGGAAGCATAGAGCTGTGTTAGAAATATGGTGTGACAAAGGGCACTCAGGGCAAGGGTAGCAAGAGCCACAAAGTCTAGGGGTGTGTGTCACATCCTCCCCTAAAGGTGAGGACAGGTTTCAGTTTTGGGATGATTTCTAGGGAAAAACTGTAGAGTGGCTTTGTGCTCTGGAGCACTTTCCTTTGAGCAGCTCAGAGGAACTTCTGGCAGCATCAGCCTGTGTCAAGGCTGGCTGCCTGCACCTGGTGGCTGCTGACTGGCTGCTTCTGGCTTTCTCTCATGTTTATCTAAACGTTTAATCTAAAATCCTTATGTTGTCCATGTCCCCAATGTCATCTCTGGCTCTTTTTCTAGCCACAGGTGTATGGATATGATGACTTGCAAATGCTCCAGACGAGATTCCCGTTGGTGAGTACTGCAGAATGACAAGGACATGCCACTTCCACTGGTGCTGCTTGGGTAGAGACAAAGCTTAAGAGCTGGCACGATGGAGTGCTGAGTGGATGCACCTCTGCAGCAGCAGTGAGGAGTTAATCAGTTGCTCCTTGGCACATGGGGAGCTGCCTGCACGAGTTGCTCATGCAGCAGTGTTCCTTGTTGGAGCCAAGGAGCACGAGTTCCAACAGCAGGGCTATTAGAGAGATTCACCTCTGATCCCTGACAGAGCCAGTGACTAAATACCTGATGAGAATGGGCTTTATTTAGCAACAGGACATGTCCATTTTATTGTGAAGAGGGGGGGAAAGTCCAGCCAGTTTAAGAGCTGCATACCAGTAGACCTTATCTGGTTCTTCTAATAGCCAGATGAGGGGGAAGGTACATGCTACAAAAACCTGGGGCTGCTGTAGGTTATGATCAGCCTGATGTGGCTGGTTGGACTGCAATGCTCAGACATATCTTGCAGCTGCAGTACAGAAATCCCTCTCTCCCAAATATACTGCTTTGCACTTTGGACAGAGCTGATAAAAATGTCTTCTTTTGTTTTTATTCATCAGGATTACTACAGCATCCCATTCCCTACACCCACCACACCACTGACTGGAAGAGATGGCAGCCTGAGCAGCAATCCATACTCTGGTAGGGAAAAACACTGCTCTGATTCCCATCCCATCAGGGTTTGTGCTGCTCCTACCACTGTCCTGTGTCTTTGTCCACTGGAGCTACCTCTGCACCTGCACTGTGCTCCTGCACTGCTTTTGGTTTGGAGCATGCTTCTCACAGCTAAATTCTTGCTTTCCCTTTGAGCATTTTTTGTGTCAAGGTCTGATACTGGAAAGAGGTGGGCAAAGTAGGACTTAATGGGGCAGCTGGAAAGGGAGTGAGGAAGGGCTGAAAGATTCAAGGTCTACAGCTGAGGGACTGATTTCCAGGTGGTAAGCAGTGCTTCTCAAGCACTGAGAGTAAAAATGGAAAGAAACACAAAATATGGAGAAATTAATTTTTTTTATATGGGACAGTTTCAGGGAGAAAGCAAGTGAGAAATTTGAGACCTGTCAAACTCAAGCCAAGCACCCAGTTGGGTTTATGACCTCACACTGACCTTGGTAACCTTGGTTAACACACTGTCAGTCTGCAGTGGGCAGTGACTGAGCTTTCACATGCTTTAGGAATTGTTGCACTTGGAGGTTCACTCTTTTTCCAGCACCACTTCTCCTCAGCTTTGGCAGGAGCTGCTTTGTGTGGAAGTGCTTTTGCCCAGCTGAGGCTGAAAGCTCAGAGCTCTATGAGCTTTGAATAGGAGAGTGTGTTTGCATGGGTGAGCCAGGCAAATGCTCATCAAGATCAGAACCTGCAGCCAAGCCCTGCACAGCCCAGGCAAGGGTCTGGGTTGTGTTCAGTCCTGCTGGTGGTGCATGGAGAGAGACAGCTCTGAAATCAGGCTCTGCTAGCAGGTTTATCCAGTGCCAGATTGTGGGCTTTGCTATTGTGGCTTCCCTTTGCCTCTGTAGTCCTGTTAGGGCCAAGGAGCAATTAATAGCTTCACCTTATCAGTGTGCAAAAGTCTGAGGACCACAGTCCTTGGGGGGAGGGGGGTGTGACTGAAGTCACTGTTTATCAAAAGACTGGCTCACCTTTGGGCTGAGTTGAAGCAGCCCAGGATCTGACTAACATCTGTTCCTCACTCTCACCTCCTCTATTTCAGGTGATTTAACAAAATTTGGCCGTGGTGATGCCTCTTCCCCTGCTCCTGCAACAACTCTGGCTCAGCCTCAGCAGAGCCAGACCCAGACCCACCACACCACGCAGCAAACGTTCCTGAACCCGGCGCTGCCTCCTGGCTACAGTTACACCAGTCTGCCATACTACACAGGGGTACCAGGGCTCCCCAGCACCTTCCAGTACGGGCCCGCCGTGTTCCCTGTGAGTTCCCAGGGGCAGAGTGTGGGATTGGGGCAGAAGGGTGGCCCAGCAAAGGCTCTGCTCACTCTGTTCCTCTCCGTTCTGTAGGTTGCTCCTACCTCTTCCAAGCAGCATGGTGTGAATGTCAGCGTCAATGCATCAGCAACCCCTTTCCAGCAGCCCAGTGGCTATGGCTCTCATGGGTACAGCACTGGTAAGAGACCCACAAAAACACTTTCCACAGCAGCAGGGCTGCTCCCAGTCTTACTGGCTGTGATAGGGACTGCTGTCTTACAGCAGTAATAGAGAAAAATTCCAGGGATGCTGCTCCCAAGGAGATTGGTTATCCATAGAAAGGCACAGGATTGTTCTGCATCCGGGTCTGGGGCAGGTTTTGGGGTTACAGATCACTTCATGCCCTCCTCTGTGCCCCACAATCAGCTGTCTGGGCCCTCAGAAGGTTAAGCTGCTCAGTGGTTTGGTTTGTTGGTTTTTTATCTGCCAGATGTGATTAACAGAACAGCAATTGTTCTGGATTTGAGCTTGTTTCCCACCAGTGTTTGGCAGACACTTTCTAAGGAAGTGTCCTTGATGCAAAGATGCAGGAAGGTCATGAACCTGCTGCCTGTCTTGGTACTTGGTTGGTGTCTGGCTGACTTATGCAGGGCTGCATCTGGCTCCCTCTGCCAGTCTTTAAATTCCTTCTGTCACTTTTTTAACTGCATTAGAGCCCTTCAAGATAGTGTTTTCTCTTTGAGAAGGTAATTCAGTTTTATTCCAGGTCACCTGGTGCTGAGTCCTTCAAACTGTTTTCATTTCAGCACTTTTTTCCAGGCATTAAATGATGGCTGAGGTGTCCTCTGAGCCACCCTTTTTTATGGACAGCCAACACCCCATGGGGCTTGTGTTGTCAGTCACTGCACCAGCCATCCCAGCCTGCAGCTGAGTTGCCTTTCCATGCAATTGTCTGTTTTACACCAGAGGAGCTTTTGGGTTGTTTTTGCTGCTGTGGGTTTGTTTCCCTGTCTGTCCATTGTGTTCTCCAGCTCTCCTCAGACCTGCTGTTTCCCATGTGTTTCTCTGGGTGGCAGCCTGCCCTTCAGCTGGTTTCTGGAGGCATTTTGAAACTGTGTGTGTCCAGAGCAAAATAACTTCTATGGGTGCTTTGCATGTGGTCATGCCCAGGCCTGTGGCTGTGTTCACAGGGGTCTGAGGATGAGGGAAGAGATGAGGATCTGACTCCATGTTTCAGAAGGCTTGATTTATTATTTTATGATATATATTATACTAAAACTATACTAAAAGAATAGAAGGAAGGATTTCATCAGAAGGCTGGCTAAGAATAGCAAAAGAAAGAAGAATGATAACAAAAGCTTGTGGCTTGGACTCTCTGTCCATGCCAGCTCACTGTGATTAGTTATTAATTAGAAACAACTGCATGAGACTAATCACAGATCTACTTGTTGCATTCCACAGCAGCAGATAAGCATTGTTTACATTTTGTTCCTGAGGCCTCTCAGCTTCTCAAGAGGAAAAATCCTAAAGAAAGGATTTTTCATAAAATATCTGTGATACAGGCCAGTCTGTCTGCATATCTCTGATCACTGGAGCTCTCCAGCAGGTGTTAGCAGCAAGCAGCTCATGCTGGCCCACTGGCTGCTGCCTAACACCCACCTCTCCCTTCCTTCTGCCCAGGTGTATCCGTGACATCCAGTAATACAGGCGTGCCAGACATCTCGGGCTCTGTCTACTCCAAAACTCAGGTCAGTGTCTGTGTGCTTCCTGCCTTGCTGGGGAGGAGAAGCCAAGCTCTGAGACAGCCTCTCTGGGCAGTGAGGTTTCTTCCCCTTGGATCAGACAGCCAGGGAGAAGGGAAGTGCTTGACATTTCCCAGCTTACAGCAATTCCAAGGCCAGAAAGAGCCATGGGAAGAGACTCTTATCTGTTCTGTGTACCACAGGCTGACTGTGGGCCTGTGAGGTGTAGAGATGGGAGGGGCACACTGCCAGCCTGGCTCCCCGTCCTTATCCTGCCTTTGGCATCTCCTCCTCAGCAATCCTTCGAGAAGCAGGGATTTCACACTGGAACCCCAGCAGCCTCCTTCAACCTGCCTTCAGCTCTGGGCAGTGGTGGCCCCATCAACCCCGCCACGGCGGCGGCGTACCCCCCGACCCCCTTCATGCACATCCTGACCCCGCATCAGCAGCCTCACTCGCAGATCCTCCACCACCACCTGCAGCAGGATGGGCAGGTAAGCAGTGCCCCTGGCACCCCAGCCCCTTGCTGGGCCATCTCCTAGGGCTCGTGCTCCCCCTTGGCTTCCCTGGTCCTTCTGTCCCTCCCTCCCTCATGCTCTGCGGCGCACACATGCAGCGACAGGCACATGCTCACACCTGCACATACACACAGGGCCTGTAGGAGGATGATGAGGTGAGGAGGAAGGCCTGGGGTGTGCTCTGCCAGGGTGGGTGCTCAGCACAACCCCCCTGCTGCCGGGCTGCACCAGCTATGGCCAGGTAGTGCCCCCTCATCTGGGGCACCCCAACCTCCCCCATCCTCGGAGGGGCAGCTCCACAGGCCAGCACCAAAGGGGTTCCTCACCACAGCCCCGACCCTGCAGGAGCTTTCAAGTCTAACCATGGATTTCAATTGTCATAGTTTGTCCCTTTATTTTACATATCCTGGTACTGCAACAGCTTCCATATTTGCAGATGATACTGTGCTGCCAACGCCAGCAGGAAGATCAGGTAATGAACTCTCTGAAAATGCATTGCACTTGCTGTGGGCTCTGCCCCTGCCCCTAAGGCTCCCCAGGATCACACAGCCCCTTCCTTCTCCCCCATGTCCCTGGTAGGAGAGGAGAGAGGCCCTCAGGCAGTATGTGCACACACAGACACACAAACAGAGCCATGAGCAGACACGACCCACACCGACCCTTCCCTGTCTCCTCTCTCCCTGCTGCCCCCAGCCCTGTGTGTGCTGGCCTGGAGCAAGGTGTACAGCCAAGGGAGGGTGCTGGGGCACAGCTGCGAGGTGCTGGAGGCTGCCCCAGTGCCAGGGAGCTGAGCTGGGCCCAGGAGGATCAGCAGCTGCCCAGAGCACCTGGCCAGGGGCCCAGGTGTGCCCATGTTACCCTGTGGGGCAGGCTGGGGCTGCCTCCCTGCACTCACCACCCTCTCCTCTGCCCTTTCCCGCAGAGCGGCTCCGGGCAGCGCAGCCAAGGCAGCTCCATCCCCCAGAAATCCCAGGCCAACAAGTCTGCCTACAACAGCTACAGCTGGGGCGCCAACTGAGGCCGGGCCCTCGGCACCACTCGCTTCCAGAAGAGAATCCCAGTGCCCCCGATGATGAGGAAGGACCCCAGGGAGGAGAGAACCCTGCGGCGGGGAGCGCCCGGGCCCCCAGCCCAGCAGGGCCCCGCAGGGCAGGCCGCAGGCGCCTCTGCGTTGTCTGTCTTCAGCCACTTTCCTGTTGTATGTAATATAGAATTTGTATTTTTTCTTTTTTTTTTCTTTTTTTTTTTTTCTCTCTCTCTCTCTCTCCGCATTCAGATCTGAACCGTTTGCCGTAGGGGCCTTTTTTGGTTTTTACTCCTTTCTATCCCCTCTCCCATCCAGCTGCCCCAGAATCTCTCAAATCCAAAGGAGTGGAAGCTGCGAGTCGCCTACAGCAAACCCCCTTATTATTAGGATTAAGACCAGTAATTGATATGAGCAGCATTGTAAGATTAATTAGTTGAAGTGTTTTTTTTGTACCGTGTTCTAAATTTAATGGATAAATGTGTCTTGTATATAAAAACAAAAACCCCATGCTGTCCTCTAGTTCTCTCATTTCTCCCCCACCCCGCCGAGGGGTCCCCCCTGGTATTTTATGTTTTCCATCTGCGTCCCTCCATCCTCACGGGCCCAGAGTGCAGGTCCTGCCCTGCTTGCACGCTGTAAGTATCTTCTGCTTTTGGGTTGGGGATTTTTTAATTTTCTTTTTTTTTCCCTTTTTTTTTTCCCTGTTTTGTTTTGTGGGGTTTTGTTTGATTTGGTTTGTTTTTTTGGGGGTATTATTTTTGGTTTTTTCTATGCAGTCCAGATCTTGTATTTTTCAGTTCCACCTGATCCCTTCAGCTGCAGCCCCAAGCGGGGATTTACTGAAGAGAATAAAGATCACAAAGTGATGTGTGTATTTTTTCCACCTTCTCAGCCTCGTTCCCTATTTTTGGTGCAGGGGGTTGGGTGGCCCTGGGCAGTGGGGGCAGCGCTTCCCCCACCCCTCTCCAGCTTCTTGCTGGTGTTTTTGTCCCCTCATTTTGTGGATTTTCCTTTTCCCAGCTGCAATGCTGGGCAGCAAGATGCCAGCACAGGGATGATGCCCTCCCTTCTCTGAGACCCTCACCCTTCATTTCTGCTTCCCAATGAGCTCTGCCTTCTGTCCCCACTGCTCTGGTGCTGCTGCTCCTCCTTTTGGGGGTTCAGGGCTGCTCTCCCCAGCCCCCCGTCCCCACCGGGCAGTCTAGGGGGGTTTTCACAGGCACTGGGCAGGGCAGTGAGACACTGGAACAGCAGTGCCCGGTCCTGCAGTGCCCGCCGAGCCTTTCCCCTCGCTGCCGGGGCACAGCTGGAGCCCTCCGGGGCCGCGTGGGGCTGGGGTAGCGCAGGGGCCTCTGCCGGAGCCCAGGACCCCGCCAGCCCGCACGGCCCCCACGGAGGCCCGGGCACTCCACGGGGTAGCTGGTGCGAACAGCGCGGGCCCGCGGGGCCGATCACACCGGGGCGCCTCCGGCCCGTGCGGCTCTCGGGGGCCTGGGCCGGTCACACCGGGGCAGTTCCGGCACGTGCGGCTCTCGGGGGCCCGGGCCGCTCACACCAGGGCGGTTCCGGCCCGTGCGGCTCTCGAGGGCCCGGGGCGGTCACACCAGGGCGGTTCCGGCCCGTGCGGCTCTCGGGACCCGGGTGGGACACGGGACGGCCGCGCTGCCGCAGCGCCTCGCGACAGCCGGCGGCGCTTTACGGCCGCGGCGCTTGGCGGCAGCGCGACCCGGTCGGGACGGGGTAGCGGGACCTGGAGGGCCCCGGCGGGCCCCGGAGCGGGATGAGCTTCTACGACGTGTTCCGCGGCTTCTTCGGCTTCCCGGGACGGTGCAGGTGACCGGGACCCCGCCCGTCCCCCGGGTGCCCCCGGCCTCGCCCGCACCTGTCCCTCTCTCAACCGCCCGTTGCCCCACCGGCCCCGGCCCTGTCCCGCTTGCTCCGGCCTGTCCGGTCCCTCACTGCCGCCGTCCCGCAGACCCCGGGACCCGCTGTTCGGCGGCGCGGCGTGGGACGAGGAGGAGGATGAGGAGGAGGATGGCGGCCCGTCCATGTCGCAGCCCCCCCAGGACTTCGGCTTCGGGTACAGCCCTGGCTCCTCCCGCGGCGCCTTCGAGGAGCTGTTCCGGGACATGGGCGAGCTCCTGGGCGTCCTGGGGGGGTTCTGGGCCGAGCCCCAGCAGCCTTTCGGTGGGTACGGGAAGGGCTGAGCGAGATTCTGGGGTCAGCTCAGAGCCCCTCGGCCTGACCGACACCCTTGTGCTGCCCAGAGCCCGCCCTGCCCGGCCCGGGGGAAGGCAGCGCAAGGCGACCGCTGCGGGACTCGATGCTGAAGCAGCCGGACAGTCCCCCTGCCAGCGCGGCCCCGGGGAGCTCTGGCGATCTGGCCCGGCCATGGAGACCCTTCCTAGGGGTGGGTGAAGGGTCTGGGCTGCCGGCTCTGTGCTGGTGCGGTGCTGCCCCAGTGTCGCTCTTTTCTTCCCATCACTGCCGTCAGCGGTGCGTGGCTTTGTCTTGCAGCTTGAAGATGCTCCCCGGGCTCCTCCCGCCCTCAAGGAAGACCAAGGTGGGTGCTGGGAGCAGGGGCTGAGGGGTCCTCCCTGCTCCGGACAGCCTCCGGGGCGTGTCCCCGCACTGCGGCCACCACCTTCCCTCTCCCCCCAGACCTGGACTCCCAGGTCTCCTCCGCTGGGCTGGGCACCATCCTGAGACCCGACGAGCCCAGGTCCCACTCTTACTTCCAGAGCGTCTCTGTCACCACAGTGACTCTCCCTGACGGGGTGAGTGTCCCTGCAGGGCTGGGGGAGGCCTGGGGACACCGTCCCCGTGGTCTGGGGGTCTCTCAGGGCTTGGTGCTGTGCGCAGGCGGTGGAGGAGCGCCGCACCGTGCAGGACAGCCAGGGCCGCCGGGAGACCACGGTGACACGGCGGAGAGGGGACCAGGCCTTCATCAGCACCACCAGGGAGCACGGGCAGAGCAAGGACTACCGCGAGGAGGTGCTCAACATGGATGACCGTGAGTGGAGCTCTGGGGAGGGGGCAAACAGTGGATGGAGGCCCCACTGAGGGAGTTCTCTCTGCCCTCGCAGGGGAGCTGGCACAGTTTGCTGGCACGTGGCCACAGCAAGAAGAGATTCCTGCTGCCAACCTGGGCCCCTCATCTGCGCTGGGCAGCTTCCTCCGACGCTGGTTCTCGAGCTGGTAGCTATTTCCAGTCCTGATTGAGCAGCCCACGTGTGTTTCAGGTGTGGGCTGGTGGGATCCTGGGCTTGCCAGGCCTGTCAGAGCAGGCAGTGGGCAGCAGCCTCTTCTCACCACCTGTTTTTGTTGTAGATGGGTCAGATCTTGCTGGGAAGTGGTGCCTGGGCTGGAGGCTGTCCACCTTCTGCAGCGCTGCACAACCACAGGGAGCCCTGTGGGGATCAAGTGTGTGTGTGTACAGAGCAATAAAGTCTATTTATGCTAAACGGTGACCTTCCATGCTCCTTCAGACTGGAATCTCATGTGTTTGGAGGCAGATTCCCCCTGTCCACCAGAATGACTCTGGGGGGCTGCCCCAGGGGTGCAGGTGATTGCCAGGCTCCTGTGCCTGCACTGCTCCCTTCTTACCTCCCTCTCCCATTTCCTTGCCCCATGCTGTGCTAATGCCTCCCCTGGGCACTCTTGAGGGCCTGGCCCAGCCTGGAGGCCTTTCCAGGATCTCTTTATTAGTGTTGACTGCAGCTTTCCAGGATCTCTTTATTAGTGCTGACTGCAGCTGTGGCTTGGGCAGGGATAAAGGAGGTTCCTGGCCAGGCACTACCTGTGCCTGCTCACCTGAGCGAGGTCGTGGCTCCCCCACGGCCACTTGGGGCTCAGGGTGTTCCTACCTGGCCTTGCCCTGCTGGGGTGCAGCATTGTCACACGGTGTCCCCGGCCACACACAGGACTCTGGTCGCTGCCAGGCGTCTCCCGTGGTGCAGCCATGATTGGTTTAAAGTCTGCACATAATCACCCACCTGGCTGTGGGGCTCATAAAACCTGCTGCGAATTAGACATCTACACCACTCTCACTGCTGCCAGCGCTGCCACTGCTACCTCTGCCCAGCTGGCACCATGGGCACCACTTCTTTCTTGACAAGAGCCCAGAGGCTGCTCCGCATCAGGAACCAGCTGGTGAGAGAGTGCTTGGGTGAGGTGCTGTCCACCTTCGTGATGATGGTAAGCAGGGCACGCAGCTGGGTTGGGGCTGGGGATGTTGTGTGTGTGTGACAGCGCTGATGGTGTCATGCTGGCAGGTGCCAGGGGTCCCTGGGGTTCTGTGACAGGGCTGATGGTGTCGTGGTGGCAGGTGCCAGGGGTCCCTGGGGTTCTGCTGCTTGCCCCTTGAGGTTGGGAAGGTCTGGGGCTGCGCCGCACTCAAATGTGCAACTCAGCACTGCCTGTCCTCCCCCTTGGACCCTGTTCCCACAGCATGGTCCACAATGTGCCACAGCTCCGGTGCAATCAGGGTGTGGTGCTGGGCAGTGTGTGCCCTGATACCTTCTGCCTCAGAGCAGGCAAAGGTTGGGGCTCTGGTGCTGTCCTTAGCCTTTGGGCTACATCGCATGATGGCAAATGGTGTCCCTGGATCTATGTTATGGCACCTCTTTCCCAACACCTCCCCACAGAAAACAGTTTATTTAATTGCTTGTAATTTGGTTATTTTGCTATCAAAACCACAAGTGAGGGCAATAACCACCTCCCTGCCAGTCCCTGTCTGGTGTCCAAGTATTGGGGAGCAAAACCAGGGGGGCAGCACCAGCACAGCCCCTGCCTTGCTGCCCTGCAGTATCAGCACTGGGAGGGTCTCAGCACGAGGCCACCAGGACTGAGGTGGGGCTCCCTCTTCTCCAGACAATCACCCTGGCCAGCTCTGCACAGAAGATTGCCTTCTATGAGACCAAGGGGAATATCATGACCAGCTACCTGGGAGGTGCCCTGGGTGTCATGGGAGGCATCTACACGGCAGGGGGAATCTCTGGTGAGACAGAGGAAGGGGTCCCAGCTCTTGCTATCCCCTGGCTCTGAGTCCCCCAGGACCCTCCACTCCCAGCCTTTCTCCCTACTCCATTGCAGGGGCCCACATGAACCCGGCGTTCTCCTTAGCCATGTGCCTGATAGAGCAGTTCCCCTGGTGGAAGTTTCCCATCTTTGTGGCTGTGCAGATTGTGGGATCTTTCATAGCTGCTGGAGCTGTTTACGTCGTCTACTATGGTATGGAGGAACACCATTGGACAGGGGAACTCCACGGTGATACTGGGGAGGCCAGGCTTTTGTACATGCTCTGCCTCTGCCCCTAGATGCCATCTGGCACCATAGCAATGGGACCCTTACTGTCACTGGCCCCCAAGAAACTGCCTCTATCTTCGCCACTTACCCTGCTGACTTTGTGTCTATTGGCAATGGCTTCTTGGACCAGGTGGGTGCCACTGTCAGCTCCCCCAGCCCCCTCCCAGCCCGCTCGGTCCCCATGGTGCTGAGCTGCTGTGCTGTCCTCGCAGGTGATCGGCACAGGGGTGCTGATAATTGTTGTCATGGGCATCATGGACCCCCGCAACAAGCCTGTCCCCAAGGGCCTGGAACCAGTGGTTGTGGCTCTCTTGGTGCTCTCCATCGAGTGCTCCATGGGGGCCAACTGTGGCTGCCCCCTGAACCCTGCTCGGGACATCGGGCCCCGGCTCTTCACCTATCTGGCAGGCTGGGGCCCAGAGGTCTTCAGGTGGGTTGAGGGAAGGGGGCAAGGTGGGGATGGCAGGGATGATGCCAACCCTACCCTGTCCCATCCTCAGCAGGGGCAATGGTTGGTGGTGGGTGCCACTGGTGGCACCGCTGCTGGGCGCCGCCGTGGGCACGTACCTGTACCAGCTCTTCGTGGCTTTCCACTACCCGGAGGAGAAGAGCGAGGCCCTGGCAGAGCAGGGCTCCATTGTTCTGGTCAACACCGCCATCAGCAGCGCAGACATTGGGAGGTCACCCAAGGAAAGGGACTCTGGGGAGACAGAGCCTGCCGGGTATCCCCCACCACAGAGCCCCAGCAGCACAGTGTCCCCCACAGTCCCTATCACAACATTAAAAGAGTCCTGAGAGCACGGGGTGTCTTGTCTGTGGACATGGGGTGCAGGGATGTGGTGGAAGGCCAGCCAGGCCTGGCTGCAGGGGGACACGAGCTGCTGGTATGGGGCTGGAGAGCACGGGGTGTCTGTCTATGGACATGGGGGTGCAGGGATGTGGAGGAGAGCCAGCCAGGCCTGGCTGCAGGGGGACCCCAGCCTGGGGGACACGAGCTGCTGCTGTGGGGCTGCCCCATGGGACGCGGGGATGTCCCCGGGACCCCGGCCCTGCCCTCGGTAACCCGTGGGGCTGTCTCTGCCCTCCCCCGGACTCACAGGGCTCCCCGGGAGCCGCCCCGCTGGCCAGGCCGCCGCCGGGGCCCGCAGTCTCACCGGCCCCGCGGCCGCGCTCCGCCGCTTCCCCGCGCCCCCCACCTCACTTCCGCCGCCGACCGGCGCCGCCGCGGCCATGGGGAGCTGAGGCGGCGGCAGAGGCAGCGGCCCCGGCCCGGCCCGGCCGCCCGCCCGCTCCCCATGGGCTGCGGGGCCGCGGGACATGGAGCGGTGCGCGGCCCGCCGAGCCCCGGGTAAGCGGCGCCGCGCTGGGCCCGCGGGAAGCCCGGGTGGGTCCCGGGCGGGCCCCGGTGCGGCGTTGCCTCAGTAACGCGGTGGGGCGGGAGGACCGGGCCGGGCCGGGCCGGCGCCGTGCCCTGGGGATGTCCGAGGGGTGGCAGCCGCTCCGCGACCCCGGCGGGGCGGTGGGAGCGGGGGAGCCGAAATGGGGCCGGGGGTGCAGAGATGGGGATGCAGGGCTACAGCTAAGCGGGGCTGAGAGTGCGGGCTTTGGGGATCCAGGAATGCAGCAAAGCAGGGCTGAGGGAGCCGAGGTGTCCTCTGGGGGTGCAGTCTTTGGGCTGGAAGGGCCCGCTGACCTCGGGATGTGGGAGATGCAGAATCTGAGGCTCTGGGAGTACAGGTGAGTAGAGCTGAGGGGTCTCGCACTGCAGGCTTGGGGAGATCTGGGGATGCAGAATTTGGGAGTGGAGGTACAGTTAAGCAAGGTTGGGGTTGAAGGTGTGGAGGGGTGCAGGTCCTGGCATGGGGGAGCACAGGACACATAACACAGCTGGGGAGACTCCCTGTTCCCTGCCTTCTAAGATTCTGTGACTATCTTGGCTCTCAGGATGGATAGGAGATTGAGGTGTCAGGGTTCAGGGTTTTGGGGCTGTCTGGCTGCAGTTACAGAGGTGTTGGGGTGCATAGAGGTGACAGGGTGCTGTGTTATAGAGGAAGAGCGTCGAGTGCGAGCCAACGCGCGGGAGTACAACGAGAAGTTCCAGTACGCAGTGAGTGAGGGGGGCTGAGCCCCTTCCTGGGGTCCTCGGGCAGCTCTGCGGGGCTGGGGTCTGAATCACCCACATCTTGGTGGGGGGGGAGGCGTTATCACTACAAAATAGGTGTTTGTCCCTGAAAAATGGTGCTGATGACATGAATGCCAATATAGCTGTGGGGCCAGCCGGGCACAGTGCTCTCCGTGTGGAGGATTCAGCCCACCCATCCCTGGCCAAGGCCCAGAACCCTCTGGCTCTGCCCAGGTCCCAGCCTGGTCCCACATCCCAGTGTGGATCATGGAGCAGCTTCTGAAGGTGTCAAGAAAGGGCAGTGCTCACCTTGACCTCCCCCCATGTTGGAGGTTATCCTTGGCTGCTCCAGAGCTGGCTGCACAGAGGGGAGAAGGGGGTCTGGGTTGGGGTCACCCTTGTGGGGGCCAGGTGCTGCTGCTGGAGGAGGCTGGTCCCAGGGTACCAGCTGGTGACTGAGCCTGAGGAACTGGCTTCCCAAGGAAGCTGCCAGAGGTAGCACAGGAGCCTGACCCCCTAAAAGAGCATGGTGAGCCACAGCCCCTGCCCTCCAGAGTGATCTCATCTTGGGGGGTTATGGGGCCTTGGCAGCTGTAAACCCCTTCTTGCCCCACCTGTCCCTAGAGCAACTGCATCAAGACCTCCAAGTACAACATTGTCACCTTCCTGCCTGTCAACCTCTTCGAGCAGTTCCAGGAAGTGGCCAACACCTATTTCCTCTTCCTCCTCATCCTGCAGGTGGGTGCAGTCCTTCCCTGCCTGCACATACGGCAGGGCTCCAAGCAGTGCCGTACTTTGGAAGTGGGGAGATTTGGCACCCTTGAGCAGGGGCAGTATAGGCCTGGGGCTGGCTGGTTCCTGTGTAATTTCCTGTTCCCTGTCCCCAGCTGATTCCTCAGATCTCTTCGCTCTCCTGGTTTACCACCATCGTGCCTTTGGTTCTTGTCTTAACCATCACAGCTGTCAAAGATGCCACCGATGACTACGTGAGTGGTTCCCCCTGCACCCCTCTGCCCACTGGGATGCTGTGCAGGGGTGCAGTGTCCAGGGCCATGGCATTTGGGATGCTGGGGGAGTGCAGCACCCCATCCCCAAGAGGCTGACACCGCTGTCTCTTCCCCCTGCTCCCAGTTCCGCCATAAAAGCGACAACCAGGTGAACAACCGGCAGTCTCAGGTCCTGATCGGTGGAGTGTGAGTGTCACGGGCACAGAGCAGTGCACAGGGAGCCAGGGACCCTGTGGGACGTGGCAGTGGGCAGGGCAGGGCTCCTGCTTGACTGCAGTTTGCTGTCCCTTCTTCAGCCTTCGGCAGGAGCAGTGGATGAACGTCCGTGTTGGAGACATCATCAAGTTGGAGAACAACCAGTTTGTGGCGGTGAGTGCAGCCCTGAGACAAGCATGGTTCCAGCGGGGTGGCTGACACACAGGGACCATGGAAGGGTGTGGTGCCACTCCCAGTTTGCTTTTGTGCTCCTCTGTAACTGACCAGTGTGGGGACATTAGGGACTTCCAACCTGGAAGTTGCATTTAGGTTGGAGAGCTGGGGCCATAAGTGGAGCCACGTTTTGAACTCTGAGGATCTTGGCACTTGGAGCCATGATGCAAAGGACACATGGGGTTAGGAATGCCTTTGCAGATGCTCCAGGGAGTTCCAAGGACATCCAAGGGCCAGGAGCTTCCCTGGGGAAGGCGTGGGGGAGCCCCAGTGTTGGCACAACCCTTCACAAGTCTCTCCCAGCAGGCTGACCTCCTCCTCCTCTCCAGCAGCGAACCCCATGGGTTATGCTACATAGAGACTGCAGAGCTGGATGGGTAGGTGTCCCTGCTCGCCTTGGGGGGCCAGGGGAGGCAAGAGGTGGGAGTGAGGGTTGGAGTGAGGGTGAGCTGCTGGCAGCACCTGCAAAGGCTCTCCCTGCCAGGCTGTCTCTAACCCGTGTGGTGCCTTCCTGCCTGCAGAGAGACCAACATGAAGGTGCGTCAGGCCATCCCTGTCACCGCAGAGCTTGGGGACACCAGCCAGCTGGCTTGCTTTGATGGTGAGTGCCCATGCCCAGCCCTCTGCCACAGGGCAGCCCCCCACCTTTCCTCCTCTGTCACCCTTGGTGGACAAGGACCAGCCACGTGGCACTGTCGTTCTGTGGCTCCAAGCGGATCTCTGGGGAGCCAGGGATGGTGCTGGGAGCACTGGGATGGAGCTGGCCCTGTGGAGAAGGCAAGTCCCAGCTGAGCCATACTGTGCACCCAGGTGAGGTGATCTGTGAACCCCCCAACAACAAGCTGGACAAGTTTGGTGGGACACTGTACTGGAAGGACAACAAGTACCCCCTGAGCAACCAGAACATGCTGCTGCGGGGCTGCGTCCTGCGCAACACCGAGTGGTGCTTTGGCCTCGTCATCTTTGCAGGTGGGCTGAGGCAGCAGCTGCTGCTGTGCTGCACACAGGGGAGGGAAAGACACCCCCTGATGCCTTCCTGCTCCCCAGGACCTGACACAAAACTGATGCAGAACAGCGGCCGGACCAAATTTAAGCGGACGAGCATCGACCGGCTGATGAACACTCTGGTGCTCTGGGTATGCAGGAGGGAGATCCTGGGAGCCCTGGGAGCTCTGACCCAGTCAGGGCTCTTATGTCATGTTCCTTCCCCAGATCTTTGGGTTCCTGGTGTGCATGGGAGTGATCCTGGCCATTGGCAACGCCATCTGGGAGCACGAGGTGGGCGTCTGCTTCCAGATCTACTTGCCCTGGGACGAGGGGGTGCACAGTGCCTTCTTCTCTGGCTTCCTCTCCTTCTGGTCCTACATCATCATCCTCAACACTGTGGTGCCCATCTCGCTCTATGTGAGGTAGGGCAAGGGGCAGAGGGGCTGGGCAGGGGGCGTATGAGAAATTAGGGGTGCCCTCTGGGGAGGGGAGACAGGGATGGAGATCCACAGGCAGAACGGTGTGTTCTGTGGGTGGGTGTGGGCTTCTCTCTTGGTGACAGGCCATGTCTGCCTTCAGGGACACCCCAAGACCTAAGGACCCCACAGGTCCCTCAGGGCCCCCCTGGCTGTGTCTGGCTGCTCGTCTCTCCCTGCCCTGGCTGCACGCTGGCTATTTTGCTCTGCCCTCCTGCAGCTCCCAGGCTCCTGCACTGTCCCCTTCTCTCTCTCTTTTAATTTCTCTCTCTTTTCGTTCCCCAGCATGGGTTCTGTCACCCTTAGCCCCGAGGTAAGAATGTGTCACCTCCACCCCTCCCACTCATTGCTGTCTGCCCTGTGGGCTTGGGAGGGGTTCAGGGTTTGTAGGTGTGTGAGATGCTTGGGGAGCCCCATGGGCTTCCCTCTGGGTGCATTGCCTTGGTCCCCAGCCCTGGCTTAGCGGTGGCTGTCAGCAGGAATGGGTTGCAGGCCAGCCCCTGGGAAGGGTGTGGGGGCTATCAAGCCATGGGGGGCACCTGGGGTGCTGGAGTGCCCGGGGCACTGAGGGTCTGGGGTGGGCATGTGTGTGCCTGTTGCTGGCTCAGCAGTGTGCTGCCCTGCCCCAGTGACACCCAGCCATCCTCCCTGCAGCGTTGAGGTGATCCGGCTTGGGCACAGCTACTTCATCAACTGGGACAAGAAGATGTACTGTGCCAAGCGCCGGACACCGGCCGAGGCCCGCACCACCACCCTCAACGAGGAGCTGGGCCAGGTGGAGTACATCTTCTCTGACAAGACTGGCACCCTCACCCAGAATATCATGGTCTTCAGCAAGTGCTCTGTGAATGGGCACAGCTATGGTGAGTGCCAGAGCCAGCCTGGGGCTCCCCACCTCTGTTTGGGGCAGTCAGGGAACAAGGGGGCTTAGTGAGAGTGTCGTGGGGCAGCAGCAGCTGCTGTGGTGTTGGGTCTCTGTCGTAGTTAACTCCATGCCCTGTTTTTCAGGTGATGTGCAGGACATGCTGGGTCACAAGGCGGAGCTGGGAGAGGTAAGGGTGCTGTCAGTTTGGTGTCTGCCCATGCCAAGTGCCACAGGGGGGTAACCCCAGCTTTGCCCCTGCAGAGGCCAGAGCCTGTAGACTTCTCCTTCAACCCGCTGGCAGACCCACGGTTCCAGTTCTGGGACCCCAGCCTGCTGGAAGCTGTCAAGCTGGGAGACCTCCACGTGCACGAGTTCTTCCGCCTGCTCTCGCTCTGTCACACAGTCATGTCTGAGGAGAAGAGTGAAGGTAGGCATGAGGCAGGATCTGTCCCTGTGGGTCACAAAACACTGTCACTGACCCCCATGCTGTCCACAGGGGAGCTGTTGTACAAGGCACAGTCCCCAGATGAGGGAGCGCTGGTCACAGCTGCCAGAAACTTTGGCTTTGTGTTCCGGTCCCGCACGCCCAAGACCATCACAGTGCAGGAGCTGGGCCAGGCCATCACCTACCAGCTGCTGGCCATCCTGGACTTCAACAACATCCGCAAGCGCATGTCTGTCATCGGTGAGCTCCTGGGCACGGCACAGGGGCTGGGAGGGGCACATGGGGCTGCAGCACATGGGGGTCATTGTGGTGTGCTGGGGGAGCGGTGCAGCGCTGGTGGGGATGTGACTGTGGAGGCATCAGCAGGTGGATGGCTGGGGGTCAGAGCAGCAGATCCTGCTCCTGCACCCCTGAGGCAGGCATCTTCTCTTTTCCCCTCCTCCCTGCAGTGCGCAGCCCTGAGGGCAAGATCCGACTGTACTGCAAAGGTGCTGACACCATCCTGCTGGAGAGGCTGCACCCCCTCAACCAGGAGCTGACCAGCATCACCACCGACCACCTCAATGTGCGTGGGACAGGGTCCTGCAGGCAGCGTGGGGAGCAAAGAGTGGCTGCCCAGGAGCCTGAGCTGGGCTTGTGCCCTGCCCTAGGAACACTGCTGGGCTCTGGGGACACACTCAGGGTCTCCAGCACAGCCAGCTCTGACCTCTTGCAGGAGTATGCTGGCGAGGGGCTGCGGACACTGGTGCTGGCTTACAGAGACCTGGAGGAGAGCTACTACAAGGACTGGTCTGAGAGGCTGCACCGAGCTGGCAGTGTCCCTGAAGCCCGTGAGGATCACCTGGCTCGGCTCTACGATGAGGTGGAGCATGATATGATGGTAGGTGGGCTGGAGGCTGAGGCTGGTGGTGGCTGCAGGCAGCCCCTGCTGACCTCCCACCCATTTGGGTCCCCAAGCTGCTTGGAGCCACGGCCATCGAGGACAAACTGCAGCAGGGGGTCCCCGAAACCATTGCCATCCTGACGCTGGCCAACATCAAGATCTGGGTGCTGACAGGGGACAAGCAGGGTGAGGCATGGCTGAGGTGCTGGCCGGAGATGAGGATGTTTGTGGGCTGGATTCTACCTGCCTGGGATCCACTGCTCTCTCCTGAATGGACTCTGGCTCAGCCCCTGGTTTCCTGTCCTCAGAAACAGCTGTGAACATCGGCTACTCCTGCAAGATGCTGACAGATGACATGACAGAGGTGTTTGTGGTGACAGGCCACACTGTGCTGGAGGTGCGAGAGGAGCTAAGGTGAGGGCTGGGGGGCAGAGGACACAGAACAGTGCCAGTGTGAGGCACAGCTGTGGCTGGGGGAGCTAGAGCTATGGAAAGGCCTTGAGATGGAACCCTGTGCCCCCTCTCTCCTCAGGAAAGCCCGGGAGAAGATGATGGATGCATCACGTTCTGTGTGCAATGGCTTCTCCTACCAAGAGAAACTCTCCTCCAATCTTACCTCAGTGCTGGAAGCCATTGCGGGCGAATACGCCCTGGTCATCAACGGGCACAGCCTGGTAGGGCCCTGGGAGTGCCAGGCAGGACAGGGCCTGGCTGTGCCACCATGGTCCCAGCTGTCCCTTGCTCTCCTTGCAGGCCCATGCACTGGAGGCAGACATGGAGGTGGAATTCCTGGAGACAGCGTGTGCCTGCAAGGCCGTTATCTGCTGCCGTGTCACACCCCTGCAGAAAGCCCAGGTGGTGGAGCTGGTCAAGAAGTACAAGAAAGCCGTCACTTTGGCCATTGGGGATGGGGCCAACGATGTCAGCATGATCAAGAGTAAGGCCTGGGATCTGGGAGACCACAGGAGAAGACAGGCCACCCCCCTGCACTGTCCTGGGGCCCGTGGGAGCTTCTGTGCTCACCCCTCTGTGCCCCACAGGAAAAAAGTGCCTGTGCTGGGGGTGCTGCTCTCGTCCCCTGTGCTCCTGGCGGCCCTCTCTTTACCTGTCTCTCCTTCCCTCCACAGCTGCCCACATTGGGGTGGGCATCAGTGGGCAGGAAGGCATCCAGGCCGTGCTGGCCTCCGACTACTCCTTCTCCCAGTTCAAGTTCCTGCAGCGCCTGCTCCTGGTGCACGGGCGCTGGTCCTACCTGCGCATGTGCAAGTTTCTTTGCTACTTCTTCTATAAGAACTTCGCCTTCACCATGGTCCACTTCTGGTTTGGCTTCTTCTGCGGCTTCTCAGCACAGGTGGGTTGGTGGCTTTTCTCACTGAGAGCTGGGGAGGGTTTTCCTGCAGGGCTCCTCGACTCTGAAGCTGTTCAGGTCCATGGACTCCCCGTGGGAGCTCATCCTGAGCCAGGAGGCACAGCCTGGCATCCACCGTGCCGTGTGTGAGGAGCCTGTGGTCAGGGTGGGCAGTCCTGGTGGGCTGAGACAGCTCTCCTGTCCCTGCAGCTGTGGGCACAGGGACTCGGGGGCTGGCTGGGGCACAGGGTGGGCAGGTTTGTGCCCTGCTGAGTGCTCTGTTCCATACAGACAGTGTATGACCAGTACTTCATCACGCTGTACAACATTGTCTACACGTCGCTGCCTGTGCTCGCTATGGGTGTGTTTGACCAGGTATGGCGGGGGGTAGTGAGAGGTCCCTGGGTGTGTGAGGAGTCTGTACCCACCCTGTGGGAAGAAGGGCTGCCTGGGTGCCTGAGTCAGGCTGTCCATGTCATTCCATGGGCTGTGGTGGAGGCTGCTCCCACCCAGGGCTAAAGGGAGGTGCTCATGCCCCCAGGATGTGCCAGAGCAGCGCAGCATGGAGTACCCCAAACTCTACGAGCCTGGGCAGCTGAACCTGCTCTTCAACAAGCGGGAGTTCTTCATCTGCATTGCCCAGGGCATCTACACCTCCATCCTCATGTTCTTCATCCCCTACGGTGTCTTTGCTGATGCCACCCGTGATGATGGTGCCCAGCTGGCCGACTACCAGTCCTTCGCCGTCACTGTCGCCACCTCCCTCGTGATTGTCGTCAGTGTGCAGGTAGGGACGTGGCAACTCTGCCCCAGACCCTCAGGGCACCTCAGGCATCCCCTGAGCCCTGATTCTTCCTGCATCCCCCCCACCAGATTGGGTTAGACACAGGATTCTGGACGGCCATCAACCACTTCTTCATCTGGGGCAGCCTGGCCGCCTACTTCACCATCCTCTTCACCATGCACAGCGACGGCCTCTTCCGGATGTTCCCCAACCAGTTCCGCTTTGTGGGTGAGTCCCTGTGTGCCCCCTACTCCCCCAGCAGGCTGCTGCCTTGGCCTGGCCCTCACTGGGTTCATTTCTTGCCCCAGGAAACGCACAGAACACGCTGGCCCAGCCCACGGTCTGGCTGACCATCGCCCTCACCGCCGTCGTCTGTATCGTGCCCGTTGTGGCCTTTCGCTTCCTTAAGCTGGACCTGAAACCAGAGCTCTCGGATACGGTGAGAGTTCATGGCTGCAGGAGCTCTCACAGGGCCCCAGCCCTGAGGAGAGGGGGTTCCCCAGGCCCTGAGCCTGCCCTGTGTCCCCAGGTTCGTTACACTCAGCTGGTACGGAAGAAGCAGAAGACGCAGCACCGGTGCATGCGGCACGCGGGGCGCGCGGGCTCACGCCGCTCTGGCTATGCCTTCTCCCATCAGGAGGGCTTCGGGGAGCTCATCATGTCTGGCAAGAACATGAGGCTCAGCTCCTTGGCACTGTCCAGCTTTGCCCCCCGCCCCAGCGCCAGCTGGATTGACACCCTGCGGAAGAAGAAGGGTGGCGAGGGCAGCAGCGCTGGCAGCCCCAGTGGTGCGGCCGACAAGACTCTCAGGGTGTGAGGCTGGAGGGGGTCACATCCCCTCCTGTGCAGCTGGGGGCTCCCCTCCTCTGCCCCTGGCCCTGGCGAGGGCAAAGCCCCTTGTCAGCAGGGTCCCATGATAGAGGTGATGTGGGGGCCAGTGCTGAGGTTTGGAGGAGTCTGGACTGTCGCCTTCTAGCCAAAAATACAGTCTGTCCCTCCGAGGAGGATGGATGGATGGATGGATGGATGGATGGATGGATGGATGGATGGATGGATGTCATCACATCAGCCCCCTCCCACCCCCCATTCACTCCTCCATCAGTATTCAATCCCACTGAGTGCAAACGCCCCATCGCACATGAATGTATCCTACCAGAGGTGCAGGGCTGTGGGAGGACTGTGGCCTCTCCATGGCCTTCACCCACGTGTCTTTTTTTATATATAAACAAAAAAAAAAATACCCCCCCCAAAAAATAGCAACCAAAACAAACAAACAAAAAAAAAAGGTAAGGGAAAAATACTCTGAGTTTACAAAGCGACTCATTTCTTGGCTGGGTACAGGGAGAAAGGGGGAGGAAGGTCACCCTCCTCAGCGTTCCCCAGGACGGCGGGTGCCGGGTCGGAAAGGGGAAGTGCTCTGTACCACAGGGAGGCCGGGGTTTGGCGGCTGCCGTGATTCACTCCCACGCGTGGTCTTGCGCAACGCTCGGCCTCTGCTTCCCCCCTCCTCCTCCTCCTCCTCCTCCTCTCCAGCTCCTGCGGGACGGCACTGCTGAAATGTGGGTGGGCAGCGGGGACCCAGAGGAGCCTCTGGGGCTGCTGGGCTCCCAGGGACGCGATACCAAAGAGGAGCTTCTTAAGACGGGTGTTGGCGAGGGCTGGAGGGGATTTTGAAGGGTTTTGGGGTTATTTCGGTGGAGGGGCCGTGGATAGAGCTAGATAACTTATGGCACGTTTCTATCTGGCCGAATGGTATTATTTTATGGTTCTTGAACGAAAAAAAACAAAAAAACCAAAACAGCTTTTTTTTTTTTTTTTTAATTTACAAAAAGAAAATGTTCTGAGCAGATCGTGCCGTGTCCCGTATCCGGGGGAGGGGGGGAGGGCACGGCGGCGGTCCCGGGCGGCGGGGGCAGGGACGGGGCGGTGTTGGCCCGCCCGGCCCGGGGCGCACGTGCCGCTCCGCCCCCGCCGCTTTCACAACCCCGCCGCCGCCGCCGCCGATGTTTTCCTATCCGGGACCGGGCGCATGGCGCGGCCGCCGGGGCCGCTTCTCCTCCTTCTCTTTCCTCTCCGCTTCCTCCTGCACCTCTCCGCCGCCGCCGGGCGGCCCTGCGGCCCCGCTGGTGAGTGCGACCGGCTCCGGCCGGGGCGGGAGCTGGGCTGGCCCCGAGCTTCTGCCGGTACCTGGGCCTCGTGGGTCCGGGCACGGCCAGGGGACACACGGGGATCCGTGCCGGCCCCACAGCAGCTCAGCCGGGCACGGGGGAGGCGGGCGGGGGGTGGTACGGGACCCCTGGGCAGTGGGGGCTCGGGCTGGGTGCGGTGTCCCGATGCTGTGTCCCGGTGTTGTGCTGTGTGCCAGTGCTGGGTCCCGGTGCTATATCCCGGGTGCTGGTGGGTGCTGGGTGCTGTATCCCGGTGCTGTGTCCCGTCCCGGGTGCCGGTGGGTGCTGCGTGCATTCCCAGCAGCAGGAGCCGAAGGGAACAGCAGGTTCACGCTGGCCACTGACCTTTGGAAGGAGCCGGGAGCGCTGCCCAGGCCTGAGCAGGGCCGGCAGCCAGCGCAGTCACTTAACCCCTCTGGCACTGGACCCAGGGACTCCCGGGACCACCGGTCCCTGTGTGCTGCCTTCCCCGAGCTGTGCTCCCCGCCACCAGCCCCCTCATAGCCCACAGTGTGAGGAGCCAGCTCAGTGCCCTGACCCCCAGCAGTCACCGGACATGGGGAGCAGATGATTGGGTGCCTTCCACCTCCAGGGACACCCACCGTGCCTGGGGTCTCATCTTCATCGCCTGCTCCCTTCCTGTTCCTCCAGGACTGCCACGGGACACGGTGTTGGGCCTCCTGGGAGCCAACATCACTCTGACCTGCCAGGACGAGCAGCCTGCAAACGCCACGGTGCTGTGGCAGGTGGAGAAGCAGGGAGCAGCAGGGCAGCTGGCAGAGGGGAACACGCTGCTGCTGAGGCAGCTGCGCTACGAGGACTCAGGGCACTACAGCTGCTCCGTGGGGAGCCACCTGCTGCGCTCCCTGCGGCTGCTGGTGGCAGGTGGGTCCACGCTGGGGTGGGAATGTCCCTCTCAGCGCTGCCTGTGATGGCCCCTGTCCCCCAGCACCTCCCTGCTTTGCCTGCAGAGCCCCCTGAAACTCCCCAGGTATCCTGCTACCGGCGGAGCCACGACAAGGATGTGCTGTGTGAGTGGCCACAGCAGAAGAAGCCGTCCCCAGGGACACGGGCGATGCTGTGGGTGAGGAGGAGGTGAGTACTGTCACTGCATCCACCATGGGCTGGGACCCCAATAGGACAGAACGTGTCCCTCTCCATGGACCTGGTGCCATCTGGGACCCCGTGGCTCAGGCTGTTTGCTTCTCTGCACACCCTTTCCCTAGCAGCTGCGGGTAGCTGGGAGTTCACAGCACAGGACGTGTTCCTTCCCCATGGCACAGAATGAATCCCTCCCCACAGACCCTTTATCTAACACTGCCGGGGACCCCACAGCACAGCACATGTTCCCCACAGCTGCCCTGTGCCCAGAGCACCCTGCAGCCCCCCCTGAGCTGTGACCTCACAGGTTTGTGGCTGAGAATGCCACAGAGCAGCGGTGCCGCTACTTCTCCAAGGCACGGAAGTTCCTTTGCCGGCTGAAGGTGCCACCTGGCACTGATGACACCAAAAGCCTCGTGGTGTCCACGTGTGTCAGCAACAGCGCCGGTGGCTCGGCTGGCAAGGACAAGATCATCACCCTCAGCAGTGTCTGTGAGTGCTGCCCTGGCTGGGGGCTGGGAGCTGGGGTGGTGAGGGTGCAGGGCGAGGCCCTGAGCCCCCATTCCCCCACAGTGAGGCCAGACCCGCCGGTGAATGTGACAGTGCAGGCTCTGGAGAGGGCCCCACAGCGGCTGCAGGTGAACTGGTCCTACCCCCCCTCCTGGGACCCCCGCTTCTACTGGCTGCGCTTCCAGGTCCGCTACCGCCCCGAGCCCGCCCCGACCTTCATGGAGGTGAGACCCTGCCTGCTGGGACACCCCTTGGCCCTGGCCAGGCTGTCCCCAGCCCCGTGTCCCCTCCTCCAGGTGGATCAGGTGATGACAACATGGCTCGATATCCGCGATGCGTGGCGTGGGACGAGGCACGTGGTGCAGGTGAGGGCCAAGGATGAGTTTGGCCATGGCACGTGGAGTGAGTGGAGCCAGGAGGCCGTGGGCACCCCCTGGACAGGTAAGGGGGGATTGTGGGGCCCTGAGACCAGGAGTTCAGCATGGACTCCCCAGTCTCACACTCCCCCCTCTCTGTGCAGACCCTTGGGAGCTCACCTCTGAAATGGAGCCTTACAGCTCACAGGTAACAATGGTCTCAGCCTGGGAAGCATCACACGCTCCTGAAGGGGTCTCCTGTCCCCATGTGGACACGGGGACACCAGGGCATGAGGGCTGACCTGTCCCATTATGCCTCCCCACCTTTTGCAGGTGCCCACAGAAGATGACACCTATGGGGTGACACTGTCCCCCAGGCTCTTCGAAGAGGATGATGCTAATGGTGCTGGTGGTGAGGAAGGATTCCTGGGCTGGGATTGAGGGAAAGGGACACCCAGTCCCTTATCCTCACCCATTCTGTGTGTCAGGGTCTGTCATGGAATCCAGCACCCATCCTGTAGCATCCCCCTACGCCTTCCTGGTCACCGGGGGCAGTCTCCTCCTTGGCATCGCCCTCTTTGTTGGCATCGTGGTGAGGTGAGTGCCAGGGGGGCTGGCCCGGGGGGCTGTGTGTGCCCCCTCCCTGACCTGCAGCCTCTCTTCTCCCCTGCAGGTACAGGCAGATGTGGTGGACGAGCAGGCAGGAGACGAGCAAGGCAGAGGGTGAGGGACAGCACATGCTGGTCCCTCTGAGCATACCCCCACCCACACTCAGTGACACCCCTCTGCTCTCACAGCCTGCCCCCTCAGCCCCTGGAGGGCTCCACACCACTCAGGCAGATTATTCCTCCTCAGGGCAGTAGCCAGGGGCTGAATGTGCTGGGAGATGCTTGGGGGTTGGATGGAGGGTCCCAGGGCTTTGATGTGGCTCTGGGAGCAATTCCCCCCCCCAATATCTGGTGGCTCTGTGGCTGGGACAAGCCTCTGAGGAGGGGAATCAATGCCATCCCCCATGGGGAACAGCTAGGAAAAACAGACTGGGTCCTGGGGGCACCTTCAGCACCAAGCTGGGATGGCCAGGAGTGACAGCACTGGAATTGTGGCTGCACCAGAGCCTGGGGGACCTGGGACCCGGTCTGGGGGTCCCACAGGGAAGGAAGGGCCTGGTCCCTACAGTGCCACGGGGGTCGGGGAGGGAGGGCCTGGCTGGATCAGCCCCACACCTCTGCTGCAGCCCCCTCGGGGCTCCTTTTTAAAGCACACGTTGGGGAAACAGGACAATGGGGCTCAAATAAATGATTTGGATTTATACTGGAGTGGCTGCTGGGAGTGGGGTAGCAGAGGGGTCACTGCAGCCCCCCATTGTTTGGGAGTGTCTCCAGTGGGGTTGTACCCCCACTTCATTCACCTTGCTGTACTCTGTGCACCCCCACATGTACCCCAGGCTGTTCTCTGTGGTTCACTGGTGCCTCCCAGGCTGTACCTCCTGTGCTGTGCACACCTTCCTGCCTCAGACCCCCCAACCCTGCACCCCTGCCCTGTACCTCAACCCTGCACCCTCAGCCCTGTAGCTAGCCCTGCTTCTTCTGCTCTGCACCCCAACCCTGTACCCCAACCTTGCACCCCAAACCCTGCACCCCAGCCCTGCACCCCCAGCCCTGCACCCCAAACCCTGCACCCCCAGCCCTGCACCCCAGCCGTGCCTCCTCTGCCCACCCCATGGTGCTGGGTTGTGCAACACCCCGGGGAGCTGCAGCTGCAGCCGGGCAGGAAACCACAGCTTGAGGGTGCTCAGGCACCCTGGGGAACAGTGTTCCTCTTCCCTGCTGCTGGCCCCCCCGCTATAAAAAGCCTGGCAGGATGCAGATGTGCTCCTGGGGGAGCCCCAGTACCCCTGGGCCCCCCAAAACTGGTGATTCCAGCTGGCACAAAGCCCATCTCAGGACCACTGCTCCCTCTCAGCCAACAAGTTTATTTTACTAGGTCATTACACATTCCAGTGTCACTGCATGCCCCCAGCCCGGGCACGGTGCTGGCACAGGGCGGGCAGGATTGTCCCAGCGAAAGGGGCACAGCCCTGCTGGAGTCCAGGAGCGGGGTCCCCTCAGGGCTGCAGACGTGCCGGGGTTTCTCTCACCGGACCCTTCCCGTGCTTCGTGCCCATCGCTGTCTCACGCCTCGGGGTGGGGAGGGCTCGCAGACCACTCGGGGGCGGCATCAGCCGGCGCTAATGCAGCTTGCAGTGCACGGGGTGCAGCAGGGCCATGTGCTCGGCCCCCTTGAAGGGCAGCTTCTCGGTGGAGTAGTAGTGCACAACTTCGGGGATGCTGGAGAAGACGCCGCTGGCCTGGCTCAGCGTGTACTTGTTGTCCTTGGTCTGGGCCACGATGATGTGAACGCAGCCCTGGCTGGTCCTGGGCGGCCAGCAGGCATCAGTGCAGCCGCCAGCCCCCCGGCGCCCGCCTGCCCCGCGGCCGTATCCACCCCTGTTTGTTCCCGTCCCGCTCTGATTGTTTCGGCTCCAGGGGCTGCACTTCCTCAGGAAGGAAACGCCGCTGGCGCTCCCGACAATGCGCCGGGGAGGGGGACACGCCGAACCCCCCCTCCGCCCCAGCCGCACACCGGGAGGATGCCGGGGTCCCCCCGCGGGTCGGGGGGTGCCATCCCTCGGGGTCCGGGTGCTCCCTCCCCATCGGGGTTTTTGGTGGGAACAACCAGGGGGGAAGGAACTCCCGCCGAAGCAGCGCCCCAGGGTGGGGATTCACCCCATCTCCCCAGTGTGGGACCCCCCCAGTTCTATGGGCACCCCGACACTCACTTGAGCGCGATGGAGTACTTGCCGCTGCCGCTCTCGCTGGTGCGCACCAGGTACCCGGCCTCCCGGCACGGCTGCAGCCGGCTCTCCGCCTCCGCCCGGGTGATGGCCCCGTGGTACCAGCTAAAGGGACACGGAGGGGACGCTGAGCAGCGGCAGAACATCGGCAGCTCCGTCCCTGCCCGCCCCGGTGGATCGGGCTCGCACTCACGGCTGCTTCTCCAGCGCCAGGGCGGGGTCCACCCGCTCCCCCTCGCTGTGCTCGGTGCCCGCCGGCTTCAGCATCTTGGGGGTCCAGCTCTTCTGGCGCAGGTGCTGCCGCGGAGGCTCCTCCTTAGGACGCTCCGAGCCCTCAAACTGGACTGGGAGGGACAAGATGTGAGCCCCAAAAGCCCCACCTGTGCTTCTGATCCCCATCCCTATCTCCATGCCTGTCCCCAGCCCCAGCACCTCCCCATTGCCAGTCCTAACCCCTTCTCCAACCATGTGCCTGAACCCATCTGCTCCAACGCCCCGCCATGACAAGGGACATCTTCAGTTACATCAGAGCCCCACCCAACCTGACCTGGCAGGCATCACCTCTCTGGGCAACCTGTGCCAGCCTTGCCACCCTCAGTCCAAGAAAATTGTTGTATCTAAAGTGCCCCTTATAATTAAAAACCGTTCCCCTTGTCCTCTTGTCACGAGCCCTGCTAGAAAGTCTGTTCCCATCCCGGCTGCCATCCCCACTCCCACCCCACGCCTGTCCCTTCCCCCCATCCTCACTCCCACCCTGTCCCTGTCCCCTACCTGACAGAGCTTTGACAATCTGCTCCTTCTTCCACTCCCAGGGCTGCTCGTACTCCCCCGCCGGGCGCTCGTCGTTCTCGGGCAGCCGCCCATCCCCAGCCCTCACCCTGCGCTCCGGGGTCCCCCCGGCCACCCCCTCCCCAGGCTCGTAGGGGGTGTCATAGAGCTGTGGCCCCTTCCCTGCCACCTCCTTGCCCCCCAGCCTCTTGGCAAGTTCCAGCTTGGGGCCCCCCTCCCCAGGCTCTCCGGGGCCATCCAGCAGCAGGATGGCTTTGACCAGGGGATCCTTGGAGCCACGACGACGGATTTCTGTGGGGAAGAGGGATGGTGGGTCAGGGATGGTGGGTCAGGGATGGGGCTGTGTGTCCCCCAAGACCCTTCAATCCCACCACCAGCCCTCAGTGAGGGATGTGCTGGGGATTCCACACCGGCAACGCCCCGTTGGGAGCCAGCTCGGGAGGAGCTGGAGCAGGAAGGGGCCCATCCTCATCCTCATCCTCATGGCGCCTGCTCTGCTGTCCAGCCCTGGGGCTGCTGGCGCCACAGGCCCACGCCAGTGGGGCCAACTGGGCTCCATGGCAGCAGGATGCTACACCCCAAACTGGAGCTCAGCTGTGCGGGAGGCTCGCCCCTCCCAGCCCCCTGCTTCTCCCCACGGCGCCAGGCCTTGCCTAAACAGCCTGGGCTGCCCCGCACGGAAAAAAAAAAAAAAAATCAGCAGCAAATCTTTTATTTCCAGCTTCCGGCCCAGTCAGTTCCTGTTGTTGTGGCCAGCTGGATGGTGGCCACGCCGGCCTGGGTGTTGCTGGCTGGGGGGCACGTCCATGGGGAGCTCTTGGGGGGTGGAACCCTGGCATGAGGGGGCATGGAGGGCTTTGCAGTGGCCACAAGTGCCCGTGGGTGATGGCAGCAGGTCACGGACACGGCTCAGGGGCCGGCCAGCACAGGTCAGTGTCCGGCCTTGCTCCCACTCCTTATCTGGCCCCGCGCAGCCGCAGGAAGCGGCGAGAGCTTTCCTGTTCCCGGAGCCTCCTGAGCCGGGTGGCTCCGAGGGCAGCCACGGGCTCCTGCCTGGGGAGCGGTGCCAGCTGTGCTGCTGTGGCACGGCCCGGCGTGGCGCTTACCTGTGATCATCTGCTGGGCATCGTAGGGCTCCATGTACCCGTCGTTCTCCCCCAGGCGCTCGGCGTCCCGCTGCCCCTTGGTGCGTTTGGCATCGTAAGGGTCTGCGTAATCCTCCAGGATGATGACCTGGGCAGAGAACAGCCATGTCTGCCTTCAGGGGGCCGTGGGGGTCCCAGCAGGGGTGGCAGAGATGCCACCAGCACAGAGCCAGGCAGGGAACAGGCACATTGGGGTCCCCAGGGAAGGATGGAGGCTTATCTGGGTAAATGGAGCTGTGCCACAACCCCAGAGGATGCACCCAGTGGCACCTTTGGGTGGGGTAGGGGCAGTCCAGACCATTCCTACACCCCTCAGTGATGGTGAGGAGCCTGGGGCGAGCTCTGGGACCCTTCTGGGTGACAGCAACCATGCTGACTGGCTCCCAGTGCTCCCAAGGCTATGCAGGGGTGAAAGACCAGCTTCCCAGAAAAGCTTTGCATCAGCCTTTGTTTAAGCAGCAGATGAGCTCTGGGGTCAGGCTGGCTATGATGAGGGTGCCCGACGACCTCCCCACCCCCGGATGGGTGATGAAGGGCAGCTGGGATGAAGGCAGCTTTGATGGAATTTAAAGGCAATGAAGCCGGGCAGGATAAAAGGAAGAAGTCAGCCAGGCTAATGAGTCGGAGACCAAAGCAGTTCAAGTTTCCAGCGCTTCCCACATCTCCCCCTCCGCCCCCGGCTCCCGGTCCCTGCCTTACCGTCTCTGTCTTGGGGGGCTTCCCCTTGTCCTGCTCGGGGGCAGGCAGGCTGGCAGGCAGGGCTCCGGGGTGCCCCTTGCCGTTCTTCTCGGAAGCCTCCACTTTGATCAGGCGGTTGATGTAGGTTTTGGAGGGTCCCTCCTGCGTGCCTCCCTCCACTCGGGAATTCTTCCTCATCTTCCCGGTGGCGGCCTGGAGCAGACCCTGCAGGTTGTCCCGTGACAGCCGGCTGCCCCCTTCCTTGCCGCCCCCAGCCGCCCGGTACCCCCCCAGCTCAGCGGTCGAGTTCTTGCGGCTCTTCCCGAGGCTCCCGCTTCCCGGCCGAGCCTTCTCCGAAACCGTCTTCAGGTTGGATGGGAACTCCTTGAACCACTTGGCCGCCATGGAGCTGGGCAGCCCGAGGGTGCCGCAGCCCCCGCGGGGCTCCGTGACACCGCCCGGCTGCCCCGCCGGCTCCGAGCGGGCTCAGCCCGGCTGCCCCCAGCCCCGGGAACGGGACCCTCGGCGGGCTGCGGCCAGCCCGGGAGCGGGGACGCGGGCCGGGGGACCGGGGCCTCCGTGAGGGGCTCCAGGCGTCCTCGGCCCCGGCGGGGACAGCCGGAGGGTCCCCAGCGGTGCCGGCTCCTGCGGCCCGGGGAGGTCCCTGGCCCCGGGGAAGGGTCTCGGAGGGGTTCGGCGTGTCCGCTCCAGCAATGGGATGGGTCGGGGGGTCCCGCCGGGGGTCGGAGGGGTCCGGCCGGAGCAGTCCCGGGGAGGGTCCAGGGGTCCGCTGCCCCTGGGGAAGGGGCCCGGGGGGGTCCGGCCGGGAAGGGGCGGCCCGGGGGTCCCGTCGCGGCTCCTCGGCAGGGCCGGGCTCCGGGGGCACGGGGGCTTCGGAGAGGGGTCAGGCCGGCCCGGGGGGCCCCATGCGGCTGCGACGGGATGGGCCGGGGCCGGGCCGGGCCGGAGGGGGCGGCAGGGCCGGCGCTCCCCGCCCAGATCCGGAGGGGGCGGCCCCGGGGAGCGGCGCGGCCCCGGGAGCCGTGGGAAGCTTCGGTGGGATCCGGTCCCGGTGGGGCTGAGACACCCCCTGACCCTGCCCGGCTGATGGGACCACCCTAGACACGGATCCTCCGACGGACCGAACGAGTGGAGCCCGCGCAGAGACTCCGGGACAGCACAGAGCGGCCCCTCCAGAGACCCTGGGGATTGAGCATGGGCATGGGCTCTGCTCGCTGTGGGTGGAGATTCTGCACAGCCCTCTGTGCACAGCACCCTTACAGTGATCCCAAGCACAGCACCTTTACAGAGACCCCATGCACAGCACCTTTACAGGCACAGCACCCTAACAGCGACCCCGAGCACAGCACCTTTACAGGGACTCCGTACAGAGCACCCCAAGCACAGCCCAACGGGGCACGAACTCTGTGTGCAGCCAGAGCACTCTCTGTGCTTCACACCACTCCAGCCAAGTTCTGGCCGTGCTGTCACCTTGCTGGAAAAGCACAGCAGAGCCCACTGGTCTCCTGTCAGGCTGCAGTGCCGGGGGGCTCCTTACAACACCAACCCCTTTGCAACTTTGCGGAACAGGAGAGGGGTTTGTGGCAGAATGGCTCCCACAGCCCCAGGATGGAGTTTGTGGCAGAATAGAGGCTCTCATTCTGTACAGGGGGAGGCGCTGGGCGCTGGCAGCGCCGGAGGAAGTGATGGGATTTCCTCGCTGGCGCTCAGGGCAGGATGTGCCTCGCAGTGCGCGGTGCCCCTGGTAGGCTGGTGCCCGAACTGCCGGTGGGATCTCGCCTGCCTTCACCTTTGCCTTCTTGAGGCTTAGGAAAACTCTGCTTCCCCACCAGCAAACTCCGGTGTTGTTTCCTTTTCTTTCCTTCAGAAGGCAGATTTCAGTCCCTCTCAATTTTTACGGGGCCTCAGTAGCACAGACGTGCAGGCAGCAGTGTCCTGGTCGCTTTGTGCTGCAGTGGTGTTCACACCAATGTGCCACATTTCTCCTTCAGGAAGACTTCCCTCATCCTTGTTCCCTGCCAGCTCCCACAGGGGAGGGCCTGGGAGTGCCTTTGGCAGTGGTGGCTCTGCACAGCTCCTTCACTGAGCAGCCTGGAGGCCAAGCCCGGCTCAGATGGCTCCTCCCTGGGCAGGTGTGAACAGACAGACTGGCAGCTGGCCTGCTAGACACCTGCTCCTGCTTCACTTTCAGCCTTGATGCTGGTCAGGTCAGCATCCCAGTGACAGAGTGTCCTGCAGGGGCCTCTTCAGCTCTGCTCAGCCCAGCCTGTAAAGCCACCATGAGCTGGGAGTGTGTGGGAGAGCTCATAGCAAACAACTCAACACACCCAACCCAAACCAACCCCAGCACTGGGCTGAGCAGAGCAGCCCCTACTTCACCCAAGAGAAAGCCCCACGAGTGTTTTAAATCTTCATTAAACTGAGTTATCCTGCTCCCTAGCAGGATTCTGAGCTAAAGGTGGGAGCTGAGTGCAGCCACTTCTGCCCCCTCAGCCCCAGGTACCAGGAGCAGGGTTGGAGAGGAGCCAGAAGCCCAAGAGGTGCTGGTTTGGGCTGGAGGACACAGGGCAGAGCTGCTCAGCTTCACAAATCCTCTGGTCCTTCAGCAAAGCACTTAAAAATAGTCCCCAAGCTGAGGCCAGAGCTGCTCGTGCAGCTGTGAGTAATCCCTCTAACAGCATCTCTTTATTCCAAGGCTCTGAGCAGAACAGAGAAGCAGCTGCTGGAGTAGATAATGGAGTTCTGAGGCTCTTTGATTTTCTAATGACTTTTATTCAAACACAGTGAATTAATATGCATGGTTCCATCTTTGACACTGGTGCGTCACTTCTGTCCTCCAGACGAGGACGTGGCCCGAGTGAGAGGAGCTCCAAGAGCCAAATCTCCTTCCAGCTGACTCAAAACTGGGCTCTGGGGGTTCAGAGAAACAGGCCACAACTGCAGCAACCCCATCATGGAGGGCTGGAGCACAGAGGAGAGCAGGAATAGCAGCTTAAGGAAAGTAAAAGAAAACCCCATAGAACGGGGTGTTCACTGCTGGGCCAGGTCCTGGCTGGGGATGGGGACAGAGCAGAGCCCGTGCTCCACTCCCTGCAGAAGAGAAGCCACAGCACAGCAGGGATGGGGACAAGGGCTCAGCCTCCATGTGCAGACAAAGCTCAGGCCTCAGCTCATCTCACTGCTCAACAAGAGGACAGGGAGAAGCGTGGGGTGGGAGCTGGCAGCCCTGGGGTACACCCACAGACCCTTCCTCCACTGCAGCCTCACACATCTCCCCATCTGTGCTTTGAGCTGAAAGTCTGCAGTTCATAGAGAAAAGCTGGGTTTGCCCAGGGAAGATGGGGCAGAATCCCTGCTCCCTCCATGCCAAAAAACAAAAGGGATTTTCTTCTCCCAAGTCTTCCTGCAGGGCTTGGCCCCACCACAGCTCCACAACTGCCCCACCCTGGGACCAGGGCTGCAGCAGGGTTTTTGCAGGGCACAACCCACCCAGCAGGAGCTTGGAAAAAAAATTAGTTAGACCAGCATTCTCAAATTAACAAACTGTAATTTTTCTCCAAAGATACATTTTCCATACACATCCATCATACACCGTAACAAAAAAAAGCAGTGTACATGAAATAAGAAAATAAATTAAATCCATAGCATAGGTAAGGAGGATGCTCTAGACTGGAGTAGAGTCAGAAGTTTCCAGCAATACAAGAGGCTCAAGAGTTTGTTTTAACAAGAATGCCTGCTAGCATGGGCCCAGCAAGTGTTGTGGGTCAGTCCAACTCCTTAAACAGTTATTTAGAGTTTTGAACAGCCAGTATTGTCCTGCAACAGGCAGAGCTATTACATCCTGGGAGAAAGCCAAGAGGCATCACTAAGATCCAAGTAGAGCATCCAGAAGATATTCAGATTGGTCCTGCAGCATCCACACTAGCCATCCTCCTTGGGTGGTGTATACCAGCCTGAAATGAGGAGAGATCTGTGAGGGAGGAAACTGCACCTGGAGAAGCTGCCAAAAGCAGCCAGGTCCCACTTCTAAAGGGCCACACATTCCTGATTATTAGGAGTCTTTCCCTCTGGCTGACTTCCCAACACACAGAATCATTTAGGTTGGAAAAGACCTCTCAGATCATCAAGTCCAAGCAATCAGTGAGGGGCTGCCTCTAGTTAGAGCCACCAGAGCCCAGAGAGGGCAGCAGCACTCTGCAGCCACACTGTGCCACTGCTGCTGTCACCTCTGCACCTGAGGCAGGACAAAACTCAGTGGCTTGTCTGGGGACCCCAAACAAGCAAGGGAAAATGCAGGACCCTCTCTCTCAGCCCTTACCATTCTTCTCATGGATCTGAACCAGGGACTTGTAGGACTGCTGTGCTCTTGTCAGGCTGTACTGGTTCTGCAAGGGAAGGCAAGGAGACCATCAGGAACCTTGAGGAAGCCATCCCACACACCTGGCTGTGCCCCCATTCTCCTACACTGCCCAGGCCCTACCTTGTTGGCTCCAAATTGTACTCGTGCCTTCCCTTTCACCAGCGTTGCACTGATCTGCATGATCACAGACTCGATGGAGTAGGCACTACTCCAGCCCTGAGGGATGAAACACAAGGTGAGACCAGACCCACCCACCTGTGCTCCCAGGGCAAGCAAAGGGCCTCCCCCAGCTCTGGCAGGCAGAGGAAGGGCAGGAGATGTCAGGAATATGGAGTGTGGTAGGCACAACAGCTCCCCCAGGGATCAGCACCCACCTGTTTCGTAAGCAGCTCCATGCAGATGGCACCACCACCCAAAACATACCTGGGAAGGAATCAGACAAAAAGTTACCACACAGACAGATGTGATTATACCCACCCACTGCTCCAGAAGTGAAATATCTTCTCTGATTAGACTTCTGATGGAAAAAAATATGCTAAAAACACCATCACTATCTGCTTCCCAATGGCAAATCCATGTCAAGGAAATCACAGGATTGCACAGCTCTGGATAAACCCAGTGAAACCTGCTGCAGAGAGCAGCACTGCAGAGCAGAGACAGACAGAAAATTACTCACCCCCCTGACAGCACCGGGGATACAACCCTTACAAATGGTGGATCAAAAGGAAAGTTATCCTGCAAAGAGAGAAAGAAGCAGAACCACTGAGATCTCTGATGCCTCGCTGGGTGAGGTGTCTCTCAGGGAGGGGGAGCCTTACTTTAAAAGAGAAGTTGAGGAGGATGAAATCTGTTCCTTCTTTCTCTTTGAGGATTTGAAGATCGTTGTGCAAAGCGCTGTCCTCGTCAACCCTGTGAGAGGAAAAGCCCAGAGGGTCAGGCAGGGCCGTGCAGCCCAGGCCAGCTGAGCTTGGTGCCACCACACCCCGAGCTGCTGTACCTGCACAGCCACACAAACAGCACAAACTGCCAAAATTCTGCTTCTGGTTTGCAGAGAAGACCATCACAACCCTTTTCCAGCTGCCAGCTTAAAAATAAAGGCTGCCTGGCCCAAGGAAAAGGCAGCACTGGTGTCTGGAGGGTGTGAGAGCTCAGGGTTTGCCTGCTGCACCTCTTTGTGCACTCTAGAAACAGCAGAGACTTGCAGAGTCCTCCCATTACCTCATCTTGGCTGCAGATATAATCTCCTTTTTGTCGTGGAGACAGCAAGCCAGCTGCCTGAGAGAGGCTGACTCAAGGTCTGCTTGGTGCTGCCCTGCCATGCTCATGTTCCATCACCAAAACCCACCAAAAAATGCTTGATCCCAAGCTGGGCCACCTACTTCAGGAGTTTGACGTTCCAATCGTACAGGCTGTCATTCACTAGTTCAACTGCATAGTATCCTGCAAGGAGAACACAGGGGAGTCACTGTGGGGGCACTGAGAGGGGGTTCAGCCATCACCCAGATTTCAAACCCCCCAGGTTCTGCAGCACAACTTCACTTGGGTATTGCCCCTCCATGAAAAGCAGTGCCTATCCAGGACAGTCCTGAGGGCAGCAGTTTCTTTATCTGAGTCCCTGGGCTCAGGAAACGAGCAGGAACAGCATTTCCCTTAAAGTCAGATGATACTCCAATCTCAGCATACTCCTCACTTCCATCCAGCAGTGGCAGGGAAGAGAGAGGGTATAAGGTGTTTTTGATCACTCTTAACAGAGCCACACCAGGCAATGCTGGAGATCCTCCCCCTCAGCTGAGCAGCACAGCCCCAAGGCCCACTGGGTACCCCACAGGAGGAGCAGGAATCCTCCTCCTCCCCCGAGCTCCTGGCAGCACTCACCGCCCTTGAAACTTGGTGATCGGTAAATATCCCTGAGCTCCTTCATTAGCCGGTCAGTGGCCTGCACAGACCCAGACACTGCACCCTGCAAGGAACAGGGAGGGGAGAATTGCATTGTTATACCATGGCTACTGCTCTAGGACTCAACAGCTCAGCTACAACTCAGTCCAGCCTCTAGACCAGGCTCTATCCTGCCTGGCACCTCTCAGCCCCAAATATGTCACCTCAGGCAGCACAGCTGCAGCAGAAACACCTCTGTGGCCTCTCTGCTGTGTTAGAATCCCAGCCCAGGGCTACAAAAGCACAATCCACCTCCACAGCCTCAGGTGATCATAGAGGCACAGCTGCTGGGGCAGAAGGCAGCCCCAGATCTCGCTGCAGGACTGGCCCAAGAGGCACCAATGCCCCTGGGGTCACCCAGAGCCCTCCCTGAGCTGCAGAGGCAGTGCACAGACTGCTCTGCTTCAGCCCCATCAGCCCTGGAGAACTGGTACTGCTGTACCTTTGGCTGGGGACCCTCTGATTCAGGGCTGGAGGGCTGGCAAGGGCCTCCATCACTCTTGCCCTCGAGTCCCTCTGCTTCCCCAGCCCACCTGCCCACTGGGCGACACGTACATTTAAGTAATCTTGCCTCTGGTTCTTTTTTATTTTCTCTAAAATGGCCAGGTTTTCTTTGCCAATGCCTTCATCCTCTGTCTTTCTCCCATCTGCCGGCTCTTCCTCTTTCATCTCATAGTGGTCCAAGTCCTCAGTGTCCTGGGAAGGGAAAGGAAAGCTCAAAGAGATGTGCCTTTGCTTCTCCCTGCTCTGAGTGCTGAGGAAGGATTCCTAGTGCAACTCCACCCCAGGAAATCCCAGCTCCTGATCTGAGGCACAAACAGAGTGGAAAACACAAGTTCTGGGCACTCAACTGGGCTCATGTGAGCTCTTTGTTTGCTGGATTCTCCCCTGTTTATAACAACCCATAAATCTCAGTCCTCAGCAAGCCCCATGTAACCATGACCCTGGATCTTGGCACATCTGTGGCTTCAACAGCTTGTGCCACACTAGTGATGGCTGGAACAAAGCACAGCCCCTTGGCACAGAGCTAGCCCAACCCCCACAGGGACACAGGGCACCAGCATCATGACAAGAACAGACTCCTGCACCCAAAACAGACCCCTGCACCCAAATGCAGCTGCATGGGATGTTATTCCCTCAGCAAGAGTGGGGATTTCACAGCAGGTCTCTCTGTAGATCAGCTCAGCACACCCCAAGTGCAGCACCTGACCCCAGAAAAGCCTTTGGCCCCCACTATTTCCCCAAATAACACGTGGCAGTGCAAGCCCCTGATGGAAAACCCAGTTGTAGCCATCTGGGCTCACTACAGAAATCTGTCCTCATGCACTCAGGGTTCAGCTGCCTGCAAATGGCTGTGGGCATGCACAGCTCCAGCTCTGGCACCAAATCCTCTGAACAAGTGTTTACTCTGGCCTCTCTGGGCTGCTCGTGGCTACTGAGCAGCGTTTTTGGAAGGGCTGGGACATTTTTAGACTCACACAGGAAAATAGATCCTCCTAGAAAATCCCTCGAGTAGATTAACCTGCATAAGAAATCTGTGTGCCAGGGCACAGTTCTGCTGCTTCACTCCTCCACACAGCTGAACAAATCCCACTGCTCAGCACAAAACCTTTGCTCTACAAGAGCATTCTCCCTTCACAATGCCTGGCATTAGCAAAAAGCACAAGAGGGAATGCTCAGCTCCTCAGGATTCATTTTTCCAGCCCAGGAGAGTGGAGGCCTTGCAGACTCTGCCATAAAGCTGCAGATTTGCAGATTCACAAGGTTATGCTGTGGCTGTTTAACTCTCCCCCTTTTCCCCATGGACAGTGGCAAAGCCCAGCCTTAATTTAGCAAGCAATTAACTTTGGCAAAGCCCCCCAAGTGCTGGGGTGCTGCTGCTCAGTGACCTGCCCCCAGGCTCCACAGCACTGCTGACTCAGTGCCCGTGCTGTTCTCGTGTCTGAGGCATTGCTAAACGTCACCATGGAGATTCAAGATTATTCCACCCACTTCCACAGATCTCTAAACTGCAAACCAAACAACCCAGAGCCTGTGGGTTGTGCAGCAAGGTGCCCTGAGCTTGCAGTGAAGTGTGGCTGCCTCCACCATTGCTGGCAATTAGCTCACTTGCACACTCAGCCACCTGACCTCATCCTCTCTGTGGGAGTTCCGTGCAACAGAGATTTCCCTGCCAGCAACAGCAACCCAGAAATGCATCTCTCCAATTCTCCTGCAGGAATTTCAGGCTTTAGAGAACAGCATGTACTGCCCAAAGCAGCTCTGCTCACAGCTCATCCACATGCCTCTGGAGGCCATGGCTGCATGGCCATGCTCAGCTCTGTGCTCTAGAGTGGATTATCTTTGCCCCCAGTGAAGGACAGGAAGGATGAGGAGGACTCCATCTTATCAAAAAGCTAATTAATTACTTTATTATACTGTATCATTCTATACTATACTACTCTATAGAGCTTCTGTGCTCTGTAGTGGATATCTTTGCCCCCAGTGCAGGACAGGAAGGATGATGAGCACTCCATCTTATCAAAAAGCTAATTAATTACTTGGTTATGCTATAATATTGTACGCTACTTCACATTATATTACATTACATCTGAACTGAATCTGCCCAGCACTCCACTGCTCAGAATCTCGTGACTGTCAGCCCACAGTCCACACACACACACCTGGATTCAACTGGTCAGTGAACCAAAACACCCCCACCACAATCCAGTTATCAATTCCCTTCAGGTAAACAATCTTCCACCATGCATTCCACTTTTGAACAACATAGGAGCAGTAAATAAGATAAGAATTGTTTTTTCTTTCTCTGACCTTCGGAGAATGTGAATCCCACAAATATTCTTGGGAAGAATTGTACCTTCCTTTTCTCTGTGAAGAGAAATGTGGCTACAGTGCTCTCCTGGGGTTTGTGAATATGTGGAGCCCAGCTGTGCCTCAGAATCCTCAGCAATAAAATGCCCAGAATTATCCAGCCTTTGGTCCAAACTTGCCTGTCTGGTGGCCACAAGCCTCTGCCAAGCAAGAGCCCTGTACCCTCACACCTTTCAGCACCTTCCTCCCTGTGCTCAGCTCCTCACACACTAAGGTGGCACTCACCTCTGGCATTTCTTCATCTTCCTCTTCAGAGGACACCTCCTCCTGGGTGCTCTGTGGAGAGGACAGGGATGGACATTGTGTGGTCAGCATCCTGGGAAAACGCTCTGCTGCCTTCCCAGATGAGGTCAAACAGGGATGAACAAGCAGAACCAAATTTAAAGCAAAGAGCAGCTGAGAGCCTTTACAGAAAACAGCACCAAGGCCCAGCAGAGCAGGCTGGCATCACCCAGGACAGGAATCCAACTTCTCACCCTCTGTGTTCCTCCCCTGGGAACCTCAGAAGCCACCAGAGCAAACAGCAGGGAATGTGTAACTCGTTTTCTGAGCTCTGGGAGCCCTTTCCTGAGCCACGTACCTGTTCTGCCGGCAGAGGCTGGTCCAACATTTCAACATCTGGATGTTGGGGCAGGTTGTAGAGTTTGCACAGGTCAGAGATTATTCGTTTCAGATGCTGCAAAAGCTGTCCAGAGAACAGGGGGTCAGTGAAGTGTGAGGAGCTCTGTGCCCAGCCAGCAGCAAAGGCCCCAGAGCTGCTCCCTCCTGCTTCAAGCAGCAGGAATTAGGGTGCAAAATCCCACCCTGGCACCAAACGATGTCAGAGAAGTTCACTCCAAATATCTGGAACTTTTATGAGACCAGAGAGAATCCCCACTTGAGGCAGCTGGGGACATGTAAGCAGGGAGTTACCCCGCAAAAGGTGCCAGCCCTCCCCTGCTCAGGCAGCAGAGCACATCTCACCAAGGTGTTTCCTTTCCTGACTTCCACCAGCCTCTCCAGGATAGCTGCCAGGTTGGGATCATCTGACTCCACAGACCATATGGGGGGAACAGCTGGATAAGACTCCTGGAAAAGGGGAGAAGGGGCTGTTGGTGGGATGGAGAAGGGGGTGTAGAAGGGGTTTTGGTGGGATGGAGACCATTGTGGTGCACATAGCAGTGAGCCACACGGGGTGAGAGCTGAAGATCCCTCTGTACCACAGAGATCAGGCCACAAGTGACTGATCCACCCTCCAGCATAACCCTGGGGCTGAGGGCAGCACAAACCCCTAGTGGGACCATGCTGGGCTGGCTCTGGGCTGTGTCCCCGGGCCCAGGGTGGAACAGGGAGGGAGGACAATGGCATTTTGGCCACTCCTCTGGCCATAGGGCCATTAGGGGTGGAAGGCAGGAGAAGCAGGACACTGAGGGTATCTCATGGGTTACTGCCCTCACAGCTTTGCACCAGCAGTTACAGAAGAAGCTGGCAGCACCCACGCAGAGCAGAGGCCGAGCAGGCACCTTTAATCCAGGACAAAGCCTCTGGCAACACTCTCAACACGCCCCTCCAGAAAATTCTGGTTGTTAGTCCCATTCAGACTCTACACCAGGGGCTGTCCAAGCTCTGCTAGCCCTCCTCGTGTGGAGACAAACCAGCTGTAACTTGTGGTCAAAGAGGGCACCGGGATTCCTCGAACACCGGTGCGGATGAGCCACAGCAGGGAGGAGGAGCCGCCGCAGGTTCCTCTTCTCCAGGGAGATCAGGGCCCCCCGGGAAACCCAAAAGAAAACCGGGGAAAAACGGGGGCGGTCTGAGGGGCTCCACTCGCGGCGACGAGCGGCGGGACAGCACTGGGGGTTCCAGACACCACGGGGCACGGCCAGCTCTCGTACACCGGAACTGCCCCCGGTTGTTCCCTGCGTGAGCCGCAGCCCCGAGGAGCTCCTGGAGGCCGCACGGAGAACGGGAACGGCGGCAGCCGCCCCCCACCGCCAGGGACGTTGGGGCACAGGCCCGGCTCACCCCGGGCCCCAACGGCGACAGCCCCGTCCCCGCCAAGGAGCAGCCCTCGGTGGCGGGGCCGCCTGGCGGTGCCCCCGCAGAGCCCGGGCCCGCCGCACCCCGGGCCTCACCGTGATGTTGCAGTGAATGCGGACGGGTCCCGGCGGCGGCCCCCGGGAGGCAGAGGCGCCGGCGCGGGCCCCGGCCCCCGGGACGAACTCGCAGCTGATCTCGTCCGGGCAGGCGCTGCCGATGCGGAACCGCTCGTGGCCGCGGTGGAAGATGGACTCGAGCAGCCGCAGCTCCCGCCTCAGGAGCCGCCCGGCGGGGGCCGCCGCCACCTCGGCCCCGCTTCGCCCGGGTCCCCCCGCCGCCGCCTGCGTCCTCGCCGCCTCCTCCGGCCCCGCCCGCTGCATCTTCCCATGGAGGGACCCGCTCCGCCGCCGCCGCCGCCGCAGCCCCGGAGCCCGCCCAAGATGGCGGCGGGACGGCCCCGCTCCCGGAAGTGCCGTCGGCGGAACGGGCGGGGCGGCCCCGCCGGAAGTGTCTCGCGACATACGGGAAGTGACGGCGGGTAAGCCCCGGGGAAGCCGGGCGGGGCCAGCGGGGAGCCCCGCCCCTGCCCGGAGGGGTCACCGGGGGTCACGGGGGGGGGCACCGGCCACGGCCGGAGCCCGGCGGGGAGGGCGCTGCCCAAGGCCCGGCAGTGCCGGCTCTGACACCCCCTACGGGCCTACGGCGGCGGCTCCGCTCCCGGCCTCCACCCGCCAATCCTCCCGCTCAGATCCCAGCCCGGGGCTCCGCCGTCCCGCTGGCCCCGCGCAGGGACCCCGGTGCAGCGGCGGGCCGGGGGAGCTCAGAGCCCTCCGCCGTGTTCCCGGGCCGCGGCGGGGCGGAGGCGGGGGCGGCCCCGGGGCCGCTGACGGCGGCGGTGACGGCGACGGAGCCGGAGCACAGGACGGCCCCGGCGCAGCGCCCGGCACCGCCTCCCGCCCGGGGCCGCCCCGCCCGGGCCGCCGCCGCCGCCGGCTCCAGCACCTCGGACAGCGCCCGGCCAGAACCGCGGACAGCGGAGGGTGCCGGTGGCGGCACCGGGCCGCCCCCATGGCGCTGCTCCGCGTCCTCTGCCTTCTCGCTGCCCTCAGACGTAAGTGCCGGGGCTGGGCGGGATGGCACCGGCACGGGCGGGGAGGGCACCGGAGCGGACCGGGCCGGGCCCGGGGGCCGCGCCTGTTGCACAGCACAGGTCCGGAGCGGAGCCGGTACCGGCCGTTCCGCGGTGCCGCTGCCGCTCCCCGAGCGCCCCGGGGCTGTGCGGCCGCCGTGGGCTGCGGCTCCCCGAGGCGGTGCCGGGGGCGGGCAGGGACCGACCCGAACAGGGGATGGGGTCTCACGAACGGGCACGGAACGGCGGAGACAGGCAGGGGAGGGCGGAGAGGAACCCCCAGCGCTGTGCAGCCGCTCCCGGAGCCCCCCGGCCCTCCCTGCTCCGTGCCCGGTTGTGGCACCCACACCCCATCCCCGTGCGCCCCATCCCCGTGCCCCCCACCATTCCCACTCCCGGGCTGCCATGCTCAGAGCCCCACACCGGGTACAGGCTCTATCCCGGGAGTCCCCGGAGCCTCGTGGGGGCCCTGCCCGGCACCACGGGGCTCAGGCTCGGCCATGCCCCAGGGAGCCTGGGCACGGACACGGAGGAGCGGCTGGTTGAGTACCTGCTGGACCCTGCTCGCTATAACAAGCTGATCCGGCCGGCGACCAATGGCTCGGAGCTGGTGACCGTGCAGCTGATGGTGTCGCTGGCGCAGCTCATCAGCGTGGTGAGTTGGCCAGGGCTCTGCTCCCCAACCTCCTGGGCAAGCCAGGGGGGCCCAAACCCTCCCAGCACCGTGGGTGACCAGCCCTTCTCTCTCTCTGCAGCACGAGCGGGAGCAGATCATGACCACGAACGTCTGGCTGACCCAGGTGGGCATCCTGGACTCTGACATGACCCTGAGACCCCCATGTCCACCCTGCCTCTGCCTTGAGACCCATCCCTATACCATGCATCCTGTGTGGGACCCTAATGCCTACCCTGCCCTGTTATAGCCCCCCATAAAGCCTCTGTGGGACCCCTGTGTCCCCCCTGTCCTGAGCCACCCCCTTGCCCATCCTGTGGCTGGGCTGGGCTGATCCCACCTGTCCTCAGGAGTGGGAGGACTATCGCCTCACGTGGAAGCCTGAGGACTTTGACAACATGAAGAAGGTCCGCTTGCCCTCCAAGCACATCTGGCTGCCTGATGTGGTGCTCTACAACAAGTAGGTCATTTTTGGGGGGGGCTATGTGTTCCCCAGGCCCACCCAGGGCAGGGGGCCATGTTGTACTGCTGGGGCTGACCACAGCAGGACTGACAGCAGCTCTCTTCACCCAGCGCCGATGGGATGTACGAGGTCTCCTTTTACTCCAATGCGGTGATCTCCTATGACGGCAGCATCTTCTGGCTGCCCCCCGCCATCTACAAGAGCGCCTGCAAGATCGAGGTGAAGCACTTCCCCTTTGACCAGCAGAACTGCACCATGAAGTTCCGCTCCTGGACCTACGACCGCACCGAGATCGACCTGGTGCTGAAGAGCGAGGTGGCCAGCCTGGATGACTTCACCCCCAGCGGCGAGTGGGACATCGTGGCGCTGCCGGGGCGGCGCAACGAGAACCCCGACGACTCCACCTACGTGGACATCACGTACGACTTCATCATCCGGCGCAAGCCGCTCTTCTACACCATCAACCTCATCATCCCCTGCATCCTCATCACCTCCCTGGCCATCCTCGTGTTTTACCTCCCGTCCGACTGCGGCGAGAAGATGACGCTCTGCATCTCTGTCCTGCTCGCCCTCACCGTCTTCCTCCTGCTCATCTCCAAGATCGTGCCACCCACCTCACTGGACGTACCACTGGTGGGCAAGTACCTCATGTTCACCATGGTGCTGGTGACCTTCTCCATCGTCACCAGCGTTTGCGTCCTCAACGTGCACCACCGCTCGCCCACCACGCACACCATGCCTCCCTGGGTCCGCACCCTCTTCCTGCACAAGCTCCCGGCTCTGCTCTTCATGAAGCAGCCGCGGCAGAGCTGCGCCCGCCAGCGCCTGCGCCAGCGCCGGCACACGCAGGAACGGGCTGCCGCGGCCGCTGCCACACTCTTCGTGCAGGCCGGGGCTCACACCTGCACCTGCTATGCCAACCCCGGCGCTGCCAAGGCTGCCGAGGGGCTCAACGGGTACCGGGAGCGGCAGGGGCAGGCGGCGGGCCCCGGGGCGGGCTGCGGCTGCGGGCTGGAGGAGGCGGTGGACGGCGTGCGCTTCATCGCCGACCACATGCGCAGCGAGGACGACGATCAGAGCGTAAGTGGAGGGGTGGGGATCTGGCAGTGGGCAGAGCTGGGGGTGCAGAGGGTGTTCTGGTTCATGGCTGTGCCACGGGGAGTGATTGCACAAGCACCAAGGGGGTCCCTGCCTATCCCTGTGCTCAGTGGGGTCCAGCCCTGATCCCTGACCCATCAGAGCATAAGTCGAGGTGGGCAGTGGGGATCTGGGAGTGGGCAGAGCTGGGTGTTCTGGCTCGTGGATGTGCCACAAGGAGTGATTGCACAAGCACCAAGGGGTCCCTGCCTAGCCCCGTGCTCAGTGGGGTCCAGCACTGATCCCTGACCCATCAGAGCGTAAGTCGAGGTGGGCAGTGGGGATCTGGGATCTGGGCAGAGCTGGGGGTGCAGAGGGTGTTCTGGTTCATGGCTGTGCCACAGGGAGTGATTGCACAAGCACCAAGGTTAGCCCTGTGCTCACTGATCCCTGACCCACCACTGCAGTCCCAGGCTGAAGCAGCTGCTCTGGAAACACAGAGGTTCCCAGCAGGCCTGGCCCTGCACAGCAGTCAGGCTGCAGATTCTGCAGAGTTCCCCCTCCCAGCTCTGCTCACTGGGGAGATCTTTCCTGGGCTCATTGGTGCGGGTGACAGCAGGGGGAGTGAGCCCCATGAGGCCCACGGCAGGCTGGCAGGCAGCCCCAGGAGCTGCAGTGCTGAGGGAGCAGGTTCCAGGCTCTGAGATATGCAAATCCCAGTCGGGGCAGTGTCAGGCAATACCCCAGGCCCCAGGCTGACCCAGCATTTTCCCTGGCCCCCTGCAGGTGAGCGAGGACTGGAAGTACGTGGCCATGGTCATCGACCGCCTCTTCCTATGGATCTTCGTCTTCGTCTGTGTCTTTGGCACCATTGGCATGTTCCTGCAGCCCCTCTTCCAGAACTACACCACCAACTCCCTGCTGCAGCTCGGCCAGGGCACCCCCACCTCCAAATAGCATGGGGAATGGCCAGTCCCAGGGCCAGAGAGATGGGTACTGGGCTCAGGCAGCCCCTGCAAACCAATAAATACTCCCACAGGAGCGGGCTGCTTCCATCTGGTGTCATTTCATCCTACACTGTGCTCTGCACGCTGAGAGAGCAGGATGCAGCCAGGGCTGGGGTACTCTGGCTGCCTGGGACCAAGGTAAGAGGTAGGAAGGCATCATCTCTGTGAGAGGAAAATGCCAGAGAGCACAGGAGCGTGAAACCTGATCCACAGGGACATGCTCAGCTCTCTGCTCTGCTCCTGGCAGCACCAGTCACTCACTGCATCTCCTCCCAGCCCATGTGGGGCCAGAGCTCCAGCCTCATTGGGCAGCCCCTGGCTCCAGCCTGGTCCTGCCAACCCCTGTGCCAGCTCTGGGGCTCCCAGGAGAGACAGAGCAGGAGCAGAGGCATGGAGGGGGCAGAGCTGCTCTGGCTCTGGGGTGAACACATTTACCAAGCAGGAAGAGGCTATTTTTAGGTCCTACCTGCAGGCAGAGTGAGGGCAGCAAGTGCCAGGGGCTGCTCCAGATCCATCTTCTTCTGTTCCACTCCAGGCTCAGAGCTGGAGCCAAGAGCAGGCACAAGATGAGTTGCACAAGGAAAACAAATCAACCAAGCTGGGAGCTGCTGGCAACAGGGCCCCAGCGTGGGTCACTGGGCTGAAACCATGGCCAGCAGCACTGCCTGCACTCCCTGGGCCAGCAGGAATTGGCCTCGTTGGGGAAAAGTGAGATGGAGTGTTTGCTATAAATACCACTAATCCCTGGGGCTGGGGGGAGTGGTGGTGGCGGGGCCTGGCAACACACAGGGCCAGGGGAAGCTGCACGCTAGAAATTAATTTAAATCCCAGCACTTCACGCAGCCAGAGAAATCCCAGCTGCTGCAGCTGCTGCTCCTGGAGCTCAGGGGTGCACCCCAATACCTCAATGTTAAGAGCTTTGCTCCTCAAGCAGCCCCATAGCAGGGACTTGTCCCAGTTCATCCCACCTCTGTGCCAACTCTGCTGTTGGTCCAACCTCAGTGAGTGCAGGATGGGGGGTCCTGCTGTGCCCCAGTGGGGAGTGGAGATCTGTCAGTATTGGGAAGGTGTGAGGAGCACAAGAGCCCCCATAGCCTCAGCTGCAGACAGAGGAGCCCCCAGCCCTGCTCTGGGCTGGGTGCCAAGGCAGCTCCTTCCCCTGACAGCTCTGCCTGGCAGTGGATGCCCACGGGCAGCTGCAGGCAGGGTGGACATGTGACAGTGGTGACCCTGCTTGGCCCCAGCCTGGCTGTGCTGTGGAGAGCCACAGCCAGAGCTGGGGTCCTGCTCCCAGCCTTGGGCTCCTCACTTTGGGCTGTACTTCCATGCTAAGAGGTCTTTGGTCTCTGTCTGATGTGAAACAGAGAGCTCTCATCCCAGCAAAGGCAGCATCTGCCTTGTACAGGGAAATGGGCTGCTTCAACAACACCCAATAAACTTGCTGTTGATGGCAGCAGCACTGCTACTTCTTCCACCAGCAGCTCTGGCAGTGGTTCAGCTCAGACAGACACAGGACAGGGCCTGCAGGCAGCACTGGGGCCCTGAGACAGGAGGCAGGACACCCCATCCTGTCCCAGAGCTCGCAGTGAGGGAAGGAGCTGGGAGGGCCCTGCCCCAGCATTTCAGAGTCCGGCCCTCACGGGCTCAGCTCTGCCCAATGAGCCCTGTGCTTGAGGTAAAAGGCTCAATTCCAAACTCCACCTGGCTCTTTTCATCATTCAGCAAACACTAACTCATCTCTGTCCCTCTCCAAACCCCACCACAGCCCCCTCTTCACCTCAGCAGGAATTAGCACACCCACGGCCAACAATGCTGAAACCTTCTTCTTTGTTATTAACGCAGAATGTCATGCTGGTCCTATGACTGCACATTGCAGAGGTCAGTCCCATGTCCCAGCTTGGCTGGGCTGCCAGTCATCTTCCAACAGAGACACAGAAAAACACTCAAACAGCCTGAGCTTTTCTTTTTTTTTAATCTCAAAGGAGAAAATTTGCCTCAAAACCTGCCAGAGGGATTTGCAGTACATGGTCCAAAGGTTTCAAGCTCACAGTCTTGAAAATTCCTCTGGTTTCTCGTGCCTTCTTTAAAAAACAATAAACGGGGAGGACAAAACTATAAAAAAGCAAATGGGGACTGAGCCTGCCCTTGCTTTAAAAAACAGGAGAATCATTTACATGCACATTTTAAAAACACAGGCTCTGAGTGACAGTGACAAGGCAGCCAGGCCTACGAGGAAACCACTGCACAGTCCTGAATCCACTCCAAAAATGTGGTGAAAGGAGGATGAGCACAGCCTGTGCACATTCACCCCCCAGTCCTTGCAGAATGCTTCCTTACACATCAAGGACAGAGAAATTTTCTTCCTCTTGGGGTTTGCGGATCCAGCTGCCGTAGCCCAGCTCTTCCAGCGTGCTGAAGAAGCTCTGCTTGGCTGCCTGGTAAGCTGTGGCTGCCTCCTTGGCATCTGAGTACACAGAGAAACCCTGCAGGTCTTTGCGGTTGTTCTTTGCACAGAGCTGCTGGAACAGGGTGAACATTTTCTTCTTGGACACACGAGACACCTCCAGCTTCACACTGGGAAGGAAGACAGTGACAGCAATGAGGGACAGGACATAGAGAAGAGCCAAGAGAAGCAGGGGCTCAGGGAAAATCCCATGATGGAGGAGCTCTGGGCTTGGCAGGGCTCAGTGGTAGGGTCCAGGCAAGGCAACATTTTGTTTTCCTTCAGGAGTGCTGGCTTATGTCTGTTTAAAATCCCTCTATCCAACCCTCCCCATGTGTAGGGTGTTGCCCCATTTCTCTTCACAGAGAAAAGCAAGGCACAATTCTTCCCAAGAATATTTCTGGGTTTCCCATTCTCTGAACCTCAGAGAAAGGAAAAACAAATCTTATTTGCTTTGCCTGTGTTTGTGCAAAAGTAGAATGCAATATGGAGGTTGTTTACCCAAAGTGATGGTGTTTTGTTTTCTTGGCCTATCAGGGATAGGGGTGTGTGTGTGTTGGGAGATGCTGTGCAGTTGAGTGCTTGGCAGATTCAGTTAGATGTAATGTAATATAGCATACAATAATATAGTATAAAAAAGTAATTAATTAGCCTTCTGATAAGACAGAGTCAGATGCATCTCCTTGGGGGCAAAAATATCCACTATACAGGGTGCTGTAACAGTGCAGAGTGTACTCCCCAGCTCAGAGCTGCCCCCCTTCCCCCAGGCAGTGCCAGGAAAAGGCAGTGTCAGGAAAGGCTCCTCTTACCCATCTACTTTCCCTTTGGTGCCATCCAAGATTTCCACTTCGCCTTCATCAGCAAGACACCAGTTCACTGATGACTCCTTGGTCTTGCCCGTCTGCCTTGCAGAGTCGTACACGCTGACTCGCCCAACCTGCACAAAAAGGAAGCTTAGCCTGGTCCTGCTGCCTCAGTCTCTTGCCCCTTTCATCCCTCACAGTTTTAGCTCATCCCAAACTTTCCAGAGCCACAAGGAAAAGGTTCTCACTGAGTTGAAGGCTAGAGAGGCACTTTAGTGTCCTTTTTTCCAGCCTAAGACATTGCCAGTAACCCCCAAACTGTGCAGTGACACAAAGAGGGCAGGTTCTTGGGGTTGTCCTGTGTAGGGCCAGGAGCTAGAACTCATGAGACATTGTGGTTGCCTTCCAACTCAGAAAATCTCTTGATTATGTGATTCTGTGCTTCTGGTCACTAATTCTTGCCCCTGGTTGGAGGGCTGCTGCACAATGACCCTCCCTGCAGAGCACCTCAGGGACCCCCAAAGGCACAGGCAAAGATGAAGAAGTGCCACAGCTGCAGTACCTCAGGGTGGTTGATGTGATATGGAGGCTGGAGCTTTTCCTTCAGAGTGCTCCCATCCCTCTCCATACGGCAGCAGATGGCACGGGTCAAGTGACCCTGGCTGTACAGGTAACCTGTGCAGACAGAGGTGAAGGTGTGAGGAAATGGGATGGCACAGTGATGGACTGGCCAAACCCCAAAAACACTTTGCACCACTGCTCACAGGCTCCTGAAAGCCCAGAGCATGTGGATCAGCACAGCTATGTGTATGCTGGGTGCGTAAGACAATGGTCTTCACACTGCAACACTTCTCACTCAAGACACAAACATGCAGTTTTTGTCCCACTCTCCTAGATCACATGTGCCTCCTAAAAATCCAGAACTTTGCAGAGACACTGACCATACCCACAGCCTAAAATCCATAGATTCCCTTTGCACTTTCAAACAGCTCTGCCAAGAAAGACATTTCAGTCTGTTACTCCTACACCCTCCACAAACCAACTTTGCCATCAGACGAGCTGTTCACTGCAGCCTTGTTTTACCCTGAGAGGACAGAGGGTTTCTCACCAAGTGTCAGAGAGTGGAGATAAACTGGCTCCAGGAAGTGTGACAGCAATGCCCCTTGCAAGCCCAGAACATTCCAGCGTAAGATTTTGTCACTGCAGGACATGGTCCGTAAGCGCTCCCCGTGCTGGATCCCGTCCCACGTGGGCACAATGTCACTTGACTCCACAGGAATGGTGCCTTCCCCTGCACCAGAGAAGAAAAAAGCTTTTCTGTGTAGTGTCAGATAGTCAATAAATCAAAACCCCATCAGCAACTGCTTGGGAAACTTCTGGATGCACAGAGTTTGACACCAGGTTCAGGGAACAATCTGGCATTCAGTATTGGGTACTGATGAGTAATTTTCAACATGGCTGAAGCAGAATAGAACTTTGCTTGAAAGGCAGGACACAGACACAGATCTGAGCTTTGCATCAAACTTCACAAAGCATGGCAGTGCAATAGGCAGGGCTGGGAAGGGGAAAGGGACTCTCTCTAAAGCCTTCCTGGGAAGGGGAAAGGGATTCTCTCTAAAGCCTTCCATCTACCTCTCCTGGTTCCTGAATGCTTCAAATCCCACAACAGCACACAGAGAGGGGTAAGGAAGCTCTGGAGCACCAGAAAGGCTCCAGAAGAGGACTGAAGCCACGCCATGGTGCAGGGAGTGACTGCACTCACCGTTTTCCACCTTGGTCCGCAGCTTGCCTTGCTTGAGGTTCTCAAAGAGAGGCTGATGTTGAGTATGTCCCATTTCATTTGGCTGATCACTGCAGGATTTATCAAAGAGTGCTCCATCCCCACATGGTGCTGTGCTAGAAAAAAAACCCTCCTGGTTAGCCCTGACTGTAAAGGAAACAGCCAGGGCCAGGGGCATGACAGTGCTGCTGACACCAGTCATTCAGCCCCCTCACCAACCTGACATAGAGGTGGAAGGTAACACTGCTCTTTATTTTGAGTTTCTGTCCTCCTGCTTGCTCAAAAATGCTCTCTTCTGCAGAGGAAGGATTAGATGGGTCATACTTCATCAGCTCACTGTAAAGAAACCTGAAAAAAAGAAAACACCATCCTGTCAAAAGGCTGCTCTGCTTCTCAGACAACAAGTGCTTCAACTGACAGGCAGGGTCCCACATCACCCATTCCTGCCACATGGAAGAGCAGACACCAGGAGCTGTGGCTCAAGATGCCTGGCAAGCCAGCAATGCTTGATGCACAAAAAGGGCAAAAAATCCAGCAGATTTTCTGCCATGCAGAGGACAAGCAGTAGAAAAGCAGGATCCTGTCCAGGTGCTGCTCTCACGCATCTGATCCCAGTGTGAAGAAGACTTCAAGGTTGTTAACCAGCACCTTTAGTCAGCAGCAAGTTTGCATTAAAAGTAAACAACCCTGGAGGCAGCTGAATTCAAGTGGTATTAGAAGGAGCCCATGATCTGTTCACACTAATGGGTTTTTTATGGCTGATTCTGGCCAGGGAAAACCCTGAGGTCTCCAGCATTGTGTCAAGGACTAAAGAAAAACTGCAGCCTCCCAGACAGTCCTTGAGCAGAGCCTGTGCAGGGACTGATTGTGCAAGGAGAGGCAGAGTTCACTCTGCTGTGCCAGAGCAGCCACTGCTGTCAAGATTAACAGCTGAAAACAGACAATAAGCAAGATGCAATCCTGATTCATCACTTCCCAGGGACCTGCCCTCAACACTTTCCCTTGCTCAGGAATGCAGAGCACAATGGCAGCACACAAAGGCTTGGAGGAAGCAGCTGATGTTTTGCTCATAACTGAAGGACAGATGTTAACCAAGCAGTCCAGCTTCATCTCATTTTAGGTTTCAAAAACTAAAAAGTGCCACAGTGAATGTAGGAGGGGAAGAGGAAGAAAAGAATTGTGTAGTTTAGTTGTGTAGAAAGGGGAAAACCCTTTCCAGCTTCTGAAAAACACGTTAATTATCAAAGCAAACATATGCAGTATGTTTTCATGAATCCTTCTACTGAAAGGCCAGGAGAGCAAGCCTGCAGTGGCTTGGTGTGGCAGGAGCTGTCCCCAGGCTGGAGAGCCCCTGTACATCAGCCCAGCAGCTTCAGCAGGAGCCTTAACATTGAATACATCAGATGCAGCCCTTGGGCTCCTGGCAAGCCTCCCATTCAGTTCTTATTTGGGCATCATTCAGGTATGGCCCCTTCTTACCAGAAATAACTTCCCTCTATTCAACAACACGAGTGAACAGTGTCTGAGGATCACAGCATCCCTCAGCACAGCAAAAATCAAGGGGTGTGTTTCAGCTACACCCCTCCAGAATGGGAGAGCAGCTCCTGGCAGGCCCCTCTCCTTTTCCTTTTGAGTTTCCCCTTTTCTCACCTCACAAAGCCTCTTCGAGAAATGATTTCTGCATGACAGTCATTCACTGTCTCCCCCTTCAAGCTCAGCTCTTCTCCTTTCACACAGCGATTACCTGAAACAATCAAACAAAGAATTAAATACTAGGGCAGGTATCAAAGTCAAGATGGCTTCAGAGACAGAGGGAGGAATTCTTATTTCTTTGGATTCTCGAGCAGCAGCACCAGCATGAGCACTCTGCCTATTAAATCACTATCACAAGCAGTTAAATGTCACCACATTTCTCTTCACAGAGAAAAGCAAGGCACAATTCTTCCCAAGAATATTTCTGAGATTCACTTTCTCTGAACCTCAGAGAAAGGAAAAACAATTCTTATCTTATTTGCTGTGCCTGTGTTGTGCCAAAGTAGAATGCAATATGGAGACTGTCTCCCCAGAGTGATGGTGTTTTGTTTTCTTGGCCTATCAGGGCCAAGCATGTGTGTGTGTGTGTGTGTGTGAGGACTGTGGGCTGCGTCACAAGACTCTGTGCAGTTGTGTGCAGAATTGAGTGCTTGGTAGATTCAGTTTAGATGCAATGTAATATAATGTAATGTAGTATAATAAAGTAATTAATTAACCTTCTGACTAGACTGAATCCTTCTCATCATTCTCTCCCCTTGTTGGGGATTTCCTGCAAATTCTATAGTTAAGAAAATAAAGGGATGCCACTTAAGGACAGACAGACTTAAACTGCCATGAGTTTTGGGGGACTCTACCTTCCTGAGGGTTTTTCAGCCCATCACTCCAGGTAGAAGCCTGGCAGCAAAGCAGGGAGGGAAATAAGGTACATGCAGCTGGGAGAAACCAGGGGATTGTGAGCTCTGGCACATAAGGAACCCATGCTCTGCTGCACAGAGCAGGACACAGCAATGCAAGCAAAGATTAAGAGCAATATAGCTGCAGGCACATTTGCTTTGTTCTCTTTCTCTCTAACCAGATCACTCATGACACCATGTGAGCCCCGGGAACATTCTGTACCCTCTCTGAGGCTGCCTAGAGCAACAGCCACTCCTGAACCATGGCTGACAGGGAAACCCAGCATGAAGGGAGCTCAGAGTGTGCTGAAGAAGCTGCTCATACCTGTTCCAATGCTGACCACCACTCCCAGGCCCTGATCTCCTCTCCTCATGATGATGGCAGCCAGGATCTTGCGGCCCAGCAGGCTGTGCTGGAGGCGAGCAGTGAGCGAGTTGAAGCGCTGGTGGCTCAGCATGGCCAGCTGATCGTGCAGGGTGCTGCCACTCACAGGGAGCTGGGATGGGACAACAGCACAGGACATGAGCAGGTCACACCACACAGCTCAAGTGTCACTGGGGGATTTTATGAAAAATCCCTTCACCAGGATTGCTTCTCCTGGAAACCCTCAGCTTCTCCATGGTTTGCTCCTCTGGAATGTGATTTGGAGAGTTGTTTACCCAGCATGTGTCAGGACTCTGGTCAGTCCCAGGTTTTTATCATCATTCTTTTCTAGACTTCTGATGTCTCCTTTCTCTTTCTTTAGTATCATTTTAGTATATAATTTTCATTTACTATCATATCTCATATACTAATAAATCAGCCTTCTGAGAACTTGGAGTCAATCCTCATCTCTCACCTCATCCTGGAGACCCTCACAGCAACTTGGTGACCACACTCAAGGGTAAGCTAACACTCTTTAGCACAGCTTTGTAGAAATGTGCTCCTTGATGAAGGAGTGACAAAATTATCTTTTGTCTCCTTAAAAAGGAAATAAGCCCAGAAGTTTAACTCTTCATTTAGGTGAAAAAGACACCTCAGAGGAGCTGGGGGACTTCAAACTTAAGGATAGCTGATTGGACAGAAGCCAAAAAGTCCCACCTAGGCAATTTACTAGAAAAAGAAGAGAATAAAGAAACCAATTGCTTTTATGAGGTGTTTTACTAGGGGCAGGAGGGCCTCTTGCACCTGGATTGGTTTTTCTTTGTAAAGAGTTTTGTTATTTTGGTTTTTAATAAAACTCTTTTGTTTCCAGCACTGCCACAGAAGCCATTTTGCTGATTTTATGCCTTTTAAAGTAGCTGAGCTATCTTGGTGTGAAATAGATCTCCAAGAGCTTACAGGAAACTCCTGTTTCACAGCTTTCCAAGCAGAAGGCACAGAAAATCCTGAGCTTTGGGCAGTGCTGTGTCAAGGGGTGGGTGAAGTTCTTTTAGTTATTTCTGGGAAAATCTCATCCAAGGTTTTGAGCTCTGCTTTAGCCACATCAGAGACAGCAACAAGCTATACAGGCTGAGGAATGGCCTCCTGAGAATGCCAGGGAAAACCCTGAGCAAGAAGGAACAAAACCAACCCGCCTATGTGCAGAGACTCAGCCAAGGAAATCCGTTCTGGCTTTGGAGGAATTGCTCCTCTGGCTGCCTGTGAGGAGAGTGCACAGTCATTCCAGCACAGACCAAGCCATCTCCTCCAGCACTGCTGACTGACAAATCCTCCCTGATGGCTTTGCTATTTAGAGCCCCAGCTGCTGTGCCCAGTTGTGCTGCCTGGAATGAGGCTTTTCAGAGCTCACAACACTCTATGTGTGATTTATATCAGCCCAAGTTTGGGACAGCCATCCTGACATAACCAGGGCTTTGTGTTTAACTGATGTGTGAATTTGAGCTGACACACAATTTTTAATGCAGTACAAAGAAATAACAAAAAAGTAATATAATTTTTAAAAAGCATGTTCCTACCCTACCACAGGAACTCATTTTAGTAGCTTGTGGAAGAATCTGATAATAATTTAGCCCTAAAGCAGAGGCCTGTAGGACAGAAGGGTATTTCTGCACCCTGAGGAAACATTTAACCCACTTCAGGAAAACCACATCAGGTTATGAACAGCTGCAGAGAACAAAGGGATCACAGCTGATTTTGAAAGCATTTTTTGGTTGGACTGAGAGGAGGGGGATAGGCAGGCCTATCACACAAGCCCAGCTTTGGCAGAAGATTCACCTCAGTGATGCTCATCCCTTCCATGCGCTCGGTCTTCTCTGATTCCCCAATGAGGACTCTGAGAGCTGCATCAGCTGCCTCCTGCTTGCCCTGCTTCTTGCTGTGTGCAGTCACAGCTGGGAACCAGCGGCCTCCAACCTTTGCCTGATACACAAACCTACAAAGAAACCAAGAAACCTGTGAATTTCAGTTTGGTTTTTACATTTCTCAAAGTGGAGAGAGGAGTGAATCAGAAGGACAAGATTTGGCAGAGGCAGCAGCTAGCCCTGTTGCCATCTCAAAAGGCAGCAGCTACTTTGAGCCTTCTGCAGCACAAAATTTCCTTCAGCCAGATGCTGCTACTTACTTGGGGTCATGGGGAGGTCCTGACTGGTCAATGAGTTTGAACTCTGCAGCAAACCCGTTGGAACGGGCGTATTCCAGCAGGCCACTGACAGGATTGACATTCAGATATTTGATGAGCTCCCCAACACCCTTTGTTTTCACCACTTTGGATTCATCTGGAGCAGCAATATTGTGCATGGACTGGTCACTGAGGGGCTTCACAACAGGCTAGAGTAGAGTTAGACATGAGAAGACTGTTTAACACTGAGCAGCTGCATTTAGTGCAGGAAACCTCAGCCCCACATGACCTTGTGGGGTGAAATCCAGCAGAATAGGAAATATAAGGGGGGGACACCCAATTCCAAACACTTGAATCTTATAAAAAAGCTCTTTATACCTGTTCAGGCAAGACATGGGGTACAGACTCTCCAGAAAGAATCTTCACAGCAACTTCTGCTGCCATTTGCTTTGCTCCCTTCTTGCTGTTTCCTACCACAGCAGGGAAAATTTGGTCACCCATTTTCACACAGTAGCTGAACCTGACAGGATATTATAGTACATGAAAAGTGTTAACCATAGGTGTCTCAATCTGATTATTATCCCCATGTCCCACTTCCAGATAAATCCTTCTGGGTTATCTCCAACTAAAATCTACTGTGATGGCCTTAAACACTTCCAGTAGAGCACATCCAGGAAGGGGACAGGACTGGAACCCCCTCCTGCTCTGGTAGAAGAAGCAGCATCCTTTCTCTGAGAAAGGGCATTGCTCTGGGTCTCCTTCTGGAACTAGATATCATGCCCAGAATCCTTGGCTAAGAGAAGCACTCAGCTAGGTCAGTAACAAATCCAGCAATGTGGGCAGCAAGCTGAAGGGGAAGGACAGTAAAGAAAACGTTTCCACCCTCCCTCAATGCTGACAAGAATATGCCATACCTAGGATCATGAGGTGGGCCTTCCTGAGAGAGCAGCTGGAATTCAATGATGTTCCCTGATTTTTGACCATACTCCATTAATATGCTGATAGGGTGCTTCCCAGGAAGCAGATTGAGGGGAGCTGCTGCAGATGACAGCTCTGGCTCCAGCTGCAAAGGCTACAGCAGGAAGATGGAGGAAATCAGTGTCAGACTCAATGGTGTTTGAGCAGCCTCACAAAGTAAAGAAAACAGGACTCACCAGGTCTGGTTCTGAGCTGTTGGAGGGTAATGGCTCCTCACATTTAATTCCACCTTGCCTTCCATTCTCCACTTCACTCATCAGGACCCTCATGGCATTAGCTGCTGCCTCCTGCTTGGCCAATTTTTTGCTCCCTGCTTCTGCTGGAGGGAATCGGCGGCCGTTGATCACGACCTGGAACTTAAACCTTTGAAAGAGAAAACCAAAGGGGCACAGTGAGAAGCAGAAGTGTGGTCTGCTCCAACAGCAGGCTGCTCTTGGAATTTAGAGAAGAAACAGCCAGCTCCCAGCTGGGAGAGTAAATCCAGGCTGCCATGAGCAGAAGACAAAAATACCAAGGCTTATTACATCATTACATTTGTAGAGCTGTTCACAACAGAGGAGCAGCTCCACATTTTGTTCTGAAGAACAGGATGAATTGTTGTGTTCCACCACAGGTGCCTGGAGCAGGTAATGGCTGTGGGCAGACAGCAGCTCTGTGGTGGCTCCTGGCCAGGAATAAGAAAGCTCAAAAGCAGCCTGCACTGTTTTATTTGCACCTGGTCATTCAGCGGTCACTCCTGCCTCTGGCATTCTCTTTGAAAGGTGCTGCCTCACATAAACCTCCTGCCTCTGACACTTCTGCCTCCCCCATTCCTGTGACCTCTAACAAACAAGTTGATCTTCCATCCTCCAGCCCTGGAAATCTTCCAAGGAGAGTAGGTCAAACCAGATCTGGAGAGGGATTATGGTGCTGAATACATTCAGATCCTTTCTTAAAAAAAAAAAAAACAACAAACCAAAATAACAACACCCTGGGACTCCATCTTTAGAAATTAGGCCAATTTTCCTGTCTAGCAGATCTATTGACATATTCCAGTGTGGCACATATGGAGATTTTCTTGGTGTTGCTTATGCTCAGTAACAGCCACGATTCTGCAAGGGACTCCAGAGACTGACTTAGCCAACTGCAGTGTCATGCCACATGCTCAGCCCAGAGTACTGGCTCTGACCTGCTACAACACAGAAATGTACACAGTGGGGCCACCTTGCTTAACTTTGTTCTGGGCTCCCTTTACACCATTTCCAGGTGAGAGCATCTTGAGAGGCACCTTAGAAACACCAGTTTCCCCTATATGGTCAAACTGAAGGTAACTAATTGAGATGGGACCTACTGAAGAAATTAATCCCATCTTTTCTGCTCAGAATGAGGAAAGCCAAGACTGGGTTACCTAGGGTTAAATTTTAGCTTTGCTTTATTTTTTTAAGTTGATGCAAGGAATCAATTAGGCTAATCTTTCTGAAATAAAAGAAACATTAACAGCAGGCCCCTTCAGGACAGTTGAGTGGGTGAACTCAGTTAAAGTCAAATCATTTAATGGAAAAAGAGCTCAGGAAAGGCAGGACATTTTCTTACCGTGGCTCATGAGAGGGTCCATTCTGCTCCAGCATGATGAAATCACAGTGTTGGTATGTATACTGGGAATATTCTGTAAGGCCACTCACTGGGTTCTTCTCCTGACAAGCCATCAGTTTCTCTACAGGTGTACATGGCAAAGCAGTTTCAAACTGGGCAGCATAACTGGGGGAAGACTGAGAATTCATGATGCCTTCTGACTTATCAGGCTGCTTGCTGATTGCATTCAGATTATCCGGGATATCATCTGTGGTCCATGTGCTGTTTTCTGAGTTATCATAATTATTCAAACTGGAGAAGTCAGGCTTAGTGTCCTCAGATGCATCTGCTTCTGTGTCACTGACATTGCCCTGACCAGCCTGCCCCAAAGGCTGCTGCCCATTTTCTGCACTTTCTTCTTCTTCTTCTTTTACCGCTGCTGGTGAAGCTGCAGTCACCTCTGGAGGACGTGGTGGGACAAAGGAAGAGGGAAGACCTGACTCAGGAGGTGTGGCATCTGCCATCTGCATTATTGTGCTGGCCTTCATCCTCATCTGCATCCTCTCACGTTTCCTGTCTGTCAGGGACCACCGTGGTGGAGTTGCATTCTGCTTGTGGACATCCCCCAGCTTTTCCAGAGCACTAAGAAATGCATTAACATCCTTGGCTCTGGAAAACCCAATGTTCTTGGCAAGATTGAGAGCTGTTGTTTCCGCCACACTGTACAAGTAGTTGCAGATTTTCTCCTTTGTCTCAGCCATCTCTGTGTCTCCCAAGCCAAACGCGCTCCGCTCTCCCCCTCTGCTCTCACAATTTGCTGGATCTGTGCAGGTGGCACTGTGGTCAGTGGGGCTTCTATCTCTCCCTGAACCAGGGCTGGCAACCCTCCACAGTGGTGGTGTCTCTCCCTCTTTGTGCAACTTCCCTTCTTTGAGGAGTTTATACAAAACACGGTTGACCTCTTTCTTTTGAGTTCTAAGTTTACGTGCCAGCTCATGAGCCGTGCAAGTCCTCCCCTCCCCGAGCTGCCTGAAAACACTCAGAATTTCTCCTTCATAGTTCTGCCCAGCAAGAGACAGTCTCTGAAAATTCAGCCTCACAGCGTCAGACTCTCTCCGGGAGCTCTCCTGCCGATGGTGCTGCGGAGGGCAGTAGCGAGGCACAGTCCCAAGCCGCGGATGTTGGCTGGAGAAGAAGCTACGGCCGGCAGCGCTGGGCTGACCTCTGCCTGCAGGAGCCGGTGCCGCAGCTCGCCCGCCTCTGGTGCGCCACTCCTTGTGTGATCCCTGTCCCTGCAACACAGAGACTTCAGCGTCCTGCTCTGCTAGGAAGCGCTGGCGTAAAAAGCTTTCCTGGTTAGTTTCTTGTAGGGTACGAGGGTGGTTAAAAGGACCTCGGTTAGTGCTGGGGTAGTGGTGCCTCGGCTGGGTGAGACAGGAGCCTCTGCCTCGCCCAGCGCCTCTGCTCATAGCGCACTGCTGGGACACGCGGGGGAGCCAGGCTGCTGCTGAGCCGGGACAGGAGCCGCCACTCACTCCGCACTCTCCCGCCCTGAGGAGAGAAAACACAGCGGCTCAGAACACCTTTTCACAAAGACAGCATTCCAGAAATGCAGTTTAAACAGCTTCCCGCCAACTGAGGCACTTCAAGCATCTTCTCACTCGTCAATTGTTTTTGTTTACTTTTCTAGGAGTCTAAATTAGTCCTGTAAAACCACAAACGGCAAACTCTGACTGCTCAGCAGCTCTAATCAATCCCAAGAAGCAGCTTTGCCACTGTTCCTCTCAGGCTTGATTCCAGCACGGGGCTGGGTGGCCTCAGGACGCACTCCTGAAACACAGCAAGCTCCACTGCCCTGCCTCCAGGGAGAGGAGAATCTCAGACCTACTTTGCAACCTGAGAAATGGGGGCATGAGGAGGTAAAGGAGAACAAGGAGCTGGAGCAACTTGCATGGTCACACAGAACAGAGCTGCAACAGGCTCACAATTATTTTGAGATTCATGGCCAAAACAGCCTGAAATGCCAAGTGTCTTTTCCTCCCTGGACATTATGTGACCTGTAGAGGCAAAACATCACACAACAGGGGAATGAAAGTGATAAGATGCAGAGAAATTGGATAGGTGTGCAGCTGGCAATGGTACAAGTTTTTTTCCATTATAGCCCAAATTTCACTCTATCACACAAAGTTGTGCTGCCTCCCCGGGGTACAGGGGTAAGACTAAACTAATAATATTCTTTTTAAAAGTAAGGAATCCAGCCCAGCATATTGTAATTTTCTGATAATGCTTGCTGCAAAACTGAGAGGATAAAGACACGGAACATGATACACATACTGCCAGGTCCACATCCCGCCTTCTCCTCCTTGACCTCCTTACGGCATCTCTCGTCACAAAGATCAGATTTTCAGATGCAAGTCTCATCTTCATAAAGCTCCCCATCTTCACCAAACACCTCAAGGTCAACTTAAATGTAATTTCCATTAAACAACTGCACTCGGCTGCCTTTACCGGGATTTATTTTTACAACAAACACGGGGAAGGCAGAGTGAAGAGGGACAAGTCTCCACCTCCCCGGGAGTCCCACTGCTGCCCCCTGCTCAGTGACCCCGTTTTACAAGCGCTCCCTGAGCCAAGGGCAGGGCAAAGACAGGATGAGGACTTAAAAAAAAAAACAAAACCAAAACCGCTCTTACCTCAGTCTCATCCGCACGCCAAATTATTTTATGAGAAAATAGAGGGGAAAAAAAAGAAAGGCCGAGCCGCAGAAGCGGCACCGGGACAGCGCTAAGATGGCTGCAAGCTCCGTTTCAGTTTCGTTTCCCGCAGCAGCCGCTCCGCTCCGCCCCGCCCAGGGAGCTCGCAGCGGGGGCCGGCCGGGTTTGGGGCTTTCCCAGCCGGGCTCTGGGCTTCGGCAGCGATCAGCAGGGTCCGTACCGACGGCGGGAAGGGGAACCGGGCAGGGCAGCTCCTTCCGCCGGTCCCTGTGGCGCTGCAGCCCCGCCGCTCAGGAGCTGCCGCCGGGACGGGGTCCCGGTCCGCGGGCTGAGGGAGGGGCTGCGGGAGCACCTGCCCGGGGAACGCTTGCCCCCTTCAGCTACACCCCAAAGGCCACCCGGGTACCGCGGCAGGACGGCTGCTGCCTGCACCCGTGTCAAACCCCGTTCCCCGGCACCCACGGCGGGAGTGGCGGCACCGGACGAGGCCCCCGAGCCCGGAGGGTGGGCTGGGAGACAGGGCGGCGAGCACTAAAAGCCGGGAGTCGAGGCTTTTATTTATATCCGCCCTGTGGAAGCCGGTCCCGACAGGGACCTTGGGGAGCCCGGACACGGTCACACCGCGGGGCTGCCTGCGCTGGAGACCGCACCACGGCCTGTGCGGCCCGGGCCCCCGGTGCCACCGGGACCGGTGGCCGCTGCGAGACACGGGGGCCCGGAGGGACACACGCAGGCCCGTGGGGGCCCGAACCCCGCCCGCGGCCACTGCAGGACACACAGGCTCGGAAATACCCACGGGGACCGGACCCGGCCCGCGGCCGCCCCCTCCCCACGCCCCGGTACCTTGCCGCCGCCGCCGCCGCTGCCGGCGCCCGCTGATGACGCAAGCGAGCCTCATGCGCCTGCGCAGTGAGCCGCGCGGCAGCCATCTTTCCCTAGGTCCCAGCGCGGCCATGTTTGGTGAGGCCAGTGCTCGGATGTGCCGGTGCTGCGGGCCCGGCGGGGCTCGGCTTAGTTATGCCTCTCCTGGAGAGGCAGCACTACCGTCCAGTCCCCCGGCTGAAAGGCAGCGCCGCTCCGGCTGTGCCGCGGGGAGCGGTGGCTTGAGGCGCTGCTGCCCGTGCGGCTCACATGGCGTTCCCCCTGCCCGGCCCGCGCATGCGCTCGGAGCGCCGCCGAACATCCCGGTCCCCCCCGGCCCCGCCGTGCCCTCAGGGCTGGGGGGCTTCTCCCCTCCTCCCTGCGCCCCCGTGGCCCCTGGGACACCCATTTCCTATGGGCTCTGTGTCTGTGGTGGGGCTCCCTTCTCCCTTGGAGCTTCCTTATCCCCTGTGCCCCTCACTGAGGTCTTTCCCGCGGGGCTCCTTTTTCACCTCAGGCTTCCTGTGGGACGCCCCTCACCCCCATTCTAATCCATTATTTTAGTGCCGGAGGTGTAGCAGGTCACATCCCACCCTGTCCGAGGTTCTTTCTAGGCAAACGGACACGTGGTGACACAAATGGACACAGGGACACAAATGGACACGTTCCCCTCCGTGATCCCAAAGCAGGCGCAGCCCCGCTGCCGGTGGATCCTCCCTTTCCCGGGCAGTCACCATCCGGACCGTGTGAGTTATAAAATTATAAAACCACCGGCAGAGAACAGATTGTTCCTGCCTGCTGCTGCACAGCGCTGTGAAATGACAGCCGGGTGCCATTTACCGGCGGGCACCGGGATCCGAGCGGGCACTGCCCCGGCACCGCCGTTCCAGCTGTCAGCAGCCCCTGTTGGGCGGTGGGCACTGTGGCATTTATACCTGTGGGTGTGGATCATAACCAAAAGGCTTGGTGTGGAAACTCAGGATATTCCTCTGGCTGCTCTGGAGGACTCGAGACCCTGGCAGGGGGCTCAGAGACCTTGGCACGGAGTCAGACACCTGTGCCTTTGATTTTAACCCATGGAAACAATTACCAACTTTGTGTGAGGAGTTACAAGCCACAAAGGTTTGAATAGAATGATAGTGAATTTACCACAGGGTGGAAAAGTAGAATTTTAGGGTTTTTTAGAATGGGGGTTCTATAGGTAAGATGGAGGAATGTGGGCGTGTCCAGCCTTTCTCCTTCTTGTCCTCCATCTTATGCTGTCATGGTGACACTTTTGGATTGGTTTAGAGTAGAAACACACTGTCTAACATAGGTGATAGGTATCGGGAAATTATTGTAAATAATGCACATTTAGTACATTTTAGTATAAAAAGCTAACACCACCTCTGGGGTGATCAGTGTGCCACAGACTGACTTGCTAGACAGAACTCGGTGGGTCAGAGAAAGAATGTTATAGATAAGAAAAAAAAAACTACCTTAGAAAGCAGAACTGAAAAGCTCGTCTTCTTCTTCAGTCTTGGGGCTGGGGAAAAGAGACTTTCTAACACCTCAGGGTCATCTTGACACCAGAGACCTCATCAGCTTGGGAGCTGAGCTGTTAGATAGAGCAGCCCTGGGGGGTCAGGTTCTTTTTCCAGCCAACAAGTGGCAGGACAAGAGGAAATGGCCTCAGGCTGCACAGGGCAGGTTTAGATCAGATGTTAGGGGATGTTTCTTCAGGAAGAGGCATTGGTGGATCAAAAATGGACTGGATGTGGCACCTGGGGATATGGATTAGTGGTGGCCTTGGCAGTGATGGGGAATCAATAGCTGGATTGATTCCTGTAAAATCTGTGATTTTACAGGGCTTTTCCAACCTCAGCAAATCTGCAATTCTATAATTCTGCTGCTGTGGTACAACCAGTGAGCAGCTATCACATGCAGGACCATCCTCTGTGAGTGCCCAGACCCTCTTCTGCTTGAGTGGTGAGTATGGAGGGAGCCAGGAGGGATGGCCATGGCTTCTGGGTGAATTTTAGGGGCTCATCTTCCTACATTTGTCCATGAATGGGCAAAACATACCAAGACAAGCTCCTCAGAGCACCCTGTGTGTCCCAGTGGAGTGGCAGCTGGATGTTCCTTTAGGTGGGGACCATAACCCACCGTGGGCTCTTCCCTGCAGCTTTCAAAGGCATTTCAATGAACCTGGAGTAGTGACAGGGTGCAGAAATGGTGAGTCAGAGCCCAGAATTGCCAGGCTCAGCTGCTGCTCGTGTTCAGTGAAGATTGTGGATTGTTCAGGGTTTGGGGATTTCTTTTTTTTCAGATTATTTCTGGATTTAGAGATTTTGGGGCTTCTGTGTCATAGTGTGGTTTTGGTGAGGAGTTTTTTTTCCTGTAATGTAGAGACTCCTTGCCTAAAGAAGAGCTCCTCACACTCACTGAAGCTGTCACATCTGTTCCTGGAGGGTCTGGGAGCACAAAGGTTCCTCCCTGGGATGAGGCTGGTGGCAAACACAGGGGTCACAGTGCACATCAGCAGTGTCTCCCCTCCACTCCACTGAACAGCACACAGAGCACACAACTACCCACTCCTCAATCTGTTCTTTTTTTTCTTTTTTTCCACCCTCCTTTAATTGCTGGTGATCCCTCCCAAGCTTTGCTCCAGGCTCAGTGATGTGATTCATCTTGGCTGCTGTGGAGATGGAATGGGAAGGTTCCAGCACTGACAGAGCTGCTCATGAAATCCTGTGCTGCTGGCATTGTTGGGCCGTGTATCCTTTAGAATTGCAACACCCTAAACCCGACAAACAGGCACTTCATCCACACCAGCTCCTTCTCCTTTCTCCTTCTTTATGGAAAATTGGCAGGCTCCCAACCTGTTTCCATAGGAACGGGCTGGGAGAGCAGGAGACCTCCAGCTGCTGAAGTCCCAGCCTTAACACGGCCATGGCATCTGCTTGGCCGTGACAGGAGCTCCTGCAGCCTCTGGAGACTGCAGGCATGGGGAAAACACTCATTTTGTGTTGGAGATAAGGAGCTGATAAGCAGCTTACCCGAGGCTGCCTGGCTGATTTCGGTGCAGGCTGGAAAAAGCTCCATTATTTGCTCTTGGATGCTGAGTCTCATCCTGCTCCCCTGCTTCTTTGGGGGCTGCCCCAAACCTCCCACGTTCCCCAGGCTGAGCAGAGGCTTCCCCGCAGGATGGCAGCATTTCACTAAAGCTCCAGCATCAGCTGGAGATGCCTCAGGTGTCTGCTAGGATTTGCTTCCCTCTTATGAAATGAAAAAGAGAGGAAATAAATTGTGGCACAGCTCCCCCGCCTGACTTTCTGCTCGGGTGCCAGTTACCAGCTCAGGCTATTGTTCTGCAGAGTTTCATTTTAAGCTCCTTTATTAGACACTCTAAAATATCACTTCCTTGCTCTTGCAAACAGCCTGTTCCTGCAGGAGAGATTTGTGCTTCTTAGTCAGCTGCTGGTGCTTTCCAAGGGAAGGCAGCCCTGGGAGTCGTGGTTTATCACCTGCTCTGCTGCTGTTTGATCCCCTCTCTGCCCCAGGGCCGGGCTGTGCTCTCACACTGCTGCTAAGAGGTGCAATTAGGGTTTGGCCTCCTTGCAGAAGCTCCCATCAAACACTCCAAGCTCCTCATATGAGAAGAGAGGAGCTGGGCTGAGCTGGTTCCCACGTCCTTCTAAGTGCTGCACTTTCTCCAGTCTGTCTGCACATGCACAGCTGGGAACTGCCATGGAAAATCTTCCTAACCCTACAGCATCAGTTCCCCTAGGAGGGAAAAAATGCTTTATTCCTTCCAGTGGATTTTTATGGAGCAGGTAATACATGGGAGGTTCTGCCCCATTCTGAGCCCGTGGCCCTGGTATGAGCACCAGAGCAAGGAGCTGCTTCCAGAAAGGTCCTTTATCCCTGTTTGCTCTTTATTGCTCCCAACAAACAGGTTCCCAGCTGGGGAAGCAGCAGAGCTCTCCAGGGAATTGCACAAACCCTCACCTTGCTGCTCAGCCAAAGAGCAAACCTGAGCTTTGCTACAGCCCCAGCAGCTGCCATGCCTGTGGTTCCAAATCCTCAGGGGGGGATTACTCACCCTGAGAGCTCCCAGTGAGGATCAGAGGGGAAAGGGGGGGTCCTGGCACCTCTGTCTGTGTGGCACTCACCCACCTGAGGCAGCAGTGTGCCCCAGGGGTGGGCAGCACGCTGCCGGGGAGGCCAGCAGGGAGGGAAAGGCAGCTGGGCCTGGCACATCTGCAGCAGGAGGAGGCAGCAACGCTGACTCCCACGGCAGCTGCAGGGGTGGGAAGCAGCACAGGTTTTATTCTGTCTGGTACAAAAGGTACCCTTGAAAAAAGGCAGAAGGCAGGCTGAGGCTCAGGCACCACATGCTACATGAGCACGACCTCCTCTTTGAGTTCTTGGATGCTCATGTGAAAAATGTGTATTTTATGATTGGCTTTTCTCAAATATTCAAATGAATATTAGATGAGTTGTGTTAGAAAGTAATGCTGTTTTAATTCTCTTAAGTAGAGTGCTAAATATAGTTTTAGGTTATAAAAAATGTTAAAATAGAAACTGTGCTATGTAGGATAGTTTCTCTAAAGAAAGGACTTGCAGCGAAATAGCAGCCACAGGACACCTCAATCTTTCAGAGAAAGAGAATTTATTGCCCCATTATCAGAAGAAACGAACTTCCCACCTCGAAGGCACTGTCAAGATTCAGAGGAAGAAGTTGATGATGACCAGGCAGAATCCTGTGTTTGAATGGAATTTATGCATCGTGTATGAGGTGTATGAATATGCAACAGGCTGTTGCTTTTAAGGGTTAATCCTCTGTTAACGGGGGTCCTTTTTCAGGCTGGTGCTGCCCAGAAAGGGGTACCTGGAAGTCCATAACTCTTTGTCTCTATTCTCTCATATTGTCCTAATTCAAATTGTCCAAATTATTATTACTCTAATTGTATTACTATTTTTACAACCATTTAATTACTATTTTATTTACTATTTTATTTTATTACTATTTTATTTACTATTTTAAAATTTTAAAAACAGTTGGTTGGCATTTTTCACGCTCAGGGGCTCTTTTTGTGTGGTTTTAGAGTCATCACAGCACGTGTGGCCAAATCTCCCCTGGAATGGTCTCCCTCCCAGTGCTGTGATGGCCAGGGGCTCCTTCAGCTTGGGAAGGAGCTGTGGAGGACTGGCTGCCCAAGTGTCAGTGTCTCTTTGGCATGGCTCCGTGGTCAGCCTGTCCCTTACAGAGGTGTTGGCCAAAGAATTGCTGCAGAGGTCAGGTGGGATCCTAGACAGACCATGAAGCTCCCAGCTTGTTCTTAGAGGGGGATTAGTGAGGAGAAGGGGGTTCCTTTCACTGCTCTGAGCACATCTGATGCAGATGTTTCCAGAGAGTCAATCAGCTGAATTAATGAATCCTTCCTAAAGCCAGAATTCAAAGATGTTCCTAGTACACGTCAGCTGACATGGCATTAATACTCCCTTCTGTGACCTTTACATCACCATCCAAGCCCAGGCTCCCCTTTTTGCCCTTTCATATTTAATATTAAATCTGATTTAGCTGCAAGGGGGCTTTATCATGTGCTCAGACAAGTCAAAGGGATTTCACAGTCCATACCGGAGGCAGAGCCATGGGTGGGAAAAGCATTGCCCTGAGGAGAAAAGCCCTGAGCTGAGGGTAAAAGCATCACATGCACTGAGGACAGAGCTCTCCACCACTGCTCCCTTGGCACTCAGCACCACTCCTGTGCCTGATTTTTACCTGTGTTGCTTGAGGTACTTGCTGACCCCCCCTTTTTCTTGAAGCTCAGTGCTCAGCAAACTCCAGAGCTGCCCAAGGCAGCAGCTGCTCCTCTCCTCTCCTCTCCTCTCCTCTCCTCTCCTCTCCTCTCCTCTCCTCTCCTCTCCTCTCCTCTCCTCTCCTCTCCTCTCCTCTCCTCTCCTCTCCTCTCCTCTCCTCTCCTCTCCTCTCCTCTCCTCTCCTCTCCTCTCCTCTCCTCTCCTCTCCTCTCCTCTCCTCTCCTCTCCTCTCCTCTCCTCTCCTCTCCTCTCCTCTCCTCTCCTCTCCTCTCCTCTCCTCTCCTCTCCTCTCCTCTCCTCTCCTCTCCTCTCCTCTCCTCTCCTCTCCTCTCCTCTCCTCTCCTCTCCTCTCCTCTCCTCTCCTCTCCTCTCCTCTCCTCTCCTCTCCTCTCCTCTCCTCTCCTCTCCTCTCCTCTCCTCTCCTCTCCTCTCCTCTCCTCTCCTCTCTCCTCATGATTTATGTGCTGTTGAGCACAGAGAGATTCTAAAGGACCAGCTCCCAGGGAAAAGCCTGGCACAGCTGGATCTCCAAAGAACTTCCTTGCATGTAGGACTCCTTTGTGCCTCCCATGAGATCCCATTACACCTCTTCCACTGCTTTTTCTTTAATTGCTGCAGATGATTTTTTTTTTTTTTCATGCAGCACAAACTGACTGCTGATGGAGTCAGTGCCATGTGCTGCTGGAGACACAGGAGGCTTGAGTGGAGGGAGTAATGGATGGCAGAGGAGATGCCAGCTGCAGATCACAGGGACATGCACAGCACTGTCATTGGCTGGCTTGCACAGATTTCCTCCCAAACAGCATTTTTTTAATCTAAAAGAATGCAAGAAACTGGAACATGTCTTGCTTCATTCATGGCTTCCCTGGAGGCAGCAGCAGCATGTTAAGGAAAAAAGAGAAGGAGGAGGAAAAAATAGTCAGAAGCACCAGGTGGCTGAATATCTTGCAGCCTAATTGATTCCTCTTTAATTAGAACAAAACCTGTTGCACTCAAGCAGCATTCAGTGCCAGCTTTGGAGAAAGCAGCATCTTCCCTGGCCCTGTACCAGCACAGCTTGGCATGGAGGGAGAGAGGAACCTCAGGGAACCATGTGGAGCTGACAGTGCCTCTTCCACACCTGGGAATTCAGGCAAACTCCAGCTCCTACAACTTTCTTCGAGGCAGCAGGAGCAGGATGAAGGAGAGCCAAGCGTGTCAGTGTCTGCTGCACACTGAGCTGCAGCAAGGGACTTGGCTGGGGTGAACTGAGACTTCACAGGGATGTCTGTGCCTGTGCCTGACCTCACTTGGGAACTGCTCACCACTTCTCCCACAAATCCAGTTATTTTTAAAATGGGAAAGAGCTCGGCTTCATTTGCAGTGAAATGATTTCTGTGCTTTTTGACTCTTCAGTTTTGGATGGATGTTCAAAACCTTGCCTGTGTTGGGGACCTGCAGGGCTGTGTCCAGCTCTGGGGCCCCAACATGAGGACATGGAGCTGCTGGAGAGGTTCCAGAGGAAGCCATGAAGATGCTTCCATGGCTGGAGCACTGGAGCTGGGCTGGGAGAGCCTGGAGAATTGAAGCTTCCAAAGAGACCTCGGAGCTCCCTCCAGAAACTAAAGGAGCTCCAGGAGAGTTGGAAAGGGACTTTGGTCAAAGGTCTGGAGTACAGGACAAGGGGAATGACTTCCCACTGCCAGAGGGCAGGGTTAGATGGGATATTGGGAAGGAATTCTTGGCTGTGAGGGTGGTGAGGCCCTGGCAGAGGCTGCCCAGAGCAGCTGTGGCTGCCCCATCCCTGGCAGTGTCCAAGGCCACTTAGACTTGGACTAGTGGAAGGTGTCCCTGCCCATGGCAGGGGGTGGGACAAGATGAGTTTTAAGGTCTCTCCCAGCTCAAACCAGTCTGTGATTCCATGAAAACAGGCTCTGCACTGCCTGGTACAGATTAACTGGCAATGTCAAACCTTGTCCCCTGCAGCACCCACCTGGTCACATCTCAAATGCTTTTGGCAATGCCACCTTATGGTTTTAATTCTTTGGTCCTTGTGACATGTGCAAGGGCTTCCCCTGGTGCAGGGTGGCTGTGGGGGCTCTGCTGTCCCCTCCCAGCTTCTCCCCAGCACACCCAGGAGTTGGATTCTTCTCCTGGGTTGCTAGTTCTATTGAAATGTCATAGAGGATGAAGTGACAGCTTCACCTGTCTGTGGGTTTTGTAGCAAAGCCCCCAGCACCAACTGCCTTGGGATGGCTGCTGTTGTTCCAGCACAGCGACTGCTCCCCAGCAGAAAACCCCAAAATAATAATTTGAGTAGCAAAGTGTCATTTTATAGCCTATCCCTGCTGAAAAACCTTTCTTATGGTGGGAGCACCAGCCCAGCAACCCCTGGGGAACTGAGATGGCTTCTTCCATCTGTTTAACATGTAAAGGGGCACAGATGCTGTTAAGTCTGGCCTGGCCTCTCATCAGGCAGCTCCATCCTTTGCAGGTGCTCTCAGGAATTGCAGGCAGAGAAGAGGAAGCTGAAATGCAAATGCTGTGAGCAGGAAGCTGAGAAGGGAAAAAGCATCCTCCCAGCCCCTGCATGGAATCCCAGCCGTGCTCTCCTCACTGGGCAGGGGAGCTGGCACTGCCGCAGGCTCCAGCAGTGAACTGATCCTGTTGGAATAGTCTGTAGCAAGAACTGGAGCAGCTCTGTGTGGGTTTATGAGGGCTCAGGAGCAGTTTTTGTGATGCCAGGCTGTTTAGCTGATGTTACCCACTCTGATCTGGCTGCAGACCTCACACCACTGCTGGTAATGGACAATAATCAATGAATCCCTCTGTGCCAGTAGTACCAAGGCTGGGGAGGTGAATTAGCAGCACAGAGCCTCAATTTTACCTTGGAACAGGAGCAGCACATCCAAGATGGAAATAGCTCCAGGACAGGTCCCCACCTCATTTTATCTCTGCAGCAAGTGCAGAAGAGGCTTTCCTGAATTATTTTCTTCCTGCTTTCAGGAGCTGGGCACCAGACCTGCATTGCCCAGCTGGAATCCACCTCTCCTGCTCACTCCCCACCCACCCCATCCCCTGGGAAGCAAAAGCCTCTCTGCAGGGAGTGACTCCCAGCTCCTGACTGGGGAAATGCCAGCACTTAGAGACCTTAGCTCAGCACAGAACACTTGCCTGCCTGCAAAGGCAAAGCCTGATCCAAAGCCCCTGTTCCCTGCCTGGCCCTCCCTCACCCCCAGGAGCTGCTTCCCACATCTGCTCACTCCCAGCAGGCAGATGCTGATTCAAAGCTGTGCCCTGTGGAGCCAGTTTGCTGGGATTTTCCTCTGCCTTGTGGAAGGCCAGTAGTTCCCCACTGTTTTTAAAAATTCTATCTATAACAGTAAGGAACTGTTTAACAAAACAACAGCATTTTTTTATATTTTTTTCCCTCCTTTTTTTCCCCCTTTTTTTTTCAGAATGCACTTCCCCTCCTGTCACTGCACATTCCAGCACTGATGCAGGCACATTGCACTGGGCTGGGTAAAGGTGCCCAGACCTTCACACCAACAGCATCCTCCTCCTCCTCCCTCTCACCCCTGGGACTGAGAAAGCAAAGGGCAGACACAGGGAAGTGGAGATCCACCCTATGGCCATTATTACCTTTCTGTTCAGAGAAACTTTAATCCTGGGCCATTATTTAAAACAGATTTCATGCTTCACATAAAGATTAACATATTCTGCCTTGCCTTCATGGGCAGTATCAGAACTAGAGCTGCCTTTGTACAGCAGGGCTCTGCTGCTCTAAGCCATTAATCCTGGAAATGAAGCTCCAAGGGTTTAATCACCTATCAGAGAGCCCCCTGGGCTGCTGGAGGTATTTTTAGGATTTAGACGTATTAGCTCAAAACTATAAAAGCCTGATTTATTGATTAATCACAGTTCAACTGCTGCACATCACCCTCCTCCTCTGCTGGCTCCACCACACCATGTTTAGCTGGGGGAGTTGTTTCTGTTGCCATCCTCCCAGCCTGAATATGAGGATGGAATTTGGGGTGCCATCTTCAGAGTGAGCTGAAGCCAGCAGTGCTCAGAGTGGAAAGAGTCCAGCTTCCCCTTATCTCAACCAATGCATTCACTTTGGGAAAGTTATTTGTGTGCTCTTTCCACCCCAGACAACTTTTATCCTTGTTTCTTTAGAGGTGAAGGATGACCTGGAGGGAGCAGCCCAGCTCTGATGTTTGAGCAGAGTTGGGTGAGCATGAGGAGCCTCAGTGCAGAGCCAGAGGAAAAATCATCTGCCATTCCACCAGCCTCCTCCACTCCTTTCTTGAGCCACAGCCCAAGAACAGGGGAACCAAAAATCCTTTTGGAAAGCCCCTCATCACTCCCATACAACAAAGCATCTGGGGGTTCCCCCTGGTTTTGCAAAGTGCCCAGCAGCTCCTGGCATGGGGAGTCCAGAGATGTGACCCCTCTGCACAAGGGAACAGGGATTTATTCCCTTCCCTGGGGGATTCCCAGACTGTGCAGACAGACCCTGAGGAGCACCAAGCTGCTTCCTGGGGATGAACAGGACAGCTCAGCACTGCCCCATTGCTGGGCTCAGAGTGGAAAGAGTCCAGTTTCCCCTTATCTGAACCAATGCATTCAATTTGTGACAGTTATTTGTGTATTCTTTGCACCCCAGACAACTTTTATCCTTGTTTTTTTAGAGGTGAGGGATGAACTGGAGGGAGCAGCCCAGCTCTGAAGTTTGAGCAGGGTTGGGTGAGCATGAGGAGCCTCAGTGCAGAGCCAGGGGAAAATCATCTGCCATGTCACCAACTTCCCACACTCCTCTCTTGAGCAACAGCCCATGAACATGGGAACCAAAAATCCTTTTGGGGACCAGGAGTCTGGAAAACCCCTCATCACTTCCATACAACAAAGCATCTGGGGGTTCCCCCTGGTTTTACAAAGTGCCCAACAGCTCTTGGTTGGCATGGGGAGTCCAGAGATGTGACCCCTGCCTCAGCTTCCCTCTGCACAAGGGAACAGGGATTTATTCCCTTCCCTGGGGGATTCCCAGACTGTGCAGACAGACCCTGAGGAGCACCAAGCTGCTTCCTGGGGATGAACAGGACAGCTCAGCACTGCTGAGGGCAATCCCTGCACCCAGCACAACCCTTGTTTCACTTTGGCAAGGGGTCCCTGGGTCAGAAATACCTCCAACATCACTCCAGGGGCAGAAAGGAAAGAACTTTTCCAGCTTGCAGAACAGAGGCTCTGAGGCACTGGTGGCTGTACGTATAGATCATATATTTGTGTGTGTAACTCTGCACACAGAGCTGCATCCTTACACACCCGCACAGGTAAATACTTCTAGATAGTGACCTCTTCAGATTAAAGTCCAAGGCACTTTTTACAGTGAACAGGTTAAAGCCATAGTTTAAAACATGCCTGTTTCTGGGTACAGCTCGGGTTTATGGCAATGCTGTGGGGATGGGCTGTTGTCACACGGGCCAGCCCCCACTCCTGTCCTCCAGCTGAGAGACCGGCCCTGAGGGAGGAAGGTAAAGCCCAGGACTGGATCCTGACCACAGAGAACATGCAAGCAGCTCCCACTGGAAGGTGCATGGGCAGTGCTGAGACCCCAGTGGGGGGAAGAACACTTTGGGTGGAAGAAGGAGCAGAGCTGCGTGCTCTGAGCACCAGGGCCCCCAGCCAAGAGCACCCACTTGGGCAGGTGGTTCTGGAGCCCTGCCTGGTGCCTTGTGGGGCTCTGAGGTGGCTCATCCCATAGGGAAATAACTAATGCCATGGAGAAAAAGCTTTGGAAGCTTTTTCTCTCTCCTGCAAAATCCCCTCTCTACAACCTTGGACCCTTTGGATACCTTTTAGGAGGGCGCTTGGAGTTAGGTGAGAAGAAGCTCAGAGCAGAGCCTGGCAGCAGAATCTCCCCAAACTGCTGAGCAATCACCACCATTGCCCCCCAGCAAACATACCTGGTGGCCAAGGCACAGGGCTCTGGGCTGCCTGGGAGGTGCTGGGCAGGAGAAGCCCAAGGGAGAGGACCAGGAGTCCCCTGGCAGCAGCAGAGGCTCAGCCCTGGCCTCTGAGAAGAAGAACCAACCTCTTTCCTCCATCAGAGCTGGTTTCTGCAGGGAGATTTCAGGTCTGGGGTCCAGCAAGGAGCATCCAGACCTCATGGCAGCTCATTGCTGCTGGGGCTCTGCTGGGATGGACTGGCCTGGAATGGTGAGACCAGCACAGCTCTACAGTGGCAGCATGGCAGTGACTGCAGCTCTGAGAAGTGCAGGGACTTCTGGTCTTTCTCTGGACAAAAGCAGCAGGAATTTGTTCCACAGGTGCTGCTCATTCCCTGACATGTCGTGCTCTGTGGAGACTGGCCAGGACAAAGTGTGGTTGCCAAAGAGCAGTTTAAGACTTTTGATCCAGCAGGGATCAGGTCCAGCAGCTCAGGAGGGGCTGGAGGTAAGGAAATGATGCTCTCTGAGGCTCAAGGAGTCCATGGAATCACAGAATCATGGAATCACAGAACAGTTTGGATTGGAGGGGACTTCAAGCTCATCTCATTCCCCATGCCATGGGCTGAGACATTTTCCACTAGGCCGGGTTGCTCCAAGCCCCACCTAACCTGGCCTTGAACACTTCCAGAGATGGGGCAGACACAACTCTGGGCAGCCTGTTCCCAGCTGGAAGGCTGAGACAAAACAATCCCTGCAACCTTATCTCACTTCTCTTTCATGCTCAGGGTTTTGCCCTCCTATGCCATCATACCCTGAGCTTGAGCAAAAGCTGCAGCTCCCAGGGCAGGGTGTGAAATATGAACTGGACATGTCCCAGTCTCTTCTCGTGAGTTACAAGTGAAAGGACAAGAGAAAATGCCTGAAAGTTGTGCCAGAGGAGGTTTAAGTTGGATATTGGGAAAATTACTGGTGTGTAAGTGTGGCCAGGCTGCCCAGGGCAGCAGTGGAGTGCCCATCTCTGGAGGAATTTAGAAGATTTGTGTGTGTGGCACTCAGGCACATGGGCTTGGTGGTGCTGCTGGGTTAACAGCTGGACTTGATGTTCTTAGAGGACTTTTCCAACCTTAACCATTCCATAATTCTATGAAAATGTGCTCTGCAGCACTGCTTTCTCAAGAGCCACAAAGGAAAAAGGAAACAAAGCCTGGAGGAAAAGGGAAATTTTGACTCTTGCAGAGCTTGTGCCCAAGGAGCAGAGTCCCTCCTGCTGCTGGAGGAGACAGCCTGGGGCAAAATGGCTTTCCAGAACCTGGGAACAAAGGGAAAAACCCTGACCTTTCTGTAGGGAGAAGCAAAGCTCTGGTGCCATTGGGCTGCACACAGATCAGATCCAGACCTGCTAGAGGTCAGCTTCCAAGCACTGGAAATGAGTACAAGGGTGATAAAGGATAACAACTCAGGTTCTGCACCTCTCCCTGTCCCCCATCCTCACTGGCAGTAGTAGCTGTACTCAGAAACAGACATTTTTGGCAGCAGCCTGGCGTTGCTGCCTGCTAACAACCGTGTTGGGTACAAAACCATAATTGAAAGTTACCATAACCATCATAATATAGCAATATATTTCATAGTTAAAATAAACTATTATACTTTCCCCTATCATTAAAAAAAGAAGCGAGCAGTACAGAGGCAAGATGCAAACCCGGGTCAAAGCTCCTTAAGTCTGGACAGAAACATCCATGAGTTTGCAGAGAGATTGTGGAATTTTTCTGGTATTTCTAGGATAGTTCCTTGCAGGCAGAGCAGGAAGGAGACTCGTGGAGCAGAAAAAGCCCCCAAGGCTGTGCCAAAAATGGGACTGGCTGGGTCAGGTGGGTCCTGGAGGGGCATTGGCCCCACTGGGCTGTGGGATCAGACGATTCCCAGCTTGCAGGAGGTCGGCATCTCTGCGATTTTCCTCTTGTGCTGTTCTTCCACCTTGGCTGCTGATCTCTTCTCTCCGTCCTGATGTCCCTTAGGGTACCCAAAGTGATCATCTCAGGTGTGTGGGCTGGGCTGGGCTGGCTGGGGAGCATTTCCTGGAGCTCTTCACCAGGGCTGTGCCAGCCAAGGCTGCTGGTGAGCAGGAGCTGCCATCAGGGTGGGTACGGCGGGCTGGGCTGCCCTGCCCTGGGGCTCCTCACCCTTCCTGCCCCCCGTGTGGCCTCAGGTGGGCTCTGGGCTCCTGGCAGCAGGGCTGGAGGGGGGTTGGTCTCAGTGCTGGCCATGGTGGAGTCTGGTGCTGGGAGCAATGGGTCAGGGCTACTGCTAAAAGTGGCATGGAGTGGGTGAAGGGGTGGGATGTGGGATTTGGGGGTTAGGATGGGCATTCAGGGGTGTGGAATGGGGGGTGCAGGGGTGGGATATGGGATTTGGGCATTCAGGGATGTGGAATGGGGGATGAAGGGGTGGGATATGGAGTTTGGGGGCTGGGATGGGCATTCAGGGGTGTGGATTGGGGGATGAAGGGGTGGGATATGGAGTTTGCAGGGTGTAAGGTGCAGGGCACACAGTGCAGACCCCAGGTCACAGGCAGAGGGGTGGTTGCCCTGCAGGTTGTGCTGAGATGAGGCCAGGGGAGGAAGGTTGTGGGGTGCACAGGGATCCAGTGCCCCAGCCCTGCCGAAATCCCACTGCAGCAGCAGCTGCTCTGCCCCAGAGCAAGGGGCTCCTGCTCCAGCTGCAATCCCAACACTCTCACTCTGGTCCTGAGCACCTTGGGCCTGCAGCTGGCAGCTCCTGCTCTTGTCTCCCTGGGTTGGATGGATTTCCCAGACTCGATTGTGCCTGGCAGGGAGGTTCCTGGTTCCTGCTGGCAATATTGATCTTTAAGGATCAATACTTCCTCTGGCTCTCTGCTGCCCCAGCACACATCTCCACACCTCATCCCATGCACAGCACCATCACAGGGGCAGTTTGCTCCTATCCTGAAGCCCAGAAAGCATTTTTCTCCACCAGCTGCCTGCAGGCCAGGGAAAATGCTGCATTTCAAGCTCTTTCTCAGAATTTCTAACATTGCTATGCTGGGAACCTCCTGAGAGAGATCAGTAGGAGCTTCTGCTGGGCAAGATGGATGGGGGGCACCCACAGGCACACAGGGCTGAGAACAGATCATGGGGGGATTCCAAGGCAGCAGTGAATCCCCAGCCATCCATGGGATATTAATTATACCAATTACAAAAGCTTGGAGGAGCAGCTCTTCCCCAAAGCCAGGGATCTCCCACTGGCCAAGGACCAGCAGCAATGGGCACGTGAAGGCAACAGGGGTGAGTGCGTTTGTTCCCTGCTCCCAACACCTCTGGAGCACAGGGATCCCATTTTGCAGCCTTCCTCCTCCTCCTCCTCCTCCTAGGGCCAGCATGGGGGCAGCACTCCTCACTAGTTACTGCTTATTTTCTATGTGACTCCAGCTGCAGGGCACAGGGAGTGGAACCACCTCTCACCACTGGCAGCAAGGAAATGCTTCAGCATTGGAGGTGTTGGGGTGGTGCTGCAGGAGGGTGGTGGGTCTCTACCCCTAGGTGTGCACAAAATCCAGCATTATTTATGGAAGGGAAGAAGTTACAAAGGAGAGCATTACAGGCTGAGTATACCTGGAGTAACACAGTGACTGATTACAATTACTGACACTGCTGGGTGAGGCGTAATTAATATTGCAGAGTCATTACATGGTTACTTCATCTGTTTAAAAAATATAGAAATATTCTCTGCTGAGTTTTCATGGAAAGCAGCAAACAGCAACCCCAAAGTCAGAGCCTGGCATGGCTCCATGCAAGGATCCAGGAAAGCCAGAACGTGACACTGGGGCAGAACTGAGGAGGAGAAAGGGAGAAATGGTGAAAGCAAACCAGAAAGTGGCTGGTTCCAGAAGCAGCCAGGTAATGCCAAGGGTACCTCAGGAAGCTGAACACCAGCAAAAAAAAGTAAAATGGGGTCTGAAGTGCTGCACTTTGGCAGGCATGGGCAGCAGTGCCTCTGCCAGACGGTGCCAGAGAGTGCTGCTGCCATCCACCAAACCCAGCAGAAGTGGCATGAAGGCCATGGGCTTTGTTTTAAACAGATGAAGCACCTGCCCCTGCTACCACATCACTTGCCAGCGAGCTCCTGCTTGATCCTGGTGGATTGGACATTGCCAGCTGGGCTCAAGCATGGATGTTCCCAGCACGAGTGGAGACACTTGGAGCTGATGGGGTGTTCATCCAGCACTTCTGAGGCTGCTGCAAAGAGCCCACTGGCTTTGCAAGATGCTGGGAGGCTCCCAGCAGGCAGTGATGTGAGTACCTGGAGACCCCCTCAGTGCCCGAGCTGGCCTGCCAGCCCCATCCCTGGCCACCAACACGTGGGCTGGGGACAGCCCTGCGTGGCCCTGCACGCTGTAGGCACTGCTTTCCTGGCTCTGGCATTGTCTCCAGGCAGAATATGACACCGAGGACCAGAAAGAAGAAGTGTCCATTGTTCTTCTCTGGGTAGAAAACACTCACAGCTCCAGAGAACTCCACAGGAAGGTCACAGTCAATCATTGTCACCCAGCTGTCAGTGTGAGGGGGCTGTCCTGTGGCTAGGAGATGGAATGGAGCATGGGCAGCGTCAGCCAGAGCCTGCATCACCAACCTCCCCACGCTGGCACCTGCCTGGCGAGGTTTGGCAATCTTGAGAGGAACAGGGGGCCCAGGGAGAAGAAACCTCTCCCTCCGGTGTCTCCGTTGCTTCAGTGCTTCTGACTCGGTGTTTTGTTTGTTTTGTTTGTTTTGTTTGTTTTGTTTTGTTTTGTTTTGTTTTCAAATGTGAAGACCTGAGATTGAGCGTGGGTTTTTCCCGTCTGCCACCGGACGCCGCGGCACAGGCTGGCCCAAGGCATCACCTTCCGTCCCCTTCCTTCACCACGTGTAGAGGCACCTGAAGAGGGATGCAATTCCCCAAACCAAGGCGTTGGCAAAGCTCCGAGCGGCGCTCGGACGCTGCTGGTCCCACTACTGGCTCCAGCTGAAGGCTCCTGCAGCGGCTCAAGGGCCAGAGGAAAGTTCACAGAGACCTCACGGTCCGTGTGGAAACGCTTCCCCTGTCCACAGCAGGGCTCAGGGGCTGTGTTTTAGCAGCTGCTCGAGCTCGTGTAAGGGGTGGGGAAGGAGGTGGAGCTGACCCCAATGGGGCTCTCAGAGAGGGGTGTCTGGGGGGTGCCCACGGGCACAGCAACCCCTCTGGCCTCCAGCACGGCGCTGAGCAGGCGCTGCTGCTGCTGCCGCAGCATGTCAGCCATCAGCAGGGGCAGGGAGTTGAAGCTGGCACTGAGCTGCTCCAGCTTGGATTCCAGGCCGCTGATCTGCTTCTCCAGGTCCTCGCTGCGGTCGTTTAGCTCTGTGATGAGGTCGTACATCACGTTCTGCATCTGGGGAGGGGACACAGGGGACAGTTAGTACCAGGGCTGGAGGGGTTGGTGCCACAGAGCTCACTCCTTTCTGCCCTGAGAGCTGCCCCATCTCAGCCCACCCCAGCCTCTCCAAGGGTTCTGCCACTGCAGTTTGGCTTAGCTCACCCTTTTACCCATTTATCCCTGAGAGCTGCCCCATTTCAGCCCACCCCAGCTTCTGCATCTGGGGAGGGGACACAGGGGACAGTTAGTACCATGGCTGGAGGGGTTGGTGCCACAGAGCTCACCCCTTTAACCCTTTCTGCCCTGACAGCTGCCCCATCTCAGCCCACCCCATGTTCTCCAAGGCTTCTGCCACTGCAGTTTGGCTTAGCTCACACCTTTACCCTTTTATCCCTGAGAGCTGCCCCATCTCTTCCCACCCCAGCTTCTCCAAGGTTTCTGCCACTGCAATTTGGCTCAGCTCCCCATCTCAGCCCACCCCATGTTCTCCAAGGCTTCTGCCACTGCAGTTTGGCTCATCCCTGGCCACCAAAGCAAGGAAACCCTGCTGGCCCTGTGCTGCTGAGCAGTGGTACCCCTTGCAAAGAGGGTTGCAGGGAACCTCTGGCTCATGAATGTGTATCTCCTGCTTTGCAAGAGCAGCCATCCCACAGCAGCTATTCCTTGCTGACATTTACAGAGCCGGAGCATTTTGCGGTCAGCCAAGTCTGCTTTAGTTATTCCGAGTGAAGAGAAACACTGAGTCTGGCCAAGCCACAGGGTTCCTGTGGGACTTGCCTTTGAGAGGTCGACAAGGGTGTTGGCTTGGTCACTCAGCTTCCTCTGCTCCATCTTCACACTCCGTAACCTGGGGAGAAGGAAAGAGCACGTGGCTGTACTCCCTCTCCTCTTCCAAACTGCATCTGGACACCTGCCTGCATCTGGGGCAAGGCAAAACTGCCCCCACAGCCCTGCCAGGGACAGCATCCTGCTTTATCTGGAGCTCAGCCTGCCCCCAGCCCCCTGCACAGCCTCTTACTGGTGGATGGCTTGTAGGAACTTCCTCTGGTGCTTCCTGACTTTAGCATGGTCGATCTTCTTCAGCAGCTTGGTGTGTTTGTAGATCAGCCATGTTTCCCTCAGGACGTTGGCTGCAGCGTTCTTGATCTGGAAAGGAAGAGTGGCTGCAGGCGCCCAGGCATGTGGGACCTCAGAGACACTGAACCAGTGCTGCACATCCCCTGCCCCAGCTGGAGAGAGGCTCTGCACCCACAAACTCTCCTGGGCTGTTCCAGGGGATGCTGAGCACTTCAAGCAGCAAGAGAGGGCAGAGCTGTTGGCCCCTGCCCTCATCCCTGTCCTGGCTCTTTGCCTACACACAAAGTTGTACCATAAACCTCAAGGAAAAAAAAAAAAACCCAAAGTTTTTTCTCCACCAGCTGCCTGCAGGCTGGAGAAAATGCTGCATCTCAGGCTCTTTCTCAGAATTTCTAACATATTCTCCATTGCCATGCTGGCAACCTCCTGAGAGAGAGATCAGCAGGAGCTTCTGCTGGGCAAGATGGACAGAGGGGCACCTATCTGTGAATCCGGGCAGGTCCCAGGCCAGCAGGTCCCAGTTTTGCTGCTGGTGCTGGGATGTGATTTCTGCAGCTCTGTGCCTGAACCACAGCTCAGCTGCTCCCTCCAGGAGCAATTGGCTGCTCTGTGCCTGGCCTGGAGCCTGCAGATCCCTATCAGTGGCACTGCAGAGGGGCTCAGCAGCTGTTTTGCTCTCCCAGCCTGGTCACACCAAGGTCCTGACTATTCCTGGGGTGTCAGGGCTTTGGCTGGGGCTCTGCTCTCTGGGGTGAAGTGGGTGCCCTGCTTGCAGCCCACCACTGGCTGCCTTTCAAGGGCTGCACTGATGCTTGTTTTGCCACCATCCCCTCTAAAACAGAGCAGAGCCCATTATGTGACACGCCACTGTTGGCTGGCTGATGCTTTGCCATGGTGAGGCTGCCAACACCAGCGACCTCCTGCAGCTCCTCCATGCTACCAGGGATGTGACACCAGTTCTGGTGACCCCACCAGCACCCTGCTGCAGGCTCTCCTCAGGGGAGCCTCACAGTATGGTTCTTATCCGTGGTGGACATGAATCACTGAAATTCACTTGTCTTCCTGACAGCAAGAGGAGTGAGATCATGCTCTGGAAGAGGAGGGAGTGTGCTCCCAAAATCACCTCAACCCCTGGAAGACAGCTGCTGCTCTTTGTCTCAGTGTAACACTGCTGCCTGTGCAATATCCACAGCATCTGGAAAACTTCCTCTGCAGTGGTACCCACAGGATTTACCCCCAAAGGTGCCAACACCTTCCTCTCTTGTTGTAGCTCCACTCAGAGATGCTGGCACCTTCTCCCACTGTGATACCCACAGATCCAGAGGTGCTGACACCTCTCTCCTGCCATGGCAGCCCAAATCCCAGCTCCTGGCACACAGCAATGCCCCCATGGCACCTTACCCTCTTGGTCAGCTGTGTGTCCATCATGAAGTTGTGGACGTGCTTCTCAGCTTTGGTGAGCTCCAGCTTCCTGGCCACCACAGCCACCACCAGTGCTGTGCATCCAGCACCCTGTGCAGGGACATCAATTGGGGAACACAGTTTGTCTCTGGTTTGTAACACCAGCACTCCCACCCTCACCCTTGAAATCTGCAGGTTACTAAAGCTACATGTCCTCCCTGTTATCCTGACAAGATCTTCCAGAGCCTGGGTGTCCTTGGCTGGCTGATGAAGGGCTCTGTAATTAATGGGAGAGGCCAGGGCTATTAACAAGGTCAGCAGTGGTTGGTGAGGAGCCTGTGCCAGAGATCTGCCCTGTGCCAGAGATCTGCCCCGTGCCAGAGCCCTGTGGGATGGAGAGCCCTCTATTCCCAAGAGAGGTCTGGGCTGGGAGAGCAGTGGAGAAACACCAGGCAACACGAGTGAGAGCAGAGAAAGGGCCCCAAATCAAACTGGTGCAGCTGGGAGCTCCCTTATGCCAGCAATCAGGGCCAGATGTGCATCCCCAGTGCACATCTGTGCTGAGCTGTCCTTGCCAGAGCCTCCCTGCCGTGCTCTGCTTGTTCCAGCAGGGTCCCTGCCTGCCCCAGAGCTCTGGCAGAGTGCTGCCAGCCTGGCAAGCTCTCTGTCCTTAAGGAGTCATTAATTAACCTGGTGGCCTGAATCCTTCAGTGTCCTCAAAGGTCCTGCTGCACTCTGTGGCTGCCACCACCTCTCTGCTCCTGGATGGGTGATTACCCCTGGTGCTGAGTGCCCAGCAAAGCCTCCAACCCCAGAGGGCATGGGGGTCTCCATGCCTAGGGGTGGGGGGCTGTACTGGGCCTCACTTCAGAGTCACCACTGGCTGGGGAAGAGTTTTGGGAGCCTGGAACCCCCTCAGCTGAGCCAGCAGCTCCTCCTCTGCTGGCAATTGCTGCATCATCCCCATCCATAGGGATTTTCTGCCACCAGCAACACCAGCCTTGCTGCATCTGGCCTCATCCAAGACACATCAAAGACTTGCAGGTGATACAGGATGAATCCCTCTTGATAGAGTCTCTCCAGCTGATGGCATGGGGTCTGCCCTAGCTGGGAGGAGGGATGGCTCCATCCCCACGGCCTGGAGCTGAGGTGGGCAGAGCTGATGGCTGGGGAACATCTGTGAGGAGCCCCCAGCTGCTCCTTCAGAAGCCCTGGCTGGAAAGGAAAGCCCCACAAGCCAGGAGATCTCGTGGTGGGCTCATGGGGGAGGTACTCTGGGGGCACTGGAGAATGGTGGCCTTTTGGAAAGGAAAGGAACCCATTGCAGGTGAGCAGTGGAAACCAGATGGTGTGGACCAGGATGGCCAAGGGATGCTCAGGTGCCCTTCTGCTCCCTGACTCCACCCTTACTGAATGTGGGTCCAATCCACCCCAAATTCATCAGCTGAGAGAGCTCCATCAACTCCCAGGCTGTGAGACCTCAGAGCTGAAGACACTGGGCCTTGTACATTGACAAAACAGCTGAGAAACAGCTCCTGGTAAATTCCAGTGGCCTCTCCTCCTGAAATGGGGACAGGCAGAGCCCACAGGGGGGAAACCAGCTCAGCATGCCCCTTACCATGATGCCAGTGAGCAGGCAGACTCCCTTGCCACAGTAGGTGTGTGGGACCATGTCCCCGTAGCCTATGGAGAGGAAGGTGATGGAGATGAGCCACATAGCACCCAGGAAGTTGCTGGTTACATCCTGCTGGTCGTGGTACCTGCCAGGGAGATGGGGACATGAGTGTCACAGCAAGGGACAGGGGTGGATGGGGCAGGAATGGGGGAACCTGGGCACAGGATTAACAGCACAGCGGGATGTGCCACAGTTGCAGTGGTTGCACAATTTCTGGCACTGGAAAACCCACATGGACAAAATGAGAGCACAAACTCGGTGGAAAGGGCTTCTGCTTTCAGTCAGAGCTGTCACCACACCCCAGTGCTGTTGTGTGTCCCCAGTGGTGCTGATGGGACAAAGAGCTGTGGCTCTGCAAGGCCCTGACCACAGCAGCTCACCCTTGGCATCCCTCTGGTGCTGTGCCACTCCAGAGGGCAGAGCTGCCAACAGAACTGCTGGGGATGGGTCCTGTGGAGCCTCTGGCACAGCCTTGGCTTCCAGGAACACAAGAACAGCTTGCACACACTCCAGACACAGCACATGTGGAGTGGCTGCAGCTTTGGGAATGCTGCAGATTTTCCAGGTCCCTGCTGCTGGAGATGTGATGTCAGTGATGACCACTCTGGCTGTCCCAGACTGGCTGTGGCTCTTCCAGAAATCACAAAAGAGGAGCCCCAGCTGCCTCCAGCTCTCAGGGCTGGGCAGGCACAGCCAAGCCGGGCAGGTACAACTCCCAGGGATGTGGTGCTGAGCCCTGGCAGCCAAACTCAGCCCTGAGCTGGCAGGGGCAGGCAGTACCTTCACCCCACCATGAACAGGATGGTTGTTCTCCTGCCTCTCCCTGGCAGGCTTCTCCCAGCCTCTTCACAGGATCTGGAGAGGGAAAACAGATGGAGCTTTTGGCAATCCCAGCTCCAAGAGCATCGCTCGCAGAGCAGTTGGGTTTTCTCCTCTTTCTGAAATGTTTTTTCCCTCAGTTGGAGACTCAAATGAGGTCCTGGTGCAGGAGAAAGCACCTTCAGCCATGGTGAGGGTGGGTTGGCCAGGGGAGTTAGAGCCCACAACCTCCCCAAAATTCCAGTGCCAGCAGTGGAATTATCACACAATTCTCCCAGAGTTAGATAAGTTATGGGCTCTATGGGAGTTAGCACCCATAACCTCCCCAAAATTCCAGTGCCAGCAGTGGGGCACACACAATTCTCCCAGAGTTAGATAAGTTATGGGCTCTGTGGAAGTTAGGGCCCATAATCTCAGTTGTGCTCCCCAAAATTCCAGTGCCAGTAGTGGGGCACACACAATTCTCCCATCCAGTGTCTTGTCCTGAGGAGAGCTGAGCCCACCTCACCCCACAGGCTGGAATGTCCCGAGGGAACAACCCCAAAAGCATCATGCAGGACAGGGTGGGGGGTTCCAGGCCTGCTGGACAGAGGGACATTTTCTCCTCTGAGCAGCACTTTGAGCAAGATTGATAAACCAGAGGGCTTGGCCCTGGTTTATCAATTCCTGGGCAGAAAGAGGAGCCACCTGCTCAGACACCAGCACCACCACTTTCTGGGCTGAAGAACAGAGGGTCTGAGGCACTTTGTGTCACCCCCTGACCTGCACACAGCCACCCTCACCTCTCTGGAGCCCTGAGCATCCCCTACAGCCCTGCCCTGCGTGTGACAGCACCAACCCCGAGCTCCGGGCAGCTCCGGGCACACGCTGGGGCACACGTGCACTCCGTGGGGCCGGGCGGGCACAGCGGAGCGGCGGGCGAGGTTGCCTAGCAGCGAGAGGAGCGGCCCCGCGGCGCACGGGAGGATGCTGAGGATGCTGAGGATGCTGAGGATGCTGAGGATGCTGCAGCTGCCCCCACAGCCACGGAGAGCACAGCTCGGTGCCGTTGTTGCATTGTTGCGTTGCAGGGTTTACCCCAGAACCTCGGGTTCCTCACCGATAATTCCCTGCCAGGTGTATCAGTCACCTCTGCTTTCCCCTCCCAGCCCTGTCTGTCAGTCCTGGAATTCCAGAAGGATTGGCACATTCAAACCCCTGGGGGGACATTGGGCCATCCAGGTGCCCTTTGTCCCTTTGTCCCTGCCCTCCTGTCCCTGCTTGGTGGCTCCCTGCCCCTTCCCTGGGGTTCAAAGGAGCAGCAACCACGGGCTCAGGGAGTTCTGTTGGAGCTGGTGCTGAATTCAGAGGCCTGTGGGCCAGAATAAAGCTCTGGATCCAAACCCTCCATCAGAACCAACTCCTTTGCTTCACCATCACCTTAAAGCTTCTCCAGCAGAGATAAACCTGAGGAGCAGCCCCTGTTATGGGGGAAAGCTCCATCCCAGCACCACCAGAGCTCGTGCAGGCCTGGAATTGTCCCCATGGGCTCAGCTGCAGCACCCAGCCAGCCCAAAGTGTCTGTGGGGTGAAACACCACACACCCACCAGCCAAAAGTGTCTCTAAGGGTGAAATACCAACATCCAAACAGCCAAAAGTGTCTCTGAGGTGAAACACCACACACCCAGCCAGCCAAAAGTGTCTGTGGGGTGAAACACCACAGTTGCTGCTTTTTGGTTCAGCACCAAGGGCCAGACAAGTTCAGGCACGTCCTGTCTGGCTGGATTGGTAAATATTCCAATAAAATGTGGCAGCCCAGCCCCAGGACCACGTCTTGGAGAGGCACCACCACCTCTAAACTACCTGGGCCCAGAGGGTGCTGCTTGGGAATGGTCCTGGAAACAACAGCAAACTGTTTTCCAGTGCCAGTGGGCAGTGTGGACAGGGGGACTCGTCCTGGGTGGCCCCTGTGGGAGCTGTGTGACCCTCCCAGGGCTGGTGCATCCCCCAGGGATGTGGCATCCCTCACACACACAGCGTGTCCCAGGGGCTCTGCATTCCCCCAGTCCTGCATCCCCCAGGACTGACGCATCTCCAGCCCACCTGGGTTCTCTTCTGCCTCTCTCTGTACATTGAGGGAGGTGATGGCAACTGCCAATGATCTGCAGTGCCTCGTCTGCATAATTTCTGGGGAGTTTTTGTTCCTGAGAGTTCTTCATTGCATCTTGCAGCCTGAGCCTCGGCAGGGGTTGGGTTACCCTCCCGTGTGTGTCCTGGGTGCCTGTCCTCCTGCTCCCTGCTGAGGAGGCACAAACCACAATTTCTCAAACACAATTAGGCAGTGCCTGAGCTTCCAGCTCATAAGAAGAGCATCATTAGGGGAGGCAGAAAGGCAAATGCAGGCAGTAAAAGCTCATAAAATCTCAGTGTGCCGTCCCACGCCACTGCCACAGCACTTCCAGCTGCCCTAATGCCCCTTTGCAGCGTGACCACAGCAACGGGTCCCACCCTGAGGAGGAGGGGGGTGGCCTTCCTCTCCCTTTGAAAGCAATCTGTGTGTCCCAGGTAACCCTGGGGTGCCAGTTGCTGTGATCCCTCACACCTCAGCTCCAAGGATGACACAAAGCTGCCACACAGCTCGTGGAGGACCTGCCCTCCTTCCCCAGGTGCTGCTGGCAGCCTGCACTGGAGAAAACCTCCTGGCCCAGCCCTGGGCTGCCACCAGCACAGCCCCCTGGCTCCCTCAGCAGACAAAGAGTGGTGGCAGGTCCCTGGGAGATGGAGGTGCAGCGATACCCACCAGGCTGGTCGCCACAGCAACCCCGGTGCTGAGCACGCTGGTGCTGGCGTGATGCCATCGAGCTGTGGGTATGTCACCACAGTGTTGTCATGGCAGTCACTTGCAGCGATGCTGGAGCCTGAGCCAGGCCCTGTCACTCCCCATCAGCACCTCTGGGCCCTCCCCATACGCAGCCCCCAGCTCCCACCACTCTCCTTGTCCCCCTCTCGTGCTCCTGGGGCGTCTCACAGATGTTCTCTTGCACAAGGACCTGTGAGGACAGGGCTGAGCCTGCTCTGCTTCCTGCCTGTGCCATTTATCATCTGTAACAGCAGGGCTCAGTGCAGGGAGCCACTGAGGCCCCAACACCCCCCTCCTCCAGGCTGTTGGGACATCACATCTCCATTGAGAATTCCAAACTGCCGTGAATCCCAAACCACAAAGTGCTGAGCTTCCAGGGCCACTGCACATCATCATGCATTCCTGACCTGCTGCACATCCTGAGCTGCTGCACATTCTGAACCATGGAGCTTTCCAAACCTCCACACATCCCAAACTGCTGTTTGTCCTGAACTACTCGTGTCCTGAACTACCGAGCATCCCAAACTTTCCTGCATCCCAAACCTCCATGCATCCCAAACTGCTGTTTGTCATGCTCGTGTCCTGAGCTACTGAGCATCCCAAACCTCCCTGGTTCCTGAACCTCTGTGCATTCCTGAACTGCTACTGCTGCACATCCTGAACTGTAGAGCATTCCAAACCTCTACACATCCCAAACTGCTGCTTGTTATGTTCGTGTCCTGAGCTACTGAGCATCCCAAACTACCCTACATCCCAAACCTCCATGCATCCTGAACCTCTGTGCATTCCTGAACTGCTGCACATCCTGAACCATGGAGCTTTCCAAACCTCCACACTGCTGTTTGTCATGCTCCTGTCCTGAACTACTGAGCATCCCAAACTTTCCTGCATCCCAAACCTCCCTGCATCCCAGACCTCTGTGCATCCTTAATAGCTGAGCACCCCAAACCACCAGACATTCCCAAGCCCTGAGCACCCTGAGCTGCCACAAAGCCCCAACCCCAGCTCATTGCAAACACCCCGAACCCCAGAGCACCCCAAACCCCCTCACCTCTCACACACACGGACTGTCCACGCAGCGATGATCCAGAGGGAAATGCTGAAGACCAGCAGCACTGTCCCAGGGCAGATGGTCATGAGAGTCTTCATGACAAAGCGGGTGTTGAAGTTGATCTTGTTGAGCGCCCCGATGCTGCGCGAGGAGGCGTCGGTGAAGAGCTTGCTGTGCAGCAGCATCACCCGGGCGATCAGGTAGAGGCGCAGGAACATGGGGATGGACAGGATGATGTCCACATCAGCCTCTGCCCGGGATGGGGTGTAGGAGAAGGCCAGGCGAGCTGTCCAGAAAAATTTGTACTCCCCGGGGATGGGGTGGATGGCACAGACCAGCATCTCCAGGCTGATGTAGAGGATGCGCTCATATGTCATCGCTATCCGCCAGTCGTCAGCTCCGTTGTCGATCACAAAGAGCTGCCAGGATGCAAAACAGTCACCACACAGGCCCCACAACCTGCCCACTGCCATCCCTGACCCTCCCTCCACAGGATCTGGGGGTCAGAGCTCAGGGGAGCTGAGTGTGGCTCAGCCAGAAGTGTTGGGGATGGATGGGGAAGAAAAACATGGAAATGAGTGACCACCAAGCTCTGTGCTGCCCTGCTGGTGTGTCCCAGGGATGGCCACCAAACCTTAAATGTGCCTGGCCTTGAGCACCCAGGCTCAAAATCTGGCTGGCAGGAGCCCACCTCCCAAAACGTCCCCCTCATCCAGGCCACAGAAATGGGCAAGCCGTGGTGCCACAGAGCACCAGCATGCTCTCCCCAGTCCCTCTGCTCCTGGGGTTGCACTGATTTCGCTGACAGTGGTCACACCCCGAGTGCCAGGGCAGTATCTGGGCAGTGAACGCCACAGTCGGAGCATCCAGCTGCTGGCGGAGATGGGATCCAGTTGTCATGGCAACTGATGGTTCATCCTGGGTACAGCAGCTCCTCTCCCATCCTCAGCGATGGAGTTGGGGTCTCTGCAGGAGCTGGGGAGGTGACAGCTCAGCTGGCCTCTCTGGAATGCCACCAGAGCCCTGGGAGTCACCCAGGCAGGTGACTGGGCAGGGGCAGTGCTGGGGCTGCCATTGGCTCCTCCCTGGTGTGACAGGGACACCCAGCAGGAGGGACCTGCTCAGGGCCTCTCTGCCAGCAGCACTTGCCAAAGAAACCACCAGGAAGGGATCCAAGGGGGGGATGTGGCAGCTGGTGCCATTGTCCATGTCCTCAATCCTTCGCTCACGGAGCGATGCTGGCTCGCTCACAGAGCCAGGGCTGGGCAGAGGGTGAGGGGTGAGTGGGGAGCTCAGCCCTAGCTGGCCCTGGGGCCAGGAACGACCCTCCAGAGGCCCCAGTGCACCTGTGCCAGCCCAGCCTGGCATTTGGGGCTCTCCCGGGGGATGGCAGGAGCCACCGGGGCTGACTCACGGCGTGGCTGTCCCAGCCACCTCCCTTTCTGTAGGGAAAACTCTGCTCCTTTTAGCTGCTTTGTTTGAGAAATTGTTTACAAAAATGCTCCAAGCTGTCAAGGGAGATCCTCAGGCATTTAGCAAGCTGACAGCCTATTCCTTCCTGGAAAAGGGTGTTAAAATAAACAAATTAGCAAGCGGAAAAGGCAGGAGCCTTTTGACTATGTGATGGGGAACTGCCACAGGTCAGGGAGGGGAAGGAGCAAGGTTTGGGCAGGATTCCCCTGAGCCTGAGCCAGCCCCTCCCTGTTCTGTACCTGTAAAGCATCAAAGTGGGTTTCCATGGAAACCTAGAGTGGTTCAGTGGTACCCAGGGGGGCATTTCCCAACACATGCAGCATCCCTGGCTCCAGCAGGGGAGGGAGCAAGAGCCACCACATCTCCAGGAAAACAAAGGCCAAGAAAAGCTATCAGGACACCTCGTGAGGATTAAAGTTTCACCAAGAGCCTGAGCAGCTCCAGGCACTCAAAGCATAGGGATGAGGGGTCTCTGCCCCTCCAGAACACCCTGGCAGGAGCTGACAGCACTGCCAGCACTGCTCTCCTTCACCTATTGTGATATAACATGGTGCTGAGTGATGCCTCAGCCCCAGAGAAACTGAGGCACAGGAAGGCCTACAAAGGACTAATTAACACAATTAGTAGGATGATAGAATCACAGACTGGTTTGGGTTGAACAGGACCTTAAAGCTCATCTCATTCCACCCACTTTCATGGGCAGGGACACCTTCCACTACCCCAGGCTGCTCCAAACTCCATTCAGCCTGGCCTTGAACACCTCCAGTGATGAGGCAGCTCCTCTGGGCAAAAGAGGAAGAGGGAATCCTGAGGGAACAGGCTGGAGTCATTGTTTCCCAGAGGCTGGGAGGTCTGACAAGTGCCATGGCCAGGTGAGCACAGTCCCCACCTTGGCCAAGAAGCTGAGGATTTACAGCTCTGGCAGCCCCATTAGATTTCGGTTGGGTTATCAGCAATTTCTTTATAACGCTTTATAACACTCAGGGCAATGAGCAGCCAGCACCACTTTGTTTGGAGCAGATCAAGTCAAACTCATCTCATTGCTTGTCTCCCAGTGCGAGTGGCCTGGCAGAGCACTGGGATCATGGTGAGGTGCAGGGGGACAGCAGTGGCACTTTGGTCAGGGCAGGAGATGTGAGATGACCTATGTGCTGCCTGGGTGGATGTTGTGTTTGCCCAAATCCCTGCCAGCAACAACAAGCAGAGAGGAAACAGCGAGCAGGGAGGGCACAGCTCACCCTGCTGACCCCAGCCACCGTCATCCTGGGGTAAATATTATTGCAGCAACAAGCAGAGCTCTCAAATATTTGCATTGAGCAACTCAACCCCCTAGGCTCGGTCCCCATGGGGGCAGGCAGGGAGTGGGATACTGCTGCCAACCCCTCCATGGCAAAGCCCCCCAGCCCCAGGAGGGACAAGGTGGGGTTTTGGTGCACTCAGGGCTGGGGGTTTGACATCCCTTCCCAGGATGCTCCTTCTCCTGCCTGGTGATTCATTCCTCCCAGGCCCTGAGCGGGCTGGCACTGTGCCGAGGCACAGGGAAGCAGAGCCTTCCTGGAACAAACTGGGAGCCCTTCAACTTCCCAGGGAGGAAGAGAGTGTGCAGCCCTGATTAGGAAAGGATTTCTTGGCTTTCCTTGGCACTTTGACTGCCTTGAGCCCTTCCTGGCTGTGGTCTCCTCCAGCATATCTGCCCAGCACCTGGGGCTCAGACAGACCAAGAAGTGCCCCCCAAGACCCTGCCAAAGAGGAAGGATGCTCCAGGATGCTCCAGGATGTGAGCTCAGGTGCTGTGCCCCACTTACAGGTGGTTGGCAAACCCCACAGCCCCTCCGTGGTGATGCCAGCACCTACCTGCACCTCCCGGGTGTGGTAGGCGATGATGAGGCCCAGCAGGATGACGGTGGAGAGGCTTATAAGGCATTTCAGGGCCAGGGAGAACATGGAGTCCTGCAGGAGGAAAGCAGGGAGGGCATTAAGGGGCACACAGCTGTGGGAGTCTGCTGGCACTGGGCTCCACACCCCAAAGGAAATACTGACCCCCAACACCTGCTATCCCATCCTCAACAGCACTTGTGCTGCTTCAGCTTCCCCCTGAGCAGCTTGACCAGTAGTAAGGCCATCATAAGAGCCATCAGCACCACTGGTCCCACCAGCAAAAATAAACAAAAACTCTTTTTAAATTCTGTTCTGCAGTTCCCAGCCTCCCCTCTGAGATGTGCAACACCAATGCCCCGGCCCCATCCAGCCTGAGCCCAGAGTCATGGTATCCACACAGAAAATCTAAGCAGACCCTTCAGCTAATTATATGTAAATTAAATCAGCCCCTGATTCCCTGCTATCCCATCCTCAACAGCACTTGTGCTGCTTCAGCTTCCCCCTGAGCAGCTTGACACAGTATTAAGGGCGCCATCAGAGCATCAGCATCACTGCCACCACTGGTACCACCAGCAAAAATAAACAAAAACTCTTTTTAATTCAGTTTTCTATTCTGCTGAGTGCAGTTCCCAACCTCCCCTCTGAGATTCCAGTGCCCCAGCCCCATCCAGCCCGAGCCCAGTGTTGTGGCATCCACACAGAGAATCCAACCAGACCCTGAAGCTAATTAATCTTATGTAAATTAACCCAGCCCCTGATTCCCTGATGGCTGAACTGGCTGTGAAAATCAGGATTCAGTGCTGCCTTTGGATGCTGGTTAACCCATGTGTGTGCCAGCCCCACTGATGGGGAGGACTGGCAGCCCCTCACCAGGCTGTGACCCCCAAACCAGCCCCCCTCAGCCCCCATGCCACACCTCAGTGCCACCCTGGCATGCTGAGGCCTGGCACACCCGGCCTGCCAAGGCCCAGCTGGCCCATGGCACCCAACCCTTGGCACCCCAGCGTGCTGGGCTGGCTCTGGCCTGGCTCTGGGCTGTTTCTGGCCTGCCTTGCCTCCCTGTTCCCCTGCTCCTCATCCCCACAGGCTGTTTGCACGCAGAGAAGGGACTATTTGCTGTGGAGGCGGCACCGCATTGTTAACGACTTGGCTCTGGCTGTGCAATTGTGTGGATATAATGGCTGGTGCTAAGAAAAGTGCTGTGACTAAACACTACTATTAACAGGCAAGCTCCAAGGGCAGCGTTGTGCCAAGGTGGCTCTGGCCAGACCCTCCTCAGGGGCACAAACCCTGCGTGGGGCACCTGGTAAGTGTCACATTTGGGCACCAATGCCTCCTGCATGAGGAGAGCTGTCAGGAAAGGCCATTCCTGGATCCCATGCTCACAGCAAACAACATGGGGTCTTGGCAAAAGTGGGGAAGGACTTTGGCACCCCTGGCACACATCGTGCTGCACCAGGTGATGGAAGGATGCTGCACACAGGTGGTGGAAGCAGCAGAATTGAGAGGCCCTGTGCTGCCCACAGCCAATTGACAGGCAAACCCTGATCACTGTGCCCTTGCTGCCCAGCCCAGCCCTGGCACCCTGTGCCTGGCAGCACGTGGTGGCACGGCTGGGGCCATGGTGCAGGGCTGGAGCTGCACCCCTGCACCCCATCTGCACCACAGGCACTCCCACACCCGTCATCACGGCCCTGCCACCGAGTTCTGCTTTCCCACCGGGGGATTTTCACACAGCTGCTGCAAATCTGGCCCAGGGGCCTGCAGAGGCCAGAGCCAGGCACCGTCCTGCAGCCTGCCCGTGGCTGTCAGCGCGATTGTCGGTGTGACAGAGGGGCAGCAGCGTGTCACAGCTGCTGCATGGCAGCAGCGCTGACTCACGGGGTCTTCCCCAGCTGACACAGCAGCTCGGCGTGCTGGGGCCACTGAGCATGGCAGCGCTCTGCTGGTGAGCCTGGACAATCCCCCTGGCGCCACACGGAGCCTGTCGGGGTGGCTGCGGCTCAACAGGTACCAGATGCAGCTGGGGGATGGTGGTTTGGCTTTGCTCCTGCCAAAGGGGGAGTGGGAACCACCAGGAAAACGCTCTGGCTTTGGAGCATCTTTCTTTCTCCGCGAGGATGCCAGCTTGGCATGCCCCTGCCTCAGACAGAGCAGCGGAGCTGCTGCCTGCACCCCCCTACGCCAATTGAGCCGTGCAAAGATGGGGCTCAGGACCCCCCCAAACCAGCCTGGGGAGGCAGCAGGGTCCCCAAAACCACAGGGACCCCCGATTGCATGCATTCCCTCCTCCACCTCCCGTGCTCACAGTGCCCATGGGATCATGGCAGGAAGGGAGAGCAGCCCCTTCCCACCGCTCCTTCCCCTTCCCACCGCTCCTTCCCCTCCTCGGGGCAGCACCGGGACCCCCCTGGCTGACCCCCAGCCCCCTCGGCAGCAGCGCCGGCCCCGCTGACGCCCATGGGTGCTGGTGGGGGTGCCGATGCCTTCCCCCCTTCTCTGGATAAGTATAAATAACATGACAGATGTCTATACAAAGAGTTATTCATATCGCTGCCAACCAGCGCAGCCCTGGGAGCAGGAGCTGCTGGAAGGGACGTGGGGGGGAGAATTATAAATAAAAGACACTGTCCTGCAAAAAAAAAAAAAAAAAAAAAGAAAAAAAAAGAAAAAAAAGGAAAAAAAATTTTAAAAAAAGGCAGGAAGGGGTGTGGAGGAGGAGGAGGAGGAGGAGGGAGGGGGTGCTTCGCTGCACGGCCGGGGGCACAGTGAGGAGTGCAGTGCCATGCCAGCAACAGGCACACAAACCTCAGTGGGTCGGTACCTGCTGCTGGAGCCACCAGCACAGAGCTCCTGCACCTCCAGCCGGGTGCTCACCCTGCCCAACACCTGTGGCTGCGGCATCCACTACAGAAAGCTCTGGGAACATCCCTCCAGCAGCCCCTGCCCCGCTCCAGAGGAGCTCCATATTTACCCCGGGGCACAGACGGGGCAAATGGCTCCACGTTGGCCCCGCCAGCCCCGCGCACACCCCCAGCCCCGCCGGTACCTTGGAGTAGAGCCCCCAGGAGAGCTCGGTCTCAATGACCATGACGACAATGCCAAACATGCCGAAGATGAGCGCGTAGTCACTGAGGCGCTTCCTCTTCTCGAACAGTGCCCGGCGGTGCCCAAGGCGGTACCCAATGTTCTGTGCCTTGCGCTTGGGCCCCTTGGCAAAGGTGCTGGGGGCCGGCCGGGCGGGCGGGCGGCTGGGACGGTGGGCGGTGGGCGCATGGTTGTCCTCTCGTGAGACGACAATTTCGGGGGGTTCGCCGGCACCGAAGAGCTGCAGGGGCTGCGCCTCCGGCTCGGCCTCGATGAGATTCCGTCGGGATGCGCTGAGCCGGCTGAGGGGCTTCATCACGCCGCCGCTGTACTTGCAGGAGCTCATGGCGATCTCGGTGAAGGGGTTGCTGTCCCGCCGGTGAACCAGAGGGCTGGGCTGCCGGTGCTTGCCGCTCGGCACCCCGGAGCCCGCGGGGTGGTCGCCGAGGTTGAGCTGGCTGCCGTGGCGGGAGGAAGGGTGGAGGGCGGCGGGGGCGGCGGGAGGAGGAGGAGGGGCCCGTAGCGACCCGGGCGAGGAGTGCAACAGGCTGTGCTGGAGCGGCGGCAGCGCGGAGGGCGGCGGCGGTGACCGTTCATCCCCCGGTAACGGGCAGGGACACCGACCATCCTCCTCCAAGTCCCCCACGCCCGAATCGTGGAGATGCCCCGATGTCTCCATGACGGCGGGACCGGCGCCGCTTTGCGGGGCACCGGTTCCGCTTTACTCGCCACCGGCGCCGTTCGCTGGATCATGAATGGGCTCCGTTGCTCTCGCCGCTATCGCCGCCGCCACCGCCCCCGCCGCTGCCGCTGGCCCGGCCCCGCAGCGCCATTGGCCACGCCGGGGCTCCCCGCAGGCTGACATCATCCCCGCCCGCTCCCCGCTTTGGATCTCCCCCCCCAGATCACACCCCCGGCTCCTGCATCTCTGCGGGGTCGTTCGGGACTTGTAGTGCACCGGGCTGCACCGATGGACGCGTCCCGAACGACCCCAAATCTGTTTAACCCATTGGGTTCCCCCCCGGGCATCCCCCCTCCTTTGATATGATCCCTTTTAATCCGTTTAGAGGCCGGGGATTACCAGCAGCAGCCGGAGCAGGTGTTCCCATCCCGGGGTGGGTCACCCATGGACGGGGGGCACGGTGTGTGTGTGTCACACGGTGTCCCCAAGGTTGGGGTAGAGCCAGAGTATGGGATATATACACACAGATCTATTTAGGGCCCTAATCCCCCCTCAAAACCCCCAGCCCACCCAGGCACCCCCAGCCCCTGCAGTGCCCAGCTGTTGCAGGAGAGGAGCAGATGTGAGTGTAGGAGTTTGGGAAGCAGATAATCTGTAGGGAATTGGCTGCTAGAAACCTTATTAAAAGACACCACGGAACATCCAGCTGGTGACCCTGGCTTGGACAGAACTGCAGGACAGAAGTTCTGACCCCTGAAAGCTGGGAAACCCATGGTGACCGTGGGGCAGGATCATCTGTGTGCCCCTTCCCCAGAAATAAGACACAGGCCCAGTGTGGCAGTGGTTCTCAGTGTCAGAGCTTTATTCCAGAACAGGAAACAGCAGGAGGTGGAGATGAGGGGCTGGGGGGCTGATGCAGCCCCCAAGCCCCAGTGGAGAGACATGGAGCTATAGGCTGCTGTGGACAGACTGCACCAGCTCCCCCAGCTGCTCGCCCAGGGCCACCTCATCCCCGTCATTGGTGATCACCCAGTCAAAGGCCACTCCCTGGTCCAGGCCGCACTCAGATTCGGCGTCGTCCACCCCTGGTAGCACAGAGCCCAGGGAGGCCCCAGGGATGGTCAGGATGTGTCTGTCTGCACCCCCAGCACGGCCTCACCCCCAGAGGTGGGGGCCTTGATCCCCAGCCTCCTGCTCCCAAGGAAGGGCAGTGGAGGCAGCAGCCCCAGGTTCGGTGTCACACCAGGCACTCGCTCACCAGTGACAAACACCCAGTTCCTCCTCTTCCTCGTCTCCTCAGTAGCCACCACCCTCACGGTCTGCACCACATCCCCGTAGGCGGCCCGGAACCACTCCACGTCTGAGAGGCGCCGTGTGTCGCTCACCACCTGCACAGGGCTCCATCATCAGCACCCGGCCTGTGCCCTCAGTGCCTCTGTGCACCCCCAGAGCTCACCCACAGCGGCACAGGGCATCAGGGAACCCCCAGAGCTCACCCACAGTGGCTGCCGGACCCTCAGAGCTCACCCACACCGGCTGCAGGGCCCCTGTGCATCACTCACCACCTGCACAGGGCTCCTCCATCAGCACTCGGCCTGTGCCCCCAGGGCCCCTGCACCCCCAGAGCTCACCCACACCGGCTGCAGGGTCCTGGAACTCACACCAGCACAGGACCCCCGGTGCCCTCCCGGTGCTCACCCACACCGGCACAGGCCCCGGTGCCCTCCCGGTGCTCACCCACACCGGCTGCAGCGCCCCCTGCACCGCGGCCCGGCAGAAGAAGCCGGGGTCGGCGCGGCGCTTCTCCTCGCCCCAGCGGATCATGTCCTGACGGAACTTCTCCTTGTAGGCGCTGGCATCCAGGAGGCGCTCAAAGTCCAGCCCGTGCTCCTGCGGAGAAGGAGGGCTCAGTGGGCATGGCCTGGGCACACAGCATGGCATGGCATGGCACGGCTGCCGTGGCACGCCACAGCACAGGGATGGGATGGCACAGCACAGCACAGCTCGGCACGGTGTGGTACAGCACGGCCGTGTGATGGCACAACGTGGCACAGCATGTCCTGACATGGCATGGTGTGGTGCAGCATGGCACAGCATCAGATGGCACAGCACGGAGCAGCAGGGAAGGCAGAGAACAGCCAAGCACATGCCCTGGCACAACTCAGCGTGGCACGGCACGGCACGGCTCGGTGTGCTACGGTGTGAGCGTGGCACAGCACAGCACGGCAGTGTCCTGGCACAGCTCGGGGCGGTGTGGCACGGTGTGGCATGGTATGAGCATGGGACGGCACAGCATGGCAGTGCCTGGCATAGCTCGGGATGGTGTGGCGCTGTGTGTCACGGTACGAGCGTGGGATGGCACAGCACGGCAGTGTCCTGGCACAACACGGCAGTGTCCCGGCACGGCTCGGTACCTTGGCGTACTGCTCCTTGAGGGGCCCGGAGAGGCGCAGAATGGTGCAGACATCAGGGCCCAGCCTGCGGGAGAGGAGTGAGCGGGATGGGCACTGGCACCGGCTCCACTCGGCCAAGTCCCGGCCTCCCTGTGCTCCGGTACCAACCCCGCCCTCCGTGCTTTCCCCGCCCACACGCCCGGCCCCAGTCCCGCCCGGCCCGGTACCGGTTCCGCAGCTCCTCGGCCACGAAATCCTTCCCCGATTTCCTCTTCCCGCTCAGCAGCAGCACCGAGCGCGGCGCCGCCATCGGCGCCTCCGCCCCGCCCCTGACCACACCCCTGACCACGCCCCCGGTCCCGCCCCTGCTGGCCCCGCCCCTGCTGGCCCCGCCCCCGGCAGTCCGCCCGTCTCATGGCGTCCCCTGCCGGGCAGAGCCCGCACAGCAGCGAGGCTGTCCCGGGGACACGGCGGGTCCTACCCCCGGTACTGCGCACCCCGGCAACCCTCTGCCTTCCCCGCCTCCGGTATCCCGCACCCCGGCACCCCTCTGCCTTCCCTGCCTCCGGTATCCCGCACCCCGGCACCTCTCTGCCCTCCCTGCCTCCGGTATCCCGCACCCCGGCACCTCTCTGACCCCGGTATCCCGCACCCCGGCACCCCTCTGGCCCCTCTATCCCCGGGATCCCGCATCCCTCTGCTCCCCTGCCCCCGGTATCCCGCACCCCGGCACCCCTCATCCCTCTGTCCCTCTGCCCCCTGCCCTCCCTGCCTCCGGTATCACGCACCCCGGCACCCCTCTGCCCCCGTTATCCAGCACCCCGGGCACCTCTCTGCCCCTCTGCCCCCACTTCCTCCTCACACCCTCCATTCTCCTCTGATGCTCCTTTTCCTCCTGCTCCTCCCAGCATCTGCATTTCCCCAGCACTCTTCCCCCCACAATCCCTACTCCTCTTCTGCACCCCGCTTTCTGCCAGCATCCATTTCCCCCAGTACCCTCTTTTCTCTCTGAGCACCCTTCCTCCTCAACATCCTTATGTCCCCCTCTGCACCCCACTTTTTCAACTGTTCCTCACTTCCTCCTGCACTCCCCTCTCCCTTCTCTAAATAAATTTCCCCCAGTGCCCCCAATACCTTTTCTTCTCCCCCAGGAACCCCCTTCCCCTCCAACACACCACATTCCTCTCTGCCTTGCCTTTTCATCAGCACTCCCTCTCCCCCAGCAGCCCTTCCTCCTCCCCTCCCACAGCACCTTCTTTGCCCACAGCACTTGAGTCCCCTCTGCTCTCCCCTTACACGCCCTATTCCTCCTCTGAACCCCCATTTCTCCAGCCCTCTTCTCTCAGCACCTCCCTTTCCCCCACCCCCATTTTCCCCACATCTACACAGCTCTGCCCAGCAGTGACTTTATTCAAGGTGGCAGTGCAGCGTCACACAGTGCATTTGGTTAGGGATGTGGCCCTACTTGGCCCTACAGGGTGTGGGCACCCCTAGACCCCATAAACAGCATGTGGGGAGCCCTTGTGTGGGAGTGCTGGCACACAAATGCCCCCCTGGCTCTACCCACGTGTGCCATGCTGCCTTGGGGCTCTCTGGCTCCACATGTTCCCGGAGGTGCTGCAAGAGAAGGGAAAATGTGATGGGCAGCAGTGGGAGGGAATCCCTGGGGACCCCTGGCACTGCCCACCCCAGCTCACCCACTGTAGTGCCGCAGCATGAACTCCTCAAAGCCGTCAGCCGCCTTCTTGTCACCCTGCTCCTGCCACGCCACATCCTCCAGCAGATCCTCCACATCATCCACAAAATCCACGAACCGCAGGCGGTCGTGGGCAAAGACACCGTCGGCCCTGAAGGCGCCATCGAGCTGCGGTGCCAACCTCCCAAATTGTCTCCCCAAGCCCAGCTGCCCCATGAAGCTCTCCAGCAGTTGCAGGAACTGCACCTTCTGCACCGGCTCCAGGGCAACCCCCAGCACTTCCCGGCCCTCCTTGTGGGCACAGTCAGTCACCCCAGAGCAGCCCTGGGGTGCCCGGTACCGCTTGAGCCAGGGCAGGTCGTGGGAATCACGCCGGGGGTGGCTGTGAGATGGCTTCCCCCAGGTTTTGCCTGGCTTGTGCTCATGGGGGGCTCGGGGCTCCTTCTTGTGGGGCTTGCCCTGCTCTCTCCTCTCCTGCTCATGGGGGGATCCCCTGGCACCATGCTGCTTGTGCCACTTGCTCTCCTTCTCCACCTTGGATGGCTTCTTCCAGGGTGTGGAGAAGGACCTGTCTGCCTCCAGCACCTGGGCCAGGTGCTGCTCCAGGGCGCTCAGCTCCTCCACGAGCCCCTTGAGATCCCCAGAGCCCCGCACACGGTCCAGGGTGTCCGCCAGCTCCTGCCGCAGCGAGTCCAGGCTGCTGTGCTGCCGTGCCGCGGCTTTGCCGTGCCCTGGCACACCCGTGGCACGGGGCTGCTCTGCCCGTGGCTCCCTGGGGCTGCCAGGGCTCCCCGTGGCCTGCAGGCGCCGCAGCTCAGCCTGGGCCTGGCGCAGCGCCGTCACCTCCCGCTCCAGCGCCGCGCGCAGCCGCGCGTTCTCCGTGGCCAGGCTCTGCTGCTGCGCCCCGGCTGCCGCTGCCTCGCCCTCGCTCTTGTGCAGCAGCGCCTGCAGATCCTCCTTGTGGGCCTGGGGCAGGGGTGGGAGGCTGTGAGAGGTGGCAGCAGGAGAGCAGCACTGGGATGCAGCACAGAGATGTGGTACTGGGCACCAACCTGTAGCTCTGCCTGCATGAGCCGGATCTCCTGGTTCTCTTTGGCCAGCTTGTCCAGGAGCTGGCTCATGGACTGCATGCTCTGAGGGCCCCCATCATCGGGCAGAGGGGGCTGCTGCTGCTGGGAGTCCTGGAGGACAGGAAGGTTGGGAGCCCTGGGGGTGTTGAGGACACCTGCCCTCACTCAGCCCTGCTCAAGACCCCTCCTTACATTGCTGTCTATGGACAGCAGTGACTCCTGCTCCCCAGCAGCCACGTCCCAGCTCCCCATACTCTCCACAGGGCCTGCAGAGAAGGATACGGGTCTGAATGTCCAGGCTGCTGTGAGATGTCCCCCTGCCCAAGCGGGCTGTAACCTCTACTCACCATCTGCCACGTCGTAGATACCACCTGGGGAGAGGAGGGGACAATGAGGGGACATCTGGACCTCACCCTGTCCCTTGGGCCTTGGCCACTGGGACCCCACTTACCAGTGATGATCAGCAGCCCCACAACAACCACGGCCAAGGCCCCCAGCAGGTAGGTGCTCATGCTGAGCCCATCATCACCAGTGTCTGGTGTCCCCCGTTGTGGGGCAGGTGTGACAGTGGCAGGCTCAGGATGGGGTTTGTGGCCTGGCCGCCACCGCAGCCCCTCCATGTTGTCGTCACTGCTGGTGCAGGACATGTCCTCTGTTGTTGGCCCTAGAGGGAGATGGGGGAACCTCCAGAGGGTCTACACCTAAATACTGCCAGCAGAGATTCCCCCAGGCCAGCCCCCTGTGAGGCCTGACCTGCTGGGGGGGTGTCAGGGTGGGCTTGTGGCTCAGCCTCAGCCTTCAGCTCCTCCTGCTCATCGCCCTCCAACACGCTGGGCTCTGCAGAGCCATCCAGGGCAGGCTCTGCCCGTGCCTTGGAGTCCTCACATTGCTCTGGCTCCTGCAGACACAGGCACTGGGGTATCCCTGTGTGGGGAGCAGCCCAGCAGTTCCAGCTCACCCCCAGCCCCCGGGTCTGACTCACCCCCTGCTCGCTGCCCTCAGGGCACAAGCTCTGCCTGGGGACGGTGGTGGCACCATTGGCAGTCACAGCTGGGGAGAGGCAGAGCAAGGTCATGAGACACCAGGAAGGTGACACCAGGCTCGCCCCATACCCCTCCCTGGTGGTTGCCTGCCTGTGACTGTGTCCTGGGTGCCTTCATCCTCCTCCTCCTCCTCTGGTTCCTCATCGTCAGAACCGTGGGAGGTTGAGTCCTGCTCTGGGCCCACCGTGTCAATGGGCAGACCCTGGGGGAGGGGGTGCATAGGGGGACACCTTTAGCCCTGACCTCCAAGTGCCCACTCTGCCTGCAGCCCCAGGTGGGCACTGTGGGTGTGCCCGGGGGTCTCCAGCTCTGGGGGGCTGCCCCCAAGGCATGGGGTCAGGATGTAGCCCTGGAGATCTCAAGCAGTGAGGGGGGTTGCAAGCCCTCACCTCACTGCCCGCCAGCACCCAGCTGCTCTCTGAATCTCGGGAATCCAATTTCTCCGCCATAGGGACAGTCCAGCGCTACCTGCAAAGGGACAGACGGGCGGACACACGGACAGTGGGACACAAGCCAGCTCCCAGGACCGGCTGGATGTGACTGGGAGAGACACAGTGCCGGTGCCAGCCCGTCCCTGCAGCCTGTAGCTGGGAAGTTTTCAGGGAGCCGTCCCGGTGCACCGGCTCTGGGCTGCTCCCCCCTGCCACCAGCTGCTGCCGCGGGGTATTTATAGCCGGTGATGCGACCCAGCAGGTGGACGGGAGCCGCAGGGCCCGGAGTGGGGGAACCAGGGGCCCCGGTCGGGATCCCACCGCCCCACAGCAAAGCGGCAGCACCGGACGGGGGGTCTCGAGCAGCCCCCGCCCCTCTCTGCCCGTCCCACTTCCCCGTCCGGGACTCAGAACCGGCCCCGGTGCTGACAACCCCCTCCTCTCCGCTCCCCACGGCCTCTCCGAGCTGTGCCCGCGCCCTCAGCCCCGTCCTGGCTCGGTTGGGCCCGGCTGGGGCAGCGCTCCCGCCGCTCCCGGTACCTGCGCCCGCCGCGTCCTGCCGGGAACTTTCCCCGGGGCCGCCGCCACCGCCCCCGCGCACGTGACAGCGGCAGCCAATCACAGCCGGCGGCGCAGCGTCGCGAGGAGGGGGCGGGACCAGCGGCCGGTATCGAACACCCGTCCCCCCCAACCCGGTACCGGACAGACACCGACACGCGCGTTTCAGAGTTTTATAACGACGGTACAAAAATTTCAATTAACGGTTGGCTAAAACGGACGGATCTGGGGTGGGGAGCGAGTACCGGGAGCATCCCGAGCACCGGAGCAGGGGACACCGGGACTGTCCCGTGAATGTGGAAGGGGGCACCAGGAGCGCTGCACATCCCGGGAGGTGCCCCCCACAAGGGTAATGACCCAAAAGGGGGCACTGTGGAGCACCAGGAAGCCCCAGCCCTCAGTGAGCCGGTACAGCGGGGCCACAGCAAAGGGCTGACACCGGCATGGCCAGCACCGTCTCCGGTCCCCTGGAATGTCCCGGTGCCAGGCAGTGCCCGGTGAGTAGCCACAGCCAGCGCATAGCAGCAGCTCTCTGGCTGGCAGGGAGGGGCGACAGCTACAAAAAACGGGTGTTTGGTCCTAAATCAGTGTGGGGAAAGCTGTACATGGCGGCTGAAGGGCGGCTCAGCCGTCGTTGGCGGTCACCAGCTGTCCCATGCCCTCCCGGATGTAGACTGACTGGATCTCCTTTGTCTTGAGGCAGAAGTCGCAGGCCCAGACGGCGGAGGCCTCAGTGGTGAGCAGCCCATAGGCGTTCTCGGTCATGCCCGTGCACTCCCGGTGGAACCACTTCTGGCAGGAGGCCTCGCACAGGATGGCGTCCTGGTCGTCGTTCACCTCGTTGCGGCAGGCCCCGCAGGGGTAGACGAGCCCCGGGGGCGGCTGGTGGCCCGAGGCGCTGCCGGCCTTGCCGGGGGCCGGCAGGGGGAGGCTGTTGCTCTCGGGGGTGCCGGCGCCGCGGCCGCCGCTGTTGGGGGCGAAGCCGGGCTGTGCCCCGTTAACGGTGGCGGGCGAGCCCGAGTGCTGCTCCGGGGCGAAGGTGCTGGGGGGAGGGTTCTTGCCACCCTCCTCGCTGCTGGCGGGGAAGCCGGGATCCGCCCCCGGGAAGGGACTGGCCGTGGGGGGCAGCGGGGGCATGTTCTGCCCGGGGCGCTGCATGGGCGACTGTCCAAAGAGGTTGCTGGGCTGGCTGAAGCGCTGAGGCACCGCTGGCCCCCCGGGGGGGTTGAGGGCTGGCCCTGGTCCCATTTCCCCCCGCGGGGGCTGCCCCATAGTGGGGGACATCATGGGCCCGAAGCCCCCGACGGGCCCCTGCATGAGCTGCCCCATAGGGGGGCTGAAGTTCTGTCCGAGGGGCTGGCTGAAGGGCTGCCCGCCGAAGCTCAAGCCCCCCGGCTGCACGTAGTTTGGATTCTGGGGGGGCATGCTAAAGGCCGGGCCCATCTGCCCGGGGGCGAACGGCGGCGGCTGCCTCCGCAGGGGCTGGGGACCCCCGCCGTAACCGGGGGGCACCTGCGGCGACATCCCCCCCTGCATGCGGAAACCGCCGAACGGGACCGGGCTGCCCAGGAACGGGGCGGGCGCCGCCCCAACCTTGGGGGCCCCGAAATCATCCTCGAAGGGGTTGGAAGCCACCAGGTGATCCACCATGGGGGTGGGCGGCGGGGCGAACTCCGAGAGGTGCGAGTAGGCAGGGCCCTGCGGGGAGAAGGTGGCGGTCAGGGTTGCTGCGGCTCGTCCCCGGCCCCCGCGCCGCCCCGAGCCCGGCCCTACCTGCGTGTTGGATTTGCGCCGCTTCTTCTCGGGGCTCTTCATCTGCAGCCCTGCGGGGACAAGCGAGGCCGCGTCAGCGGAGCCAGGGAGACCCCCACCCACCCCGCTCCCGGTTCCGCTCCCGGTTCCCCCTGTGCTCACCTGCCTTGCCCTGCTTCCGGCCGGGCCCGCCGGCGGCAGCGCTGCCAGCGGGGTGCGGGGGCCCCGGCGGGGCCGGCGGGGCCGGGACCGCTCCCTCCAGCTTCTCTGCGTGAGGGGCCGCCATAGCCCTCACAGCGCGCGCGTCGCCGCCATGGCCCGAGCGGAACCGGAACCCGCGCGGGGCCAATCACAGCGCGCGGTGGGCGAGGCAACGTGCGCGAGACTTGCCAATCACCGCAGGTTCCCGCCCCACCACCCGTCGGACCAAACCAAATGCAGCGCGATGGGGGGGCTGGAGGGGATGGGGGGGTGACCAGACGGGACAAACCACGAACGAGGGCCGGGGGGGAACCACCCGCCCAGCTCACACCGCGACCCCTCCCAGCTCACACCAGGCAGGACCTAGAGAAATACCAACTTTAATACAACCGCCAGTTCCTTTGGTATAGCGGGGCAGGGGCTGCGAGGCTGCGCTTTGGCTTGGGGGAGTTACACTGTGCATGCAGGGGGGTCCTCCCGCCAACCCCCCGGGGCTGCCCGGAGCTGCCCTTGCCCAGCCGGCATGGGCATGGAGGGAAGGGGACATGGTGGCAACGTGTCCTGGAGCACAAGCATGTCACGGAGGGGGTACAGGGTGCTGGGAGCACGGGGGAGGCTCTGTAACCAGCCCCTGCCCTTGCATAAGAGTGTGGGACCTGCAGGGTCAAGGCACAGAGTTAACACGTAAAGTGATCCGGTACAGTCGAGGGCCTCGTGCTTGGGGGAGCAGAGCCCCCCACGGGCCCCCTCCTTGGCCCAGGGGCCAGAGATAAGGACAGGCTGCCTCTGGCTCAGGGGGGCTCAGCTCTGCCAGTCCTGAGCCCGTGCTGGTGAGCACAAGAACAGGCTGGGTTTTGGTAGGAGCTGAGCTGCTCTGCAAAGGCTGGAACAATTCCCTGCCCTGCAGGCACTCACAGCCTGAGCCCCCCATGGCCACCAGCTCCACGTGGTGAAAGGAGAGAGGCCCTGTCCTCAGGCAAGTCCATGCTCAGTCCGGGTGGAGCACCTGGAGAGTCTGAGGGCTCCCTGGGGCACGGAACAGGGCGCAGGGCTGCGCGTTGGGGTGCCCTGGGCGCTCACAGTCTCCTCTCCACGGGCTGCTGCAGGCACATCTCACTGCCGGCTGAGATGATGGGCAGGTGATTGTCCATGTGGTAGCTGATGAGGTGGCTGACGCTCTCAAAGCGATGATCTTTTGTCCTCACCTGGGGGGACAGAACAGGGGTGCTCAGGATGCTGTCAGTGCCCATGTGAGGCCACAGCTACCACCCCCCTTGGCACGGGCTGGGCACAGAGCTAGCACTGCAGGCTCCAACCCATGCTCTGCCCATCCCCAAAGCCAGCCCAGCAGTGCAGAACCCCAGTGCTCTGGAGGCTCTGATAACCCCTAGGACACCCCGTGCTGCCCCAATCTCCATCCCCTACATGGACTCACCACTCCCTCGGGATCCACGAGCAGCAGATGCTTGGGCTGCCCACCCTGCAAGCCAGTCAGCACATACTGGCCCGGGGTGGTGGTGCTCTCCCTCACCAGGAAGTCCCCGTTGACCTTGAGCAGCTTCTCGGCCTCCTTGCGGCTCATTTTGCCGTGGTACCAGGGCTCCCTCCTCAGCTGCTCCTCCATGGAGGCCACAACCTGGGCAGGGGGCAGCCCCACAGGCACAGAGGGGGGCACACGCAGGGCATCTTCAAAGGGCTCTGCAAGGACAGAGGAGCTTTGTAGGAATGTGCCTCTTGGTGAGGGAGTGACAAAACCATCCTTTGTCCCTTTAAAAAGGAAATTTCTATTTTGGATTAAGTGAAAAGGCATCTCATAGGACTTGGAGGACTTCAAACTTAAGGATAGCTAATTGGACAGGAGCTAAAAAGTCTTGCTTGGGCAATTTACTAGGAAGAGAACAAAGAAATTAATTGCTTTTGGGAGGTGTTTTACTAGGGGCAGGATGGCTTCTTGTACTTGGATTGGTTTTTCTCTGTAAAGAGTTTGATATTTTGCCTATGAAAACATTTTGTTTCCAGCACTACCACAGAAGCCATTTTGCTGCTTTTATGCCTTCTAAGGTAGCTGAGCTATCTTGGGTGTGAAATAGATCTCTAAGAGCTTATGAGACCTGGCTTGAGGAGACTCCTAATGCAGAGCAGGGGGACCATGACCAATCCCAGAGCCACCTCTACACAGCCCTGGCTGCAGGCACTGTTCACTCACTCATGTCAAAGAGGTCCCTCTGTGTGCTGCCATTGGCCGTGGCAGGGGTGCTGGCAGCTGGAGCTTGTCTTGTCTTGTCTATGTTCTGCACGTTGACGTAGGACGGGTCATCAAAGAGGTCTGTGCGCCCAGCCGTGCCTGCTGGAGCTGGGTACTTCTCTCTCCCTGCTAGCAGGAGCACTGTGGTCAGCAGGGTGGGCTTCAGCCCACCTTGGCCCCCCACCATCAGAGCACTGGGGGCCCATGGGAGAGGATGGAGACACCCACCACATTACCTTGGGCAGGAGCGTGCTGCTTCTGGGCGTCAAACTCCCCACCGGATTGGCCAACAGGCTGCAGGGAGAGGCAGAGATGAGCCCCCATCCCCTTTTCCTGCTCACCCCCCTTCCTGCTCCCCACACCCCAGAGACACCAGGGAGGCACAAATAACCCTCAGCAGAGCCCATGGCCCACTCAGGGTCCCTACATCTCCCTTATCAGATGGTGCCTCCCCGAGAGGATGTGCCCAGAGCCTCACCAGTGTGGCACCCAAGTGATTTGGGGTCTGAGCTGCCCCATCCTGCAGCCGCATGTCCACGACCCCCCCAATGGGAGGCTCCTTGCCAGGGAAGTCGTTGTAGTACTGGTGATCTGGGGCTGGTTCCTCCTCTTCTTCATCCCAGGCAGAGCCATCAAACCCTGCCATCCTGGGGGAGCACAGCACAGATAAGCCTGTGACAGCAGCCAGGGCTGCATCTCCTCTCCAGAACCACCTTCCTCCTTGTCACACCACCCTTCTCTGACCTGTCACAGACATCTTTTATGAAAATCCTTTCCTTAGGATTTTTCCTTCTGAGAAGCTGAGAGGCCTCAGGAACAAAATGTAAACAATGATTATCTGCTGCTGTGGAATGCAACAGGTGGATTTGTGATTGGCCCATCTTGGATGTTTGTAATTAATGGCAAATCACAGCCCAGCTGGCTTGGACAGAGAGCTGAGCCACAAACCTTTGTTATCATTCTTTGCTATTCTATTCTTAGCCAGCCTTCTGATGAAACCTTTTCTTCTATTCTTTTAGTATAGTTTTAATGTAATATATATCATAAAATAATAAATCAGCCTTCTGAAACATGGAGTCAGATCCTCATCTCTTCCATGACCCAAGAACCCCTGTGAACACTGTCACACTGACCTGTCGTGGGGGGTCACCAGCTTTGGAGGGTTCTTCAGGTACTGCTTGAAGCGCAGCTCAAAGGCCTGCCCGATGGTGCTGATCACATCCTGGGCCAAGCCCTCAGGACACTCCAGGATATGGCAGGCTGGATAGGAAACACAGGGCTGGGATTGCGCAACTCCAGCACCAAGGTTCTCCAGACCTGAGCCTGCCCTGTACACCCCAGAGCTTTCTTAGGGGTCACCCAGCTCCCCCCTACATTGAGCTGACCCTGAACACCTCCAAAGTGGGGTTTTGGCATTGAGGACCCCTGCAGCACCCTCACCTCTCTGATTGACGGGGTCTTTGGCAACGTAGGCAACATATTCAGCTGTGTCCTGTGGGTGAGACAGCAGCAGTGAGGCTGGGGCAGCTGGGGAGCACTGGGCAGAGGGCACAGATGGGGATCCTGCAGGTACTCACCGGGTCTCCCCCTGATGCGAAGGAAATCGACTGCATGTGGTGGTTGGCGATGATCTGCAAGGAGGAGAGCTTGTTGGACACAGCCAGGAATGCCTTGTCACCCACCCACGGGTGGCAAATCCTGCTCCTCCCCAGGGCTGACCTGCCATGGGGGCTCAAAATCCTCCAGAGCCCTGGTTACGAGCCACAGACCACCAGGAAAAGGACTGGGACATCACCAGGACTGGGGTCAAAACCAGGAGATCAAGGGGATTTGGGTCTCACAGTCTCCGGGAGAGATCCCACAAAGCATACAGGATATTCCTCTCACCTCTTCAGCCCCAGGGACTGTGGGAAGGTGAGCACTCATCTCACAGCCCATGCAGACATTCCCTGGGGAGGCTGGGGCCACCCCCTGCCCCAGCAAGATCTGAGCTACATGAGGATTCCTGCTTGTCCAAACCAACCCTTCCCCATTCTCACCTGCTTGCAGTCTGAGGCCATGAGGTTGAGGCTGCTGGTGGAGATGGTCAGGGTGATGGGCATGCCTGCAAACTTCAGGTTGCTCTTGCCCAGGATGGAGTTCAGGGAGCGGCTGCAGGGCTAGGGGCAAATGGTGGAGTAGAGAAAGGGCTCCCCAGACCAAAGAGCGCAGCAGCAGGAGGGCAGGGCACATCCCACTGCTGCCAGCAGAGATGGGCACCTTGTCCTCTCCTGTGGCTCTGGCCCAAGCCTCAGCCTGGAGATCAGAGCCCTGGGCTGACCAGCACAGCACAGCACTGCCAGCTGGGCTGGGATCTGGTCCTTGGCCCTGTGCCCAAACCAGCCACAAACACTCCCCCTGCAGCTTCCCAGCCAGGCCTCACCTTCCTCCTCCTCACGGCTCCCTTGGCACCAGGCACAGCCTCACACACCAGCCCAATGGCCTCCCTGCAGGGAGTGCAGTGAAATGTCAGCCCCCACAGTGCCTGCCTTGCCCCAAGACCCCCCCAAACAAACACAGCACTGGGAACAGTGGGGACACAGGGATCAGCAAAGGATAAACAGGGTGACAAAGTGGAAACTCTCTGGCAAAGTGAGAGTTTCTTTGGGTGGGCAAAGTGCACTGGAATTACTGTTTGATGGGCTGCAGCAGCTGCTGGCCCCCACTGAAAGGCCCAGACAACTTCCTCACCCCTCCCTAAAATGAGCAGCCCCTGGGGGAGAGGCAGAGCTCACCTAGTCACTTGTGTCCTGGTGTTGAAATCCAGAGCCCTCATGGACTGGAGCACTTCCACACAGCCCATGTACTGTGCAAGAGAGCGAGGTGAGCTTGGCCAGCCATGGAATTTGTCCCCCAAGCACCCCAGCTCACAGCAGTAACTTCCCCAGGAATCCCACTGTCCTGTCCCCCACCCCTCCCAAAGATCTTGGTGCATCCTCCCACCAGGAGGTCCCCAAATCCCCACAGTGCCCCTTCCCAGCGTCCCCAGCACTCACCCGGACATGGTAGGAGACCCCAGAGCCCATGACTTTGTCATCTGGGTGCAGCCAGCCACGGGTGGGTTTGTTGACAAAACTGCCGTGGCGGGTCCACTCATCACCCCCCAGCTGGCCGCCTTCCACCCGCGTCTTCTTCCCACAGCTCAGCTTGTTCATATCCTGGGAACAGACAGTGACAGGTCTCCCTGAGCCAGGGCTGGCACCACCCCCTGGCACTAGTGCTGCCATCCCAGGGGCACCAGGCTCCCCTGGGCTGCTGCTGGCTGCAGAGCCCCGCAAGCTGAGCAAGTTGGCGGGATTGGAGAGCTTCAGATTGGCCATTTTGGGGAAGAAGGAGCACAGGGTGGTAGGGCTCTCCTCCAAGTCAGGTGAGAGCTCCACGAGAGGCGCAGCGTGGCTGAGGGAGGAGGACAGGGAATCAGGCAGAGACTGCATGCTTGCAAGGGACTCCACTGGGGAGGGCAGCAGGCCTGCCACGGCCTCCTCCGGAGAGGAGACAGATTCATTCCTCAGGTGGCTGTATTTGCTCTTTTGCAGGAGATCCATGCTGGAGGCAGGTGAGAAGGGCCACAGGCGCCCTGTCCCTGTGGCAGTAGGGTGGATGCAGCCAGCTGGGCCTCACAGGGGCCCCACAGAGAGTCCAAGTGCCTGCAGCCGCCAGGAAGCTGCCCCCAAGCAGAAGCCTTGGCTGAACTCTGTGCTAGATCCACGCCAGCCCCACATGGCTGGCAGGGAGAGCTGGGCCTGGCACGCCGGGCAGCGGGTCCAGGGGCTGCCTGGCACAGCTGATCAGTCGTGATCAGCAGCAGAAGGATGTGCAGATCCGTTCAGACTGAGAGCAACGCGCCACAGCCGGGAGGAAACGGGGCCGTGGAGCTGCTGGCACAGGGAGGGGAGCTCAGAACGCTCTGGGCTCAGCCTGGAGGTCCTCAAGCAACAAAACCCATTGTCTTCATCCAGCTCCAGCTCCCTCTGCCCTGCTGCTGGGCTCGGCACGGCCACCCTCCTCCTCCCCACAGCTCGCTCCAGCCCCTGCGTCGCTGCCCGCTAAGAGGAAATCAAAAGCATGAATATTTAAAGCCCGGAGATGAGGCAGACACAGAGAGCATCCAAGCCCATCCCAGCCCTGCTCCGAGCACTGTCCAGGAGGGAACAAGGTCCTTGTGTGGCAGCCAGCGCCACCCCACCCACGTGCCGGCGGCGAGCAGCTGCTGTTGGCTTGCCGGGCTCTGCCGGGGGGAGCAGCAGCGATGCTGAGATGACAGCGGCGCTCGCAGCTTCCTGGAATACGGGGACATGCAGTCCTTTTGAGAGCACAGATCTTGCCTGGAGGGCTGCTGGGAGAACAGAGGACGGCCAGGAGCAGGATACAGGTAAGGCAGGGCTCAGCACAAAGCCCCAGCCGCGGTGGGGAGCCCGTGGGAGAGGCTGCAGCGAATCGCTGCTGCTTCCCGCATGCCGGCTGCTCCTGCCGGGAGCAGAGACGGAGGGGCTGCGGCTGATCGGAAGAGCTGTGCTGACTCACAGGCGGCGGGGCAGGCTCTGCCCGGCTGCGCCGCGGCTGGGGCGGCAGCGCAGGAGGGGCTCCCGGCGAGGGGTGGGGACGCCGCGCTTATCTGGAGCAGAAAAATCAAGGTCACAGGCGGAGCTAGCGGGAGAGGGCGGCAGGAACGTGCCGGGGGGGAGGAAAAGTTGGCCCCTTCAGCGTCGGGGAGCTGGGTGAAACTCCCACCTGTGGATCAGGGGGCTCAGGGGCAGCTCTCCCTTGTTGTCCTACCCTCGGCGCACTTGCATGCAGCAGGAACTCGAGCCAGCCCGACTGTGCTGCCCTCCACAGCCCTGGCCCCACTCAGAGATGAGAGTTCCCCCCATCCCCTCTGGGATAGGGCAAGGAGTTCAGACAGAACCCAGGATCACAAGCCAGATCCTTGCGAACCACCAGATGCTCTGTCCACAAACCAAAACTGGGTAAACCCAGGCCAAGGAAAAGGCTCTCCCTGCTTGGAGCCTTCCCCCAGCACCGCTTGGCACCGGCAGCTGCCTGCCCCACTTCACAAAGCGTGGCACACTGCCATGGGGACAGGGACAGCCACCACAGGGCTGGAAATTGCCACCTCCGCGATGTGAGGGGCTGTGGCACCATTTGAACCTGTTATTGAAGCATCTCCTTGGCCATGCCCCCCAGCTCTGTCCAGGCCAGCCCCCCCAGCTCAGCCACGGTGGTCCCACAGGCACAGAAAGCCTGGTACATTGCCATGGGGACAGGGAAAGCCACAACAGGGCTGGAAATTGCCACCTCTATGATGTGAGGGCCTGTAGCACACATGAGTAGGGCCGTCACTGAAGCAGCTCCTTGGTCAAGCCCCCCCAGCTCAGCCACGGTGGTCCCACAGGCACAGAGAGCCTGGCACACTGCCATGGGGACAGGGAAAGCAAAGCCACATCAGGGCTGGAAATTGCCACCTCCATGATGCAAGGGGCTGTGGCACCATGTGAAGCATCTCCTTGGCCATGCCTACCAGCTCAGCCACGGGGGTCCCACAGGCACAGAAAGCCTGGTACAATGCCATGGGGACAGGGAAAGCCACAACAGGGCTGGAAATTGCCACTTCTGTGATATGAGAGGCTGTGGCACACACGAGTGGGGCCATCACTGAAGCAGCTCCTTGGGCAAGCCCCCCCAGCTCAGCCACCTGGTCCCACAGGCACAGAGAGCCCGTGCTAGCTGTTCCACACTGCCTGTCCCCTCCAGGGGCCCCTGGCTGCTCAGTCAGAGCTGTGACCTTCCTGTGGCCGCAGCAGCACTCCTCTAAAGAAAAGCAGGAAGCCCGGAGGCAGGAAGCTGCTGGCCCGGTGAGGGGCCAGTGCAGCCCTGCTGCCAGGGGAGCCTGATGGGCAGCACCAAGGGGCCACAGAGCACTGGGGTTTGTCCATGATGGACAAAATGGTTGATGTGGGCCTGGGCCTGCCTGGCACAGCAGCTCTTGAGCCCTGATGCTTCCCCAGGATGAGAGCAGGAGGGAATTGCAAGGGGGCAGGAGGGTGTCCTTGGCCCCTTTGCCATCACCTCCAGGCAGCAAAGGGCTCATGAGCCTCCCAGATGAAGCTCCTGCTCAGACACATTGTCACAGACATCTTTTATGGAAAATCCTTTCCTTAGGATTTTTCCTCCTGAGAAGCTGAGAGGCCTCAGGAACAAAATGTAAACAATGGTTATCTGCTGCTGTGGAATGCAACAGGTAGATCTTTGATTAGCTCATCTTAGATTGTAATTAATGGCCAATCACAGCCCAGCTGGTTTGGACAGAGAGAAGAGCCACAAACCTTTGTTATCATTTTCTTTCCTATTCTATTCTTAGCCAGCCATCTGATGAAACCTTTTCTTCTAATCTTTTAGTATAGTTTTAATGTAATATATATCATAAAATAACAAATCAAGCCTTCTGAAACATGGAGTCAGATCCTCGTCTCTTCCCCAATCCAAAAACCCCTGTGAACACTGTCACAGACACATCTCTGCTTTTATTAGCTAGAGTAATTCCTGATTCTCTCAGAACCTTCGAGGCCAGTCTGTAACAGCCTGTTTCAAGATGCATGGCAGCTCTTGGACACCAGAGGTGCTGCCATCACAGCCCCCCAGCCCCATCAGAGCTATATTGCATCAGAGCTGCCCCACAGCGGGCTCTGAGTGCACAAGGCAAACCCGGAGATGTGCAAAGGCACAGAACACCAGCCCTGCCTCAACAGGCAGTCCCAAACCCCATCCCCAGGCTGCAGCCCTGCCCCTTGCCAGGCAGATGCCAGGAGCTCCTACCCCTGCAGCAGAGGATGAGCAGAGCAGCTGGAACAACTGCCCCCAAGGAGCTCTGGGGACATGTCCTGCTCCATGTGCCCTGCCACCACAGAAAGAGCTGCATCATGAGGAACAGAGGGATGTGGTCTACTTTCAGGCACCTGAGACTGGGAATTCACACAGCAGCTGGGGCAAGGAAGAGAAGCAGAGTGGGGATGCTCAGGGCTCTGCTACCAACATCCTCCCTGGGAAAAAAACTGGGAGCTGAGGCAGAGGCCAGGAACACACCAGTGGTTTGGCAAGAAATCGCAGCAAGGTGCAGGTGGCCACACAAACATACAAACCTCACCATGGGCAGGAGGCCCCCTCTGTCCAATGCTGAACCTCAGGCAGGGGGGAAGCAAAGGAGAACACTCAAATCCAGCCAACAGCTGATTTTTTCCCCCACTCATCACAACAGCTTTGAACAACATTTACTCTCCTTCACTCTGAAAGGGGGTTAGGAGATCCCAGTGCAGATGTGGGGAAGAGGCTGGAGACCTCCCAGAAGGCAGAGGAGGCAGGCAGGATCCACCACCGAAGCCACTGAGCCCTCCACCGAGGTCCTTACCACATACTCCATCGGCGGCGGAGGGCAGGGCAGGCCCCGGGCGGGGAGCAGACACAGAGCCCCTCTCGTCTGGCACTCCAACCTGTGGTTCAGGGACAAACAGGGAGTTAGGCAGCCCTGCCCCAGCCTGCTGAGGTGGCCATGGTGCCAAGAGGCAGACCCTGCTCCTCCATGCTGTCCACAGGTGGTTGGGGTTGTGGTTGCCGTACCACGCTGCTGGCACAAAGAGTAGGAGAAATCTGGAAACTGCCTTCTTGCCATTGGGAAGAAGATGGAGATGGGATGTGCTGGGACAGGAGCACCAGGCTGAGCCTGGCACTGCTTGGTTCAGATGGTATTGGGGGCCTAGAGTCACTCTGTGACCCTGTCTAGCCCAAAAACCAGTACAGGAAAGCCACACGCAAGGAGGGAGAGCAAAGGCAACCAGGGGGGCAGAGCTGCCCCCTCCTGCACCCCCTTCAGCTGGCACCCTGATGCAAAACTATACACAGAGCCCCCAGGGCTGTGTCCCTTCCTCCCAGGGGACCGGTGAAGACAAAAGTCATGGAAAGAGTCTACAAGGGGTGAGCTGGCAGAGGCAGGAAGCTCTGTGAGGGGAAAACAAGGCAAGGAAAGCACTCTTCCCACTCCTCTCACTGCCACTGCCCAGCCGAGGCTGGTGGAGCAGGGCAGGGCAGCAGCCATGATTTACTGCTTGGCAGCAGTTGTACCTTTATCTGCCTGTGCCAGCTGTCGCCACCAGCTCAGAAAGCAGCGAGATAAGGAGGGCTGTGCTTGGCCATGGCTGTGCAGATTGACCCCTGCAGCACCACGCCACTGCCAAGCAGAGGTGGTGACCAGGACACCAAGACTGGTGGCAGGGAAGGAACACCTGGACCCAGAGCCAGAGTGCTCAGCCTTACCAAAGGCCACTTGTGTCCCTCCCGAAGATGGAACACTGCTTTGCACAGCTCCAGAGGGGATTCCCCCACCAAAGAGCAGTGGGTGGATCCTCAAGCTCTGCTTGGCAGAGAGGAGATGGCATCTTCAGCCCCTCTGGTACAGGCTGGCACCAGGGCAGCCCTGGCAAGCACGGAAAAGAAGCACCCTTTGCCCACAGACATCTGCAGCGCCAACGTGGCAAAGCAGGGCCCAGGTCAGCTCTCCTTGGAAGCCGTGTCCGTGGTCTACAATCTGTGTGGGTGACCCCATCTAAGAGATTCAGGGGCAGAAGCAAGAACAGATGGGCACAACACGCTGCTGGAGAGCAGACACACACATCTCCAAGGGGGAGCAGCTACACAGCAGCCGGGTACGCTCCAGGTGCTCACTGCTGCCTTACTCTGAGGCACAGAAGGCGGGAGGGCAGCGCCCAGCACCGCAAGAACGAGGAACCCTCCAACTCCAGCCGGGCCCCGTCCCTGCCGGAGGTCGTGCCAGGCTCGGGGTTGTCCCCAGACCGTGCAGCGCCTCTACAGCCGGTGTCCTTCCCGTGCATCGCGGCACAGGCAGCAGCCGCCACACCGGGTGGGTCACCCCCGGTCTCAGCACGGCCCGGCACCGGCTCCTCCGCCCCCGGGTCCGGGCCTGCCCCACACCGGGCGAACGAGGCAGCTGCGAAGGGCGGCTCGGCCCTCCCAGCACGGGCAGCGGCGGCGGCGGTAGTACCCCCACAACTCGTTCCGGGGAAAGCAGCGGCGGCGGCGAAGTGGCGGCGAGCGGTGCGGCCTCAGTCCGGCGACACAGCGGCCGCGGGGGGAGGCACGGCGGGGCCTGGCCCGGAGTCCCGGGCCTTTAACGCGGGTCCCCCCCACCCCTTCCTCCGTCCGCGCTCCCTCACCGCCCCGGCCGGCGCGCGCTCACCGGGCACCATCGGTCACACGCGGGCCTCGCTCTCCGCCGCTCCCCCCCCCCTCCCGCTGCCCTCACCGCCACTCACTTCCGGCCCGCGCCCCTCCGGCGTGGGCCCCGCCGCGCCCGCGCCACGTGACCCCCACGCCAGCCAATCACCGGCCGCACCCGGCCCGCGGGAAGCGGCGCGGCGGCCCCGCCGCCTAGCGCGCGCGCTGGCCAATGGGCAGCCGTTCCGCCCCGCCCCCGGCGCGGCACTGGCCAATGGGAGCGCGAGGCGGCGGTGTTTGAAAGCGCCGCGGGGGGCGCCAACGGCTGCTGAGGCAGGGTACGGCGGGCCTGTCCCGTCATGGCGCACAAACAGATCTACTACTCGGACAAGTACGACGATGAGGAGTTTGAGTACCGGTAAGGAGCGGGGAAGGGGTGCCGGTAACACCTGCTTGATAAGGATGAGGGGGTCTTGGTTAAGGTTTGCTGCGGTGAGGGAGGGAAATGCCTCGGTGGCGTAGGATTAACGGCTCGCGAGTGGGAGGGGAGCGGGGGTTGAGTCGCTGGTGAGGCAAGAGGGGAATTATCCTGGAAACTCGGGGGGACCCGGTGAGGGTTCTGTATGGGGTCACGGCGCTGGTGCCGGTAATAGCTCTCCGGTGGGGAATGAGGGGGTGTCGGGGGTGCCCCAGTGTTGACTGAGAGTTGCGGGGCTACAGGCACGTGATGCTGCCCAAGGACATCGCCAAGCTGGTGCCCAAGACCCACCTGCTGTCGGAGTCGGAGTGGCGGAACCTGGGCGTGCAGCAGAGCCAGGGCTGGGTGCACTACATGATCCACGAGCCAGGTGAGCCCCGCGGGGGAGCGGGTGGTGCCCAGGCGGCCCGGCCTGACCCCCTCTTTTGCCCCGCAGAGCCCCACATCCTGCTCTTCCGACGGCCATTGCCCAAGAAGCCAGAAAAGTGAGTGGCCCCTGGTCTGCCGAAGCTCTCAGTCCTTCCACTCTGAGAAAACACCTTTCTCCTCCTTCTTCTCGGCATTTCTGGGGGGCTTCACCCCCTGACCCTCGACGCTGCCTGAGTGTCGTTTTGTCTGCTCGGCCCTGGTTCCGTGGGTCCTTCTCGTTGCGATGCCTCCAAAACTTCAATAAAGTGATGTTTGGGAGCTGTCTGTCTGCACTACCGGGGGCAGCTGGGCTGGATGGCGAAGGGGTCCGGTCCCGTGGAGTTGGTCCCGCGGGGGTTCCCGAGGAGGCTGCCCGGGGTCTGGGGGAGGCTCCCCGGGCTCACCGGAGAGGGCAAGCCGTGGATGGAGCTACACCGATACCCCCCCTCTCCCCGGCCCTGCGATGGTTCCGTCCCCGCAGTTCCCGCCTCTCTGCCAATGGGATCTGGCGGGGCCGAGTGACTGACGTGCGGGCCGGCCTATGAGCTTGCGGGGCGGTGTCGCGGTGTGCGAAGGTGCCCGGGCGGCTCCATGTGGGGGGTGCTGCGCGCTGCGGGGAGGGTGCGCGGGCCTTTGCGCGCTGCCGCCTGCCGCCTCATGGCCGCTTCGAGCCCGGCAGCGGCGGTGACCCAGGGATCCGCCAGCACCGCCGGCATCATCATCATCGGCGACGAGATTCTCAAGGTGCGGCTGGGGACGGGCCTGGGCTGCGGGCATGGGGCGGGCTGGGGTGTGGGGTCGCGGCGCTCCGCTGTCATGGGCGTCTGCGGTCCCCTCAGGGCTACACGCAGGACACGAACTCGTCCTTCATGTGCCGGCGGCTGCGGGCGCTTGGCGTGAGCGTCGCCCGCATCTCCGTGGTGCCCGATGATGTGGAGGCCATCGCCACCGAGGTGGCCGCCTTTGCTGCTCGCTTCACCTACGTGCTCACCTCGGGCGGCATCGGCCCCACGCACGACGATGTGACCTTCGAGGCCGTGGCTAAAGCCTTTGGGGAGCGGGTCGTCCTCCATCCCGAGCTGGTGGCGCTGGTGCACAAGTTCTTTGGCAAGACGGAGGAGCAGTGCCCTGAGATGAAGCTGGCTCGCATCCCCGAGTCCTCCCGCCTCAACTACGGCACGGACAGGCACACGGGCAGCGCCTTCAAGTACCCGCTGGTCAGTGTGCGCAACGTGTACATCTTCCCCGGCATCCCGGCGCTGATGGAGCGGGCCCTGGATGGCCTCGCTCACCTCTTCCGCAGCAAACAGACCCATTTCCACTCCCGCACCGTCTATGTGGCTTCTGATGAGATGCTCATCACGCCGGTGCTGGATAGGGCTGATGCTGCCTTCCGGGGCCGTGTCAGCTTGGGCTCGTACCCAGACTGGACCAGCAATTACTACCGTGTGAAGCTGACCCTGGACTCAGAGTCAGAGCAGGACCTGGAGGAAGCGTATGGCTTCTTGATGAGGGAGCTGCCAGCGGGTGTTGCTGTGCCGTTGGTGACAGACTGTGTCTCTCCAGCAGCTGTGGAGGTTTATGGCCTGGCTGAGTCAGGTACTGGGAAGAGGTGCTGCAGCACAGCTCTGTGCAGCCTAACAGGGCTGGGGCAGTGGGAACTCCAGCCTGGCAGCAAAGCTTGCCTGTGGTGTGCTGGGAGGCTTGAGGCATGCTGCAGCTGCAGTGGGCTTCATCCCATACAGGTGGGAATGGGACCTGTAACCTCAGAGCTGGTGGTGGCAGTGTCTGAGAGCACAGTGTGCAGCAGTAGCTGCAGTGCCACAGTTCCCCATGTCCTCATGATCCCTGTCACGTTGTGGCCCAGGTCCCTGGGCTGAACAAGCTCTTGGCTGTGGTACCAGAGGGTGAAGTGCCCTAGGCCCTGGGGCCGTGCTAAGGGAACATGAGCTGGGCAGGCACCAACTGTCCTGTCCTGGCAGGCTCGGCCCTGGGGCAGAAGGTGGCAGCAGCCCTGAGGACCATCGAGGAGGCTTTGGACCAGTACAGCTTGGTCCAGCTCTGCGTGGGCTTCAACGGGGGCAAGGACTGCACAGCCCTGCTGCACCTCGTCCATGCTGCTGTGCAGAGGTACCCACGCATGGGGCTCCAGGCTGGGGCAAGGCCCAGGGGTCCTGCAGACCCTGGCCAGGGCTCTGGGGCTCTTGATTGCTCCACCCTGGGGGAATGAGCAGATTCCTGGGCTCTAGCTGGTCGGATCTGGACGCTGCCTTGCCTCCATTTGCCATGGGTCAGAGTCCAGCGGCACTGGGTCTCTCTGCAGGCGGTTCCCAGCAAGGAAGGAGAAGCTGCAGGTGCTCTACATCCGCATTGTGTCCCCATTCCCTGAAATGGAGCAGTTCATTCAGGCAACAGTGCAGAGGTAGGAGGCACAGCGGGGTGGGCAGCTGCCCAGGGGCTGTGCAGTGCAGCCTGCAGCCAGCTGCCCACCCTGCCTGTGCAGGTATGGGGTCCAGCTCTGCACTGTGGAGGGCTCCATCCGGGAGGCCCTGGTCCAGCTGAAGGAGCAGCAGCCCCAGCTGGAGGCTGTCCTGATGGGAACGCGGCGCACGGACCCCTACTCACGCACCCTGACCCCCATGTGTGCCACAGACCCCGACTGGCCCCCTTACATGCGGGTGAACCCCTTGCTGGTACGTGGTCTGTGAGCCCACCCTGCTGTGGGGCTGGAGCTGTCGCCACAGGGCCTGGCAGGGGGATCTGATGGGGCTGGGAACCAGCAGTGATCCACCCCCATCCTGGACAGCTTCTCTCACTCCCCCAGAGTATTTGCTGCCCCTCTGTGCAGCTGTGGGTGCCCCTTGCTGCAGTGGTGCTGCTGGGTGCTGTTGGGCAGGGCTTGTTCTTGCCTGCTGGGGGGTTGCCCTGTGTTTGGGGAGGTGCTGGGAGGGCTGGTGGTGCTCTCATGACCATCTGGCTCTCTCAGGTGCTCTCCAGGAAGGTCTGGTTTGCTTCCCTGGGATTCAAGGGAGCAGCCTTTTGCCTCTGCCTCAATCCCTGCCCAATTCTGCCTGCAGGACTGGACCTACCGGGACATCTGGGAGTTCCTGCGCAAGCTCTTTGTCCCTTACTGTATCCTCTATGACAGGGGGTGAGTGCCCAGTGCTGCCCTTCTCACATGCACAGCCAGTGGCCCTGGCTGCAGTCCTGCAGCTGCTTCTTCCCTCCACAGCTACACATCCCTGGGGAGCATGACCAACACAAAGAAGAACCCAGCTCTGCGCTGCACCGATGCTCAGGGCCGGGAGAGCTACAGGCCTGCCTATGAGCTGGAAAATGAGGAAGAGGAGCGCACCTCCCGCCAGTGAAGGCCACATTCTGGGAGCCTCCTCCATTGGAATGCTGCTGGGAGTGACACTGAATAAAGCTGCTGCCTGTCAGCACTAAATAAACCTGCTGCAGTCTGCACTGCGCTGGCACGTGGTCTTGTTGAGCCCTGAGGGCTCCATGGGGCAGGAGTGGGAGGAACAAAAGGGTCCCCAGGTTGTGCCCTGTCCGTGCACCCACTATTGTAGGAGTTTTGGAAATGCAGAGAATGTGGCAGGTTCCAGTGCTTGCCAGGGCCCCACACGTCAGCACTGCTGCCTCTCCCACTGTGTCAGATCCTGCTTATTCCTCATGGGCCATGCACCTCCTCTGGAGCATGGCAGCCTGTCTGCAGGGTGCCCCCCAGCAGGTGGCACGGGTACAGGCCCTGGCACTGCCAGCACCCACTGCCACCTCCCTGGGGCTGCGCCTGGGTTCCTGGTTGCTGCGGCTTCTGTGGAAATGCTTCTACTTCCTTCTCTGCAGCTGGTGCATCCGTGAGCTGCTGGACTAGGGAAGGAGCCTCCCAGTGTCCCAGGATCCCGTCAGCCCCTGCCTGCCCTGGTGCTGTGGGTGAGTGACCTGCCTGCAGCTTGACTTGGCATGGTGCTTGGAATGTGACAGGGGCTGGGCTGTGGTGTTTGGGGGTGACAGAACCAGCCAAGGTGCTCCTGGAGTGAGAAGGGCCTGGCTGTGGCAGTTTTGGGGGTTGAGAGAGTGTGGCCTTGGTACTGGTTAGTGCATTGTTACCCCCTGTGCCTCTCTCCCCTCCCCAGGACTGTCCTGTTGCCCTGTGCTGATGGAGCTGATGGACCTCTGGCGCTGACACTCTGCTCCAGCCTGTGCTGCCCCCGATCAGAGACCCCAATAAACCTGAGCAGTGCCTGATTGGTTGCATCTGTTTGGGCAGAGCTCTGGCAATGTCTGTATGTGTGTGTGTGTCCAAACCTCCTGATCCTAGCCCTGGGAAGCACTAAGGCACTCCAGCACATCCCTTGCCCCTATCCAGGACTGAGGGTCCCCACATCCCTTGGGGCCAAGGGGCAAGAGTGGGGGGCTCTCTGCATCTCCTGCCTGCTCCCCCACTCCTGGCTGTTTCCTGTTTCACTCTGAGGGAAGCAGCTAGAGCAGAATATCTGCAATGGGCCCAGCCTGGCTGGGAGCTCCAGGAAAGGTCGTGGCTGTGGGTCTGCGAGCCCACCCTGCCCCACTGCTGCCTGTGCTGCTGCCTGGTCCCAGCGCGGGGGAAGCTCTGCATGCCCCGTCCTCGGCAGCAGCGCTGGCGCCAGCGTGGCCTCCCTTATCTCGGCGGGAAGTCAGGAGCAGGAAGCCTGGCCCGGCGCGGGATAAGGGTCCCGTTTACATTAGCTCCTTTGTTGTGGAGCAGGCTCCCACCCTCACCCACTGCCCGCGGGGGGGCCCCGGCCAGGTCAGGATCTGAGGAGCAACAGAAACCCTTGTCCAAAATGCCACGAAGGGCTTAGGTGGTCCTTGCAATGATCCATGTGAGGGCACGAGTAGGGATGGGGTCTGCAAAGACTCTGCCTTGTGGTGTCCCCCTGCCCAGATCAGCTCTCAGCTGGACGCTGCCCTGTGCCTGTGCACTGGTGTCTGTGGTAGCTCCTGGCTGCCTTGGTAGCACCGTGCTGGGCATCCCTGAGCACTGCAGCCCACGCATCTTGTGCCATGTCCTGGTGTGGTAGCCCTGATGTGCTGGCCCTGGCGGTGGCTCAGCCCCAGGGCTGGCTGGGATGAGGGAAATCAATGAATTCCCCAAACGGGAAGGTCCGGGGGAGGGGAGAGCACAGGAAAAAGTGCAGGCAGTGACGCATGACGGGCAGAGCAGTGCCGGCCGCCCCGAGAGCACAGCCCCATGCAGTGCCCTGGAGCCTCTCACCCACCTCCACCACCCACCGTGAGTGAGCCCCTCTTCGGCAGAGACCCCTTCCCCAGCCCCATGACAGACAGGGGGTGAGGGGGGAGCGGGTGGCTGCTGTGGGCAGGAGCACAGGCAGGTTCCCCAGCAGTGAGGGTTGGTTTTGGGATCGTGTCTGATGCGACCTTGGGGATGCCAGCAGCAAATCCAGGCAAAGCAGCCTTGCCAGGGATCTGGGTGGACACAGGAAGATGCACAGGGACCCCACTGGAGCCACAGCTCTCTGAGGGCACGGGGGGTGATGCCTGTCTCCGTCCTGCAGGTGGTCCCCACGACCACGGCATGTTCCGTTCGCGCCGAGCCGGGCTGGTGCGGAGGCTGTGGCGGCAGCGCTGTGCAGCAGCCAGCCCCGAGGACGGCCCCGCTGCCCTCAAGCCAGCGGTGCATGCTCTCTTCAAGAAGCTGAAGGATGAGGAGCTGGAGCTGCTGGTGCAGGTGGTTGAGAGCCGGGGTGCCTGGGAGTCCGGCTGCGTTCTGGCACCAAGGGGGGACCCACGAGGGGTCAAACAGGGACTCCCCCCTCAAGTCCTGCTCTGTCGCCTCTTCCGCTGGCCTGACCTCCACCAGTCCCATGAGCTCAAGCACCTCTGCTACTGTGCTGGGGGCCAGGGAGCCTGCGGGGACTTGGCTGGGCTGTGCTGCAACCCCCATCACTTCAGCCGCTTGGCTGTACCTGGTGAGTGCTGGCGGCAACGCTGGAGGCTGCCTCTCCCAGCCAGGCTCTGACCCCTGCTCTCTGGGGCTGCCTCAGGCCTCCAGGGGGGCAGGATGCACTCCCGGCCTCCTATTTCCCTCTCTCTCCTCTGCAGAAACCCCACCACCCCCGTACTTGAAGGCATCCTGTGGTCCCTCCTGGCCAGATGAGCCCCAGCTCATGGAGTTCAGCTACGACGGTGGGGACTGGTGCGGTAAGATGGGCCCAGCACACTGGGAGACACACAGGGCACAGCCCTCTGCCACACCCAGCAGGCAGGAGGGCACTGGGCAGGGCTGAACCCCTGAGTCAGGAGCAGAGATTGGAGGGGACAGAACATGAAAATCAGGGAATGGAGCCAGCAGTCACTCCCAGCAGGAGGAAAAGATTCCGACAGGGGATGAGGGGTTCCTGCTGGGGGAGCGCTCTGGCCCAGACGCCCCCCCGCCACTGAAGCTGCTGTTATTTTTGGCAGCGCCAGGCTCCCTGCTGGAGGAAGCGCTGCCTATGGGGACACACACAATGTGCCTTGACGCACAAAGCCCCAGCTCCTGCCTGGCTGCTGGCCACCAAGGCCACCAGCTGCCACTGCCCCACCTTCCCCTGCACTCAGGGACCAACCCCCCTGACAGCCCTGCCCCAGCCCTTCACCATGGCACTGGGGGACTGGGAACAGCTCCAGAGGCTCACACCCAGCACAGGACTCTGCACTGAGGCATCCCTGGTGCACCACGTCCATCTATCTGTCCTCACACGCCCTCTGTGCCCACTCCCCTTGGCCCTTCCAGCTGCTTGGCTCAGTCACATCCTGCTGGTGACAGCTCTGCTCTTCCCTTGCCAGACACCAGTCTCTCATGGAGCACCATCAAGGACGGCTGTTGGTGCAAACTGGCTTACTGGGAGTACCGGACGCGCGTGGGCCGCCTGTACGCCGTGCACGAGGCGTCGGTGAACGTTTTCTGCGAGCTGCCCTGGGGCAGCGGCTTCTGCCTGGCACAGCTGCCCGCCGCCTACCGCAGCTGCGCTGTGCGCCGGGCACGGGGCAAGATCGGCCGGGGGCTGCAGCTGAGCCAGGAGCCGGGCGGGGTGTGGGCCTACAACCGCAGCGAGCACCCCATCTTCGTCAGCTCGCCCACCCTGAGCCCCCCCGGGCTGCCTGTCCTCAAGGTGCTGCCCGGCTACTCGGCAAAGGTGTTCGATTATGAGTGGGCAGGGGGCACAGGGGGCTGGCAGCTGCCTGGGGAGGGGCCCTGTGACCCCCACAGTATCCGCATCAGCTTTGCCAAGGGTTGGGGACCCTGCTATTCCCGGCAGTTCATCACCTCGTGCCCGTGCTGGCTTGAGGTCCTGCTGAACCAGCCACACTGAGAGTGGAGCTGGTGGGGGGGTGCCAGGGAGGTCCCCCAAAGCAGGTTGACAAGCTGGGGGTCCCTTCTACTGTTCCTCAGCCTGTGTCTTCCAGGGCTGTGTTGTAGCAGAACTGTCCTGGCTCTGGGGACTCTGTGCCTCAGTGCTGCCTGGATGCAGTGCCCCTCTTGCAGGGTTCAGCACCTGCTTCCCCCAGCCATGGGGCTCTCAGTGACACAGGACACTATTTAATATCTTTTTATTATTATTATTATTATTTTAATGTTTAAGTTTATATTAATTTATCTATTTTTGTATAAAAAGCAGAGCATGAGGCAGGAGTCCCCATTGTCAGGGCCAGGCCTGGGGGGTGGCAGCTAGAGCCCGTGGGCACAGGGGGAGCAGGAGAGAAGGGAGGTGAGAGGGAATGAGGAGGAAGGGGAAGCTGTGGGCCTAAGTGTAACTGCAGACAAGGGGAATGGGAGTGAACTGGTACAGCTGGGGGGAGAGGTGAGGCAGGTGAGCACAGCTGGAGTGAGGGGCAGGTTAGAACATCTGGATAGGTGCGGGGCAGGTTAGAACATCTGGATAGGTGCGGGGCAGGTTGGAACATCTGGATAGGTATTGCATAGGTTAGAACATCTGGGTAGGTGTGGGGTAGGTTGGAACATCCGGATAGGTGTGGGGTAAGGTTGGAACATCTGGGTAGGTGCAGGGCAGGTGCAATGGGGGGGACAGGTGAGCACTCCTGGGGTGGGGACAGGTTCAGGGTTACCCAAGCTAGGTCCCAGGCTTCCTTCAACCGTTCTGGCAGCATGGGGGGAGCCCCGAGCAAGCGCAGCCGAGGGGATCCCGGATTGCCCGAGTCGTGTCTGCTGTTTTTAACCTAAATAAAGGGTGCCACGGGCACCAAGAGACCTCCGTGTCCCTCCGCGTATCGGTGCCGCCCACGGGGCTCGGCTCCGGGAGCCAGCAGTGCCCTCTGCAGGCGGCTGCCGCGGGCCGCGATGACCACCCGGTCCTTCCTGCCACGCCGCCGGCCCGGCTGAGCCCGCGGCCCCCGCCCGGCCCCGCTCCTGGCCCCGCCGAGAGAGGTGAGTGCGACCGCACCGTCGGCATCGCCTCGGGGGAAGCGGGGACAGAGAATCACCGGGAGCACAGCCGCGGGCAGCGGCAGAGCGCAGCGGCGATGGCGAACCGTGCCCGAGGGGACGGGCGGGGAGCGATGGAGCCGGGGGTCGGTGGCAGCCGCGGCAAGGGTGAGGTTGTTCTGCGGGTTCCCCTCTCCGCCCCGCGGAAGCCCCGAGCCTGGCGGGCCGGTGCCCCGGACGGGGATGCAGGTGCACGGTCAAAGGGACGGAGCTGGGAAGAGCCAAGCGGGTGGCTGGGCGAGGCACGGGGGCAGGTGCCCGGTACCGGGGCCTGGCGAGAGGGTGGGGGTCTCGTTCTCGGCCCCGGCTCGGTGCCCCGGCGCGGTCCCCCCGCCCACTGACATAACGTCTGCGCGGGGCCGTGTTTGCCTTGGCAGCCCCGGAGCGGCGGTGGCTCCTCACACTTTCCGCTAGCGCCGGGCAGTGGCCGCGCTCGGAGCCAGGCGCGGGGGGGCCGGGGTGAGCCGAGGTGAGCCCCGGGGCCGCCGCTGCCTCCCTGTGAGCCGGCAGCGGCCAAACAGGTTGCGCGGGGCCCGCGCCCAGGCACCTGCGGAGGAGCCACCCCGCGGGGGGCCGCCGCGCCCCGCTCCAGCACCGCCGACAACGGGGGCTGCTCCCTGCGCCGCGCCCCGCCGTGCCACGTTCTCCGTGTCCAGCTCTCCATCCCTCCGTGCCCGCCACTCCAGTATCCCGGTGTCCGCTCCTCGGTGCCCGGTTCCCGAGCTTGGTTCTCCATCCCCCGTACCTCACCCTACGCACGGTTTCCCGTGCCCGGCACTCGAAACTCTCCCTCGGTGCGCACTTCTCGGTTCTTACTCCCCCCCCTCCACCTTCATGCCCGGTTCCCCGCCCCCCCGTGTCCGCGGGGCGGAGCGGGCAGTGCCGTGCCGGCCCCGGCACTCGGCGGCCGCAGCGGGCGGGGCGCGCTCGGCGCCTGGCACCGCACTCGGCGCCGGTGGGGGCCGCGGCGGGGCCGTCCCGTGCTCTCCTGCCCGGGCCGGGGCCCGACCCCCGCCCGATCCCGTTAACCGCCTGTGACTCAGCCGCCCCCCACCCGCGCGCCCCGGTCCCGCGGGCCCGCAAGACCCCCGCCCTCCCGAGGGGGGTGGGGCGGGGCTGATGGGCGGGGCGTTCCACCAATGGGACGCGTGACCGCCGGCGCGCTGCCCAATGAGGGGGCGGGGGCGGGCGCTTCCTGGAGCCCCGGCGGCGGCGGCGGCGGCGGCGGCAGCAGTGGCCGGGGGGCGGGCGGGGCGCGGCGGCGGCAGGTGAAGGCGGAGGCGGGGCCGTGGCTCCGGGACCGGTCTGTGGCTCGGGCGGGGTACGCAGGTGAGCGGCACTGGGTGGGAGCGGACGGACCCACCGGCGAGGGTTGCGCGGAGGTACCGACCCACCGGCAGCGCGATCGGGATCGGGACGGGGACCGGCGCGGCGACCGCTTTTTGCCGCCCGGTTGCGGTGAGTCGCGCTGATTCGGGATGCTGCGGGCAGCGGGTGGGCACGGTTGGCACGCGATCACCGCACGGCCCCTGTGTCCCCGCCCGCCGCCGGAGCCGGTGGACACGTCGCCCGTGGGGCGGGGGGTGTCACTCGTGGGCTGTTCCCGGTCCCTGCGCACGGGGCTGCGGGAAATCGGTGACATCGGCAGGTCCCCGCTGCGTGCCGGGGCGGCTGCCAAGGCTCCGCTGTGCTCCTGTTGCGGTGCTGCTCCATCCAGCCAGGATCCCCCGCAGGTCTCCCACGGGTGACCGGGTGCTGCCACCCCCCCTTCCCAACCCGGTGAGCAGCTTGGCGGCATGCCTGGCGCACCGGGTGGGGACGGCACCGTTGCAGGAGGAAGGCAACTCAAGGAGTCCCTTCTGCACCCATATTGGTAGAGTTGGAAGGTATCCCAGTGTCCCAGCACGTTGTGCCACGCTGGTGAGCCCCGGCCCTGGCACACTGGCAGCAGCAGTGGGTGCCTCTGCTCGGCTGTGCAGTGGTCCCCCGGGATCGGTGTCATGGTAGCACCTGCCAAGCACCGGTGGACTCTGCCCCGTGCGCCCAGCCCTGCCGTACCTGTCCTCGTCCCCCTGGCTGGCTGCCCCCGGCCGCTGTTTGCCCGGGGCGGGGTGCGGTATTTACCCTCCCGCCGGAGCAGATCCACGTCTTGGGCCACAGCCGCCCTCTATCCGTGCCTGCCTTCACTTGCTGAGGGGACACAGCGCCGGTTTTGTCGCGGGGTGAGTCGCATCGTGCCTCAGTTTCCCCCACCACAGCCGGGCTGGCAGGAGCGGGGTCAGCCTGGGATCTCCGGTACTACCGGGAGCACTACTGGGAACACTACCGGGGGCACGCGGCAGCTGCCGCCGCTCAAGGCTTCGGTGGTGATGCTGGTGCTGGGAGGGAGGGACTGAGCTCGGCAACTTAAAAGTGGGTGCACGGAGAAGGGGAAACTGGCACAGCAGAGAGAGCGGGGCAGCGGGGCTAGGGGTGTCTTTGCCGGGCATGGGTGCGGAGGTGCCAGCTGTGTGTCGGGGGGCACATCCGTGTTGGGGTCCGGGGGACCCCCGAGCCCCCCTGGCTGGGCGCGGGCTGCCCCCAGCGCTGCGGGGCTGATCCCGAGGCTGTGGCAGCGCGGCTCTGCCAGCTGCTGCCGTGCACCCTCAGTGCACACGTGGCACGAACGGGACAGGCCCGAGCACACGGGGGCGGGAGGGGCACGGCGGGGCTGCGGCCCCAGCGCGGCCCCCGCTGCACCCCAGCCCTCGAGGGGCGGCTGCTGCCCCGTGCGTGAAGCAGGAACTTCTCCTTCAGGGCAGGCGGCGGATGATGAAACCAGGGAGAAATCTCTCCTGGCAGCAGTGTGGGCTGCTGGCGGGAGCCCCCGGGAGCCTGCGCTCCCCCTGCGCCACCAGCGCTGCCTTCCCATGGTAACTCCACGGCGGGAGCAGGCAGGGTGCCGGTGGGAGCGGCCGCCCCGTCTGGAGGATTGGCGCCCGCCTGGCTCCCCGTGGCAGCACCGGCGTCCCTGACATGCCCCGAGAGCTGCATGTCCACACCCCAGCAAAGCCCCGGGGCGGTCAGAGGACCCGCTGAGGGGCTGGGCTGAGACCCGTCAAACTCGCTTCGTGCCAGGAAGATGGCGCTTGGGTAGCCATGCAGGCAGGGGAGGGAGGCGGTGGTGCCGGGGCTGTGGCCGGTGACCTTCAGTGCACCCGGGCATGCCGTGTGCCCGGGGCTGGGCAGGTCGGTTGGCATGCAGGATGGTGCGGTGGGAGCCATGGTGATTTGTATCCCCAGAGCTTCTGGCATGGTTTGATGGAGCCCTGGGCAGGCAGGGGGACCAGCCCGGGTGAGGGAAAATGAAAGCAGGTGATGCGGAAGGAGAAGTAGGTCAGGCGAGCTCTGGCCTCTCCCGGCAGCCTCGGTTGCACTGCGTGCTCCTCTCTGCCCAGCTGTCTCTGCCATGTCCCCAGGCCCCGTGGGCAGCAGCTGAAGTGGGGAGTGGGTAAGGGGGTCCTGCTGCCAGGCTCACGGTCCCGAGCACGGTGGGTGCCAGGCACTGCCGACACTGAACGCCAGCAGGGTGGAGAATGTGGCTGTGCTGGCTGACATTCATTGGGTACAGAGACACCCCAGCAGTTTTGCTTTGATTCCCCTCCCCTGGGCAACCATCAGGGCTTGGAGCCATAGCAAGGGTGGACAGGAGGATTGCCAGCCCCACTGCAGGACCAAGGAAGAGAAGGGAGGAGACCCTTGTGCCCTGCTGGGGTGGCACAGGGCAGCTGGTGTGGTGTGGACATCACGGCGGGCCCTGGGGCTCCACAGAGGCTGCACTGTGCAGCCCTGGGCATTGCCCTCCCTTGCTGCAGGGCTGCCTGGGGTCTCCTCGGTGTCACTCTGTGGGCTGTGGCGGGCATGGCCTGGCTGTCGGTGCTCTGTGGGCTCGGGGGGGCTCGGGCTGGGGGGGATTAGAATCTCCTGCCCCCCTTCCCTCCCCGGGATCAGCCGTGGGCAGCGGGGAGCTGGCAGCAGGCAGCTGCCGTGGGGGCGGAAGCCGGGCTATTTTGGAGGGTGTGGAGGGGGGGCTGTGGGCTGGCACTGTCCTTGCCAGGTGACCCCACCGGGAGCAGCGCCACCCTGGTGCCAGCATGGAGTGCTGGGGGCACAGCCTGTGCCACTGGGGATGCTCAGTCCCCGGGGTGCTGTGAGGACATGAACCCTGCATGTTGAGTGGGAGGTGCCACCAGCTGGGGGGGCCCCTCGGGGCTGTGCAGCACAGTGGGACCCAGGGGGTCTGGCTGCCCTCCAAGGGGTTCCCGTGACTGTGCTGCGGGGCCAGCAGCTCCAGAGCCAGCTCACCCTGGGGCCAGCCAGCAGGCCCACTGGTAGGTGAGCCTGTCCCAGGCTGGAGGCTGGCAGAGCCTTCCTTCCTTCCTTCCTTCCTTCCTTCCTTCCTTCCTTCCTTCCTTCCTTCCTTCCTTCCTTCCTTCCTTCCTTCCTTCCTTCCTTCCTTCCTTCCGTGCCTCAGCCATTTCCTTGCCACATTGGGAAGGCCAGAGGTGACACACAGAGGCCACATGCCCTTGGCCACATCTGTCCTGGCAGGTCAGGGTGCTGCTGCTCTGTGTGAGGATGTGATGCAGGAGATGGGGTTGCCCATCCTGCCATTGGAAGAGGAGCTGGGATGAGGCCATGTCCCCTCACTGGTGACACAGGTCAGGGTGCCACTGGGCAAGGGATGGATGGACGGACTCACAGAGGTTAGCCCATCTTCCCCAAAGGCCAGCACCTCCCCACCTGCCCCCCCAGCCCAATGCCCCCCAGCCAGGGCGAGCAGCAGTTTGTGGCCAGCGCCCGGGTGGTTGCAACACCCCCAGGGTGGGGGGGCCACGGTGACTCACCCCATCCTGGCCACCAGCAGGAACCCTGACTCAGGGCTGCGTGCCCATGCTGTGTCGTGCCCCTCCCTGCCCGCCTCGCCCACCTTATCTCCCGCCCTTAGCACCTGGCACACCTGGGCCAGGGGGGACTGGCGCCATTCCCCTCCTTTATGGGGAACAAAGGGCAGGGGAAGGGTTGGCAGCAGGTGCCACAGCCCTCCTCCTTCCCTCCTGTCCTCCCTCCCTCTCATGGACGCTGGCCAGGGCTGTGCCCTGTTTTGTGCCCCCCTCTGGGGCAGCCTGGAGCGTTGTGGCAGTGCAGAGGGCAGTGCTGCCCACAGCCCTGTGCTGGCTGTGTGCTGCCTGCACTCCACAGCTGGCTACTGCTCAGCACAGGGGTGGCACAGTGGGATACCATGGAGGGCATGCTGGTGATGCCCCTCTGCCCGTCTCCACTGCCTGCCCAGGGGCTCTTGCACAACCCAGCTCCTTCCGTCAGCACTGCTGGGGCTGAGCCCTTTGCTGTCCCACTGCTTTGCTGTGGGGCTCTTCCCCTTTCTGCCTGGCCTGCTGCACACATCCCCAGCTCTGGGGCCTGCCGGGCCATGCCAGGCTGCCACAGTGCCGGTGCCCCTGACCGGTCTGGCGTGGGTTGCCTGGGCGGGTGCCGGTGCTGGTGGTGGGGTGTGGGGCGAGCTCTCTGGGCTGCTAATTGCTGTTTAGCTGGGGACACCGAGGGTGTAATTATGGGGGCATTGCATGAATGTGCAGCCTGGCCTGGGGAGCCCACGAGTGCCCCTGCGCAGGGGGTCAGGCAGCATAGCCCAGCTGGGCCGTCACTGCTCCCCACGTTCCCCATGGGGATCTCGGGAACCTGCTCCAAGGGGAGAGCAGGACAGGAATCCATAGGGCCGGGGGGTGGCTCCAGGGCTGGCCGGGCAGGCTGCAGCATGCTGTACCCAGCCCTGCCCTGCTGCCGCTGAGCACAGGCGCCCTGGCAGCCTGGCTGGGCTGGCCATGGCCAGTGGCGAGCACCCAGCGCCCTGCCTTGGGGCACACGAGGAGGTGAGGAGGGCCTGGCTGATGTGCCACGGTATGGAGGGGCAGGGGCAGACGGCATGGAGACCTTGTTAGAGGTGGGGAAGGCGTGTTTAAGGTACAAGTGCCTGTCCTAGCAGCGCTGGGGATTTTCTCCCGTGGGAGTGGGCCGGGGATGCCCCCTGCCCCGTTCCGGGTTGGCGCCCCACGGCGCAGCAGCGCCGGCCGCAAAGAGTTAATGCCGTGTGTGTTCTGGGAAGCGGGGCTGGGAGGTGCGTGACCCGGGGTGTGGGCGTCGACTCCTTTTGAGGTGGGATCCTGAGCTCAAGTGCAGCGGGGAGCGGGGCCAAGTTCACACAGCACCAGCACCCTGCCTTCCCCTCCCTGCCACTCGCGGGCCGCCAGCGGGGCCGCCACGAGCGCGGAGCCACGCCGGGACACGGGGCAGGTGAGCCACGCACCCACCCTGCCATCACTGCTGCTGGGTGGATGCCAGGGTGGTGGGGACCCAGTGTGGCACTGGGAGATCTGGGCCAGCTGCCTCACAGCAGCAGGCTGTGGGACGTTGGTGTTGCCTGAGCCCTACGCTGCCCTCACTGCTGATGGGACGAGTGGCGAGATCTGGGTCACTTTGGTTTGGCAGAGCAAGGCCCACACCCTAGAGTGGCAATGCCAGGCAGCTGGACGTGGCAGTGGGGTGGGTTTTGGCGGCAGGAGGTGGCCAGGATGCCAGCACAGTGCCAGCAGGCTGGGTGGGTGAGATGGGGACTTTGCTCCTCTTTCCCTGCTACAAATGCCAGGAACAGCTCTGGCAACACCACCGGCCCTGCTGCACCGTGGCAGGGATGCCCTGTGCCCAGCTTCCGTGGCAGCTGCCGTGCCAGGCTGGCACTGGCCCCAGGTGCAGTGCTGGCTGGGCACTGAGGCAGCCCTGTGCCAGGGTGCTCAGCCCCCTCTCAGTGCTGGTGGCTGTCCCTGGGAGCTCTGGGTGAGCTGGGCAGTGTCAGGGGGCCTCAGCAGCGCCATGGGGCTCACTCTCAGCGCTATGGGGTGGGGGACTGTTTATCCTCTTTCATCTCCAAACCATTTCCTTTTGTCTCTACTTGTTCTTTTCTTCTTTCAAAGAGCACTGCTGCTCTCCCCACTTCCTCCAGCATTGGGACCCTCAGCATGTGCTGTTTACAGGGTCACCAGCTGAGCCAGACCCCGGCACCACCTTCCCTGCTGGGCAGACAGAGGGGCTGCTCAGCCCTACACCACTCTCCATCCACACTGTGGCCATCAGCACCAGGGCCACTGCTGCTCCCAGCTGGCTTCAGGCAGCAGCAGGGTGGGGGGCTTGCACAGCCTGGACCCCTGGGTCCACGTCCTGGATCCCAAATGGTAAAGGGCCCCACGGGGTGAGGGGCCAGGGCAGCTCCGCGCTGCGCTCCCCTTCCGGGGTGACTCATTCTCCCCATGGGGCTGTGAAGTCCCTCGACAGCATTTGTGACTCTTGGGACCGAAAGCAGGGGCTCCTGGCAGCAGCCCATGGTGGGGACTGTGCTCCCTGGGACCTCTGCTCTCCTTCTCTCCTTCCCCATGTTGGGAGATCCCCCCTGGACACCCCTTTCCACCTCCCACCATCCCCAAGCCGGGCCCAGTGCACTGTGCCCTCACCCAGGTGCCATCCCTGCTTGGTGGCATGGCACACAAGCAGGAGGGGCACTGCAGGGACCCCAGCCCGCTGCCCATGGCCCTGCCTGGGTGCCTGGACCCCTCTCACAGAGGAGCTGGCACATGGGTGGAGCCTGGCCGTGGTTGTCCCAGGCAGACTGGGCTGGCACAGGGATGTCAGGGTGACCTGGGCAGACATTGTTCCTGCTGCCACCCGCCCTGCATGGCAGCCAGCTCAGCACGGGGAGCAACTCCCCCTTTCCTTTCCTCAGTTCAGCCAAAATGTGCCCAGCCACAGCGCTGAAGTGACCGAGGGAGCGCTGGCATGGCCAGGCCATGGGCATCACCACCTGTGTCCTCCAGCCATCACCTCCAGCAGCAGCCTGGGAATGCTGGGGGCCTGGGGGCGGCTCCTGTCCCCTCACACCTCATCCTCTGCCATTTCCTTATCACTGCGGTGATCTCCTCGACGGCAGCAGCCGCTCAGCATGTGACTTCTTCGCTCCAGTGAGGAGGATGTGCGGGGGGGTGGGGGTGTCAGCAAAGGAGCCATAAAGGGGCGGTTTGGGGCCATGGAAAATCCCCCTCCTGCCCGCCCGCCGCCGCCTCGCCCCCAGCCTGCCCCACAGCCCTGCAGCTCTGTCTGGTGGCACCGAGTCCCGTGGGGTCCCAGCTGCCTTAGCAGAGCTCTGCTGGTGATTTCTGTGACATTGGCAGCGCTGAGGCTGTGTCCATCTGCGCTGGGACATGGTGAGGGCAGTGCCAGTCCCTCAGAGCACCTGCTGGGATATGGGGGTCTCAGCTGCTGTCCTTTGCCCAGACACCCCCAGTGGGTGCCATCAGTCTTGTGAGTGCCCTGTGCCCAGGTTTCTTGTGGGGATCAGGGCAGAAGGGAGGCTGTCCTGGTGCCATCACTGGGGGAGGCAGTGTTGGAGGACACACTGCCACCCCATCCTGTGATGATTTCCTGTGACAGTCCTGGGGGGTCCGTGGGGCTCTGGCCCACCCACGGCAGGTGCCCCATCCGTGTCATCCCTCTCCAGCTGCCCAAGCTGTGGCATGGGATATTTACCCCCCTGCTTAATCCTGCCCCTGCAGCTAATCCTGCCTAATCCCACCGGGGGCTGTCACTGCCTGTTGGCTCCGGGGGCCCTGATGGTTTAATCACCCCTAATCCGATCACCCCCACCTCGGCAGGCAGAGGGGACCTCAACCAGCGCCGGGATGGGCTCCTGCCAGCCAGGGGGGCTTGGCCGTGGCTGCTGGCGCCAGCATCCCAGGCGGTCGGCACTGCTGGCTCCCGGTTTCAGGGGCGGCTGCCGCCTGCCCTGCCGGTCGGGCCTGCTCGGCAGCGGCTGGGGCGGCTCCGCAGCCGGTTGCTCCGGGGCCGTTCCCAGCTGCCTGCCGAGGCAGCCCCAGCTGGCGGCCGCCCAAGCGCAGGGAGCGGCCGGCTTGGGGATGGGCCCCTGTGCCGGGGGCCGTCGCCCGCGCCGCCCCTCCATGGGCAAGAGGGGGCACGTCCCCCACGCCCGCCTGCCGACGGCACAGTGTGGTTTGGCACGGCCCGGTGGGCCTGGCGTGGCTCGGCATTGCCTGGCATGGCTGGCGATGGCCGGTGCCACATGCTGCTGTCCACCATGGCACAACTCGAGAGGTGGTACCCGCCTCTGCCTCCCCCAGGCTCTTGTTGGAATGGGCTCCCATTCCACTGTCACGCAGCAGTGCCAGCACAGTGTGGTTTGGCACAGCCCGGTGGGTTTGGGGTGGATGGGCCTGACTTGGTTCGGTGTTGCCTGGCATGGCTTGGCCATGCCCAATGCCACATGCTGCTGTCACTCAGCACTGCCTGGCTGGCTGCAAGGGCCATAGCTGGGCACGGTGTCACAGGGCAGGTTGCAGCCCTGGAGCTGCCTCTGCTGCCTGCAGGTCGTGAGGGTCATGGGCTCCCCCTTCCCATCTGTGCTGGCTACACGGGCCATAGCTGGGCATGGTATCTATCACAGGGCAGGGCAGGTTACAGCTCTGGGGCTGCCACTGCTGCCTGCACCCTGCCTGCAGGTTGTGAGGGTCACGGGCTCCCCTTTCCCACCTGTGCTGGCCGCACAGGAGCACGTGTGTCCCTGGTGGTGCACCATGGGCACCACAGTGGGAGTGTGAGCCATGCTGGGTTTAGGGCTGAGGCCAGGCTCTGCCAGCTGCAGCGTGGGAAAGGCCTGACTGGCGCAGGCTGGGCTTGGCTGGGCGAGGAGTGGCCCCGGGCTGGGGCACAGGGGGGAGGGAGGGAGGGGGCCCAGTCCCGACCAGGAGCGGGGGCAGGAACCGGTGGCACAGGTGCTGATCCTAATCTGCCGTGGCAGGAAGTGTGGCCCCTGTTCCCAGCCCAGCTGGGCTCCACGGGGCGGCCCCCTGGCCCTCGGGCTGCTCTTCCCAGCGCTCGCCCGCCCACCATGCCTCTGCCAGCGAGGCCCGTGTTCCCAGGACGGGGCTGCTGGGAGCCAGAGGCTGTGCTGGGCCATGGCGGTGGGCTGGGGGGGATTGTGGGTGGGCTGGCACAGGAAACGCTGCACCTCGCTGCTGTTCAAAGGCACCACGCTGAGATTTCTCCCTTTGCTGTGGCGGCGCGGGCGGCTGGGTGCTGGTGGTAGTGGAGGAAGCGTGGAGGCCTGTGGTGGGGGGCCTGTGGTGGGGGGCCCACACCCACCAACCTCTGCACAGCATGGAGGGAACTGAGCACAGACCCTGGGCCCCAAACCTGCCCCAGTTCGTGTCCCACTGAAACCCCAGTGCCACCCAGCGTGTACAGGCAGCGTTCCTTGTGCCCTGGCTTCATGGCAGCAGTGCTCCAGCTGCAGCTTCTTCCAAGTGCTCTCTCCCAGCTTGTTCCTCTGTCAGTACAGGCAGCGTTCCTTGTGCCCTGGCTTCATGGCAGCAACACTCCAGCTGCAGTGTTTCTTCCAAGTGCTCTCTCCCAGCTTGTTCCTCTGTCAGTCAAGCAGCATCCTGTCCTTCCCGCAGGTGAGGACGATGGCCAGCCCAGAGGACGACCTCATCGGCATCCCCTTCCCTGAGCACAGCAGCGAGCTGCTGAGCTGCCTGAACGAGCAGCGGCAGCTGGGGCTGCTCTGCGATGTCACCATCAAGACGCAGGGGCTGGAGTACCGCACCCACCGTGCCGTCCTGGCTGCCTCCAGCCGCTATTTCAAGAAGCTCTTCGCCGGGCCGGGGCCGGGCCAGGAGGTCTGCGAGCTGGACTTTGTGGGGCCGGAGGCACTGGGCGCTCTGCTGGAGTTCGCGTACACGGCCACGCTGACCATCAGCAGCGCCAACATGGGCGAGGTGCTGCGCGCTGCCCGGCTGCTGGAGATCCCCTGTGTCATCGCTGCCTGCGTGGAGATCCTGCAGGGCAGCGGCCTGGAGGCGCCCGGCCCCGATGACGGCGACTGCGAACGCGCCCGCCGCTACCTGGAGGCTTTCTCCAGCCTCCCCGAGGGTGAGGTGCCTGCCCCGCCGCCCCCCCGCCCCACCCCGCGCCGCAGCAAGAAGACCCGCAAGTTCCTGCAAGCCCGCGGTGCCCAGCTCAACAACCACGCCGCCGAGGAGCCGCCGCCCGCAGCTGAGGCCGAAGGCTCCGGCAGCCCCCCGCCGCCCTCCCAGCTGCCCTCACCCCCTCTGCCCGAGGGGCTCTCCCTGCCCTACGACAGCTTTGAGCTGCCTGAGGAAGAGGAGCTGCCCCCACACTCCTTCCCCTTCCCCTACCAGCCCCCCTTGTCCCCTGAGGAGGCACCTTCTGATGAGGATGCCATTGACCCCGACCTGATGGCGTACCTGAGCTCACTGCACCACGAGTCGCTGGCGCCCGGGCTGGACAGCCCCGACAAGCTGGTGAGGAAGAGGCGCTCGCAGATGCCCCAGGAGTGCCCAGTGTGCCACAAGGTCATCCACGGTGCTGGCAAGCTGCCCCGCCACATGCGCACGCACACGGGCGAGAAACCCTTCGCCTGCCAGGTCTGCGGGGTCCGGTTCACACGGTGAGTGCCCCTGGATGGGCTCTGCCTGCCTGAGGTGTGCCAAAGGGCATCCCCTATGGCACCTCCATCCCGTGCCAGTCCTACCAGGGGTTTTCTGCATCCCCTGAGTGCCGCTGGATGGGCTTTCCCTGCCTGACGTGTGCCAAATGACATCCCCTATGGCACCACCCCCCTGTGCTAGTCCTACTGGGGCCTGGCCACAGGCCTGGCATGGTTCATGGGGTTTTCTGCATCCCCTGAGTGCTGCCAGATCACACTGATGGCACACTGCACAGCACCCCTCTGCCAGTGCTGCCAGTGGGGTGCACATTCAGAGCGTCTTCTGCATCCTGTGAGTGCTCTGGACACCAACACAGGTACCCAGTGGCATCCTCCTGGTTTGCAATTGCAAACCCCTGTAAGTTGTGTTGTGGTGCAGTGGGGTTATGGGGCTTTCTGCACCTCATGAGTGCTGCTGGGCTGACCTGAGGTACCCAGGAGCATCCCTGGTGGTGTTCCTCTGCCATAGCTGCTGGTGAAGTCAGGTCAATGGGGTGTTCTGCACTCTGTGAGTGCTGCCAGATCACCCAAGGCCTGATACCTGATGGCACCCATAGCACCTCATCTCTCATGGTTGTGGTGCAGGTCCAGGGGAGTCTTCTGCTCTAAGTAAGCACTGCCAGGGCAGCCTGGGGCAGCATCCCCCCTGCCAGCAGCGGGCTGCATCTCAGCCATGCAGCCGTGCAATGGTCCAGAGCCCTGTGCCCCACAGCGCACCCAGAGCCCTGTGCCCTGCAGAGCATCCAGAGCCCTGTGCCCCACAGAGCCTGCACGGCCCTGTGCCCCACAGAGCCTCCAGAGCCCTGTGCCTTGCAGAGCATCCAGAGCCCTGTGCCCCACAGAGCATCCAGAACCCTGGGCCCATAGAGCCTCCAGAGCCCTGTGCCTTGCAGAGCATCCAGAGCCCTGTGCCCCACAGAGCCTGCACGGCCCTGTGCCCCACAGAGCCTCCAGAGCCCTGTGCCTTGCAGAGCATCCAGAGCCCTGTGCCCCACAGAGCCTCCAGAGCCCTGTGCCCCACAGAGCCTCCAGAGCCCTGTGCCTTGCAGAGCATCCAGAGCCCTGTGCCCCGCAGAGCATCCAGAGCTCTGTGCCCCACAGAGCACCCAGAGCCCTGTGCCCACAGCGCACTCAGAGCCCTGTGCCCCACAGAGCCTCCAGAGCCCTGTGCCCCACAGAGCACCCACAGCCCTGTGCCCCACAGAGCCTCCAGAGCCCTGTGCCCCACAGAGCCTGCACAGCTCTGTGCCCCACAGAGCCTCCAGAGCTCTGTGCCCCACAGAGCACCCACAGCCCTGTGCCCTACAGAGCACCCACAGCCCTGTGCCCCACAGCGCACCCAGAGCTCTGTGCCCCACAGAGTCTGCACAGTCCTGTGCCCCACAGAGCCTCCAGAGCCCTGTGCCCCACAGAGCACCTACAGCCCTGTGCCCCACAGAGCACCCAGAACCCTGTGCCCTACAGAGCACCCACAGCCCTGTGCCCCACAGAGCCTTCAGAGCCCTGTGCCCCACAGAGCACCCCTGCTCTCGGGATTCCAGCACCATTCCCCTCCCCCTGGTGGTTGGATGCCATGTTGGCTCCTCAACGCCATAGTCTCCCTGTCTGTCCCACCTCCAGGAACGACAAACTGAAGATCCACATGCGGAAGCACACGGGTGAGCGGCCCTACTCCTGCCAGCACTGCAGCGCCCGCTTCCTGCACAGCTACGACCTGAAGAACCACATGCACCTGCACACGGGCGCCCGGCCCTACGAGTGCTACCTCTGCCACAAGGCCTTCGCCAAGGACGACCACCTCCAGCGGCACCTGAAGGGCCAGAACTGCCTGGAGGTGCGGACGCGCCGCCGCCGCCGCGACGAGCCGGCCCCGCCGCCCACCGGGCCCGCAGGCCTCGACCTCTCCAACGGGCGCCTGGAGGGGCTGCGCCTCTCCATTGCCCGCTACTGGGCTCCAGGGCAGCCCGAGGAGGAGGAAGAGGAGCAGGAGGGTGAGGAAGGGCCGCAGCCGGACGGCACCGTGCCGGTGGAGACGGCGTAGGGGCGATGCGACGGCGGCAGGTGTCGTGGCGTTCCATGCCGAGCTGTGCCGTGCCCACTGGGGTTTCTGTTCCTGTTTTTCCCGTCACGGTTCATTCCTAGTTATGCAAAGGGGGAAAATCCCCTCGGCCGATTTGCACAAGGGGGTGGGGGGCCCCTATCATCCCCCCCCACCACCGTGCCCGGGCCCACCTGGTCATGCCCAGGGCGGGTGATGATGGGGTATCGGGACTTGGATGTCCCCCCCACCAAACCCCTCGTGGGTGCCAGGACCGGGCAGGGGCACCCATGGACCAAGGCCCCCCCCCAGGTGGGGAGAGCCCCCCCATCCTCCCCAGTGGGGGGGGGGCACTGCCCTACGCTGTGCATAGCTTGTCCCCACCTCCCCACTCCGAGCAGCCCCCCCCCCGGCGAGCCCCCCTCGCCCCTGCACTCCTGGCTGCTTTCTCTTGGTTGCACTATTCGGGTGAGCCCACCTGGGTGCGGGGCAGCCCCGGCCCCCCCCGGACCCTTTTCCCCTTCCGAAATCCCCCCGGCCCTGTGGGACCCCCTCCTTTTCCCTGGGGTGGCCGGGCCCCCACGGTCACCCCTCTGTCCTTTGCACATGCCCCCCGCAGGGCGCAGCCTCCCCGGGGGTGGAGGGGACCGGCACTATTTGTCTACAAATAAGAGTTTTATCTATATTTAAAAAAAGATGATGTAATATATTCCCCCCCAGAGCCCCTCCGCTGCCAACCACCAGCGCTGCCCGGCCCCCACGTGTGCCATGGGGTGCCCGCAGGGGTGATGGGGCCGGGGGGGCTCTGCTCCCGTCATGGCTTTAAAGTGCCTTATGGTGAACTTGAACCTTTTTCGGCTACTTGAACCTCTCTGGTGTCAGGAACCAAACAAAAACCATGGGCGGGCGGCCCCCGCCCCGCCGGGCCGCCTCTGCCTGTCTGTATGTCTGTGTTTTGTTTTTGTTTTGTTTTGTTTTTTTTTTTAAACGAAGGCTGCTTGGTAATAAACGGAGAAGCAGGGACTTCCCCCGCGTCCAGCTGTCTGTCCATTCTGCATATTCTGCATCTTGGGGCTCGGGGCACTGTGGGGCTGGGGACGGGGATGGGGATTGGGTTGGACACCGTGTGTGGGGAGCGACACACCGAGGGGTGGGAGTCACCATGGGGCTGGGGGCACCACAGGGGTGGGATCGGGGACACCATAAAGGCTGGGGACAGGGATGTGTAGGGGCTGCAGGCACAGTGGGCATGGAGATGGTGGCACCAAGGTGCTGGAGATGGGGCTGGGGGCATTGAGAGGCTGGGGCCACAGCAGGGATGGAGCCGGGGCAGCAAGGAGCTGGGGTATCACAAGGTCAGGACCATCCTGGAATGGTGGATGCCAACTCAGAGTACCAGGACTCAGGTGCCTTGAGGTCCAGGTGATTTATTCACCAGCCCTTCCCCACCCAGTGGCTCTCAGCTTCTGCTGCACTGGTGGGGCTGGCTCCAGGCACACCCCAGCACCTGGACCCGAGGTTTTGCTGCCCCATGGCACTGTCCTGCTTTCACTGGGCCCTTGCCCTCTTTTTCACTGTTTTTGGCCTGCTGCTGGTAGCTGGAGTCTTCCTGGGAGATTGGAGTGCAGCGTTGGCATCCAGCATCCCCAGTGCTGGGGAGCACAAGGGGCATTGCCACCCCACAGCCAGCCCTCACCTGCAGAGCAATCTGCTCTTGTTGACCCCACTGCTGCCCACATCCCTCTCCTCACTCTTTTCCACCTCCTCCAGCTGGGCTCACAGCTGGGCAGCTGTTCTGGAGGGGACCCTCCAGCCCCTGATGATGTCCTTGATGTGCTGCAGCCGCTGCCCTCGCACAACCAGCCCCAGCCCTGCTGTCTCCTCATCACTGGAGTCCCTGCAGGGCACAGAGGGCAGGGCTGAGCTGCAGCTCCCCCTCTCACACCCCCTGCAGCCCCCCAGGCTCGGGTGGGCTCCCAGCACCCCTCTGCTCACAGCTCCTCATCCCCAGAGTCCGGGTAGCTCAGCGGGGCCATGCACACGGAGCAGATATTATTCAGGGTTCTGTAGCAGCCACTGCAATACAGCCCTGTGGAAAATGGGGATGTCAGGGTGGAATTTTCTAATTTTCTGGGGAAGGGGTCCCCAGGCTGTGGGGGCTCCTACCTTTGCAGCTGGGAGTGATGCAGGTGCTGAAACCTGGCTGCTCCACAGGTCAGGCAACTAGATGCCCAAGAATTGGTGGGGGGCAGGAGACTTGTGGGCACAGGGCGATGCTCTGTGGGTCAATGCCATCCTGGGGGTCCTTGACACAGACCCTCAGAGATACCACTCATCTCTTCCATCCCACCAAGGCTAACTTACCTATATCCACAAATCAGCTGCATCCACATACAGTTTTTACCTGGTTCCTGTAAAGGTTCATCCCTTAAATCTTGGCATCTTGACTGCTCCACAGTGTACAGCCAGTCACGTTGAAAAGGTTCTTGCTTCTCAGTAGGGAGCAAAATGCCTTCATTTGAAGTTGATGTCACACACATGACTACTCTTCCTGGTCCTTGGTATTTTGCCAGCCAGCTTAGAGTGATCCAGTGATGTCCCTTTGGATTCTGAACAGCCAGCAATGGCACATGGGACCAGCACAGTGAGTGATCATCCCAAAGTGAATTTCTGTGCCTCCTGCATCTTTAGGGTGCTGGCTGCTATGGCCCAGAAGCATGCTGACCATCCAGTTGCTTGGAGAAGGAGCCCACTGGCCTTTGCCAACTTCCAAGGATCTGTGTCACCCCCACAAAAGCTACTTGTTGCCTTTTCTGCACACACCATGAAGAGTTTAGCTGTATCTGGAAGGCCTTAAGCCAGTGCTTCCATGAGCATCCTTTATGGTGTTAAAACTGGTGCAACATTGTCAGGGCCATTCCAGGAATTCTTCAGGACCTTTGATTGAAAAATAAAAAGGATTGGCTATTAGTCCAAAATTTTGAACATGTATGGGGCAAAATCCTGCCACTAATAAAACTCCTGTTAGTTTTCTTTCAGTCCTAGGAGCTGTAATTTGAAATATCACTATTTTTTTCCTTCACCCAGAGCTAATTGTCCTTTTGGTACCTTAAAGCTAAAGTATTAATCTTACCTTTTTTTCTGGAAATTTCAGCAAGTCCCAACAGTTCTGTAGGCTTTCAAGCAGGTCACTCTCAAACAGGTTTGTTCCTTGTCACCTCCAATTAGGATGTCACCTACACACTGTAAAAGAACACTGTTACTTTTTGTCCATTGCTCTACTTCTTTTGCCAAAACCACCAAATAAAGTGGGCTTATTTTTGAATCCTTGAGGGAACCCTGCATCCTTTCCCACTGCATCTTTCTTCCAGCCACAGGATTCTCTCATTCATAGGCAAAGATTGTTTAGTTTTGCCCATCTACTGGGATACAAGAGAAAATATCCTTTAAGGCCAAAACAGTAAAATAAGAGTTTGTTTCCAGCACTGAGGTTAACAAGCCATGAGGATTTGGTATTATTGGGTGTATATCTGTGTATGTTTGATTGATTGCTCTTAAACTTGTACTAATCTGCACTCTTGAGAATTAGGCTTCTTTGAAACCTGGAGGAAGGCATCTAAAACTCAGATTGACATTGTCTCAGTATGCTAAATTCTAATAATGTGTTTGTCCATGGTTCCAGACCTTTTTGAGCTTCTATCTTTATAGGATATTTATTTATTCTTAAGTGTTTAACTTTTGGTTCTGAGCTTTTTCTCTTTGCTTTGCCTCATTTTCCATGGCTCATGCAGATCACTGCATTTCAAATGGCATCCAGAATATTTTGTCCAATGTCCTCTGATGGTTTACACACTAACAGGCAGATCTGAGCTTTCCAGCCTGTCTCAGGTGGAATGTGAAGCTCCATGGCATTCTCAGAAAAGATTTAAGGTTTTGTGCATTTAAGTTACAAAATACATCTCATCCCAGCAAGGGAAGGGGTCATTGATGGCATATATAGAAATGGATAGAGAAATGGATTAGTTGGTTTAGTGTCACCAACTATACATGCCATGGTAGGAGTGGCTACAAAGCTCATTTTCCTGCTGCCCCAACAATCTGTACTGGAACTTTCCTCAGCAGGCCCTTGCAGCCAGTTACTTCTGAAGATGTGGCTCCATTCCCCAACTTTACTGGAACCAGAGTTTCAACTGGGCATGCCCTGATATTTTCCCTTGATCCCCTTCCCTCACTGTCAAAATCCTCTACCACCATAACATTTACCTCTTATAATGACCCCTTCTGTCAACAGATAGCACATTCAGGCAAAGACCCCCAAATCTCCACCCCATCCCTCTTCTTTCTCCTTCTCTAACACTGTTCTTTTTTCTTCCACAGTAAAAAGCTTTGGCCCTTTAGTTACACTGCGCCCATCCACTGATTGATCAAGGCCCACTGCCCAGTTTTTCCTTGTGACTTACAAGGAGATTGATCCCACTGATCAGTTAAACTAATGAATCTACATCTTTTGCAGAAGCAATATGAAAAAGGAACAACAGTACACTTGCCAATCCAATAATTCCATCCATCCATCCATCCATCCATCCATCCATCCATCCATCCATCCATCCATCCATCCATCCCATCCATCCATCCATCCATCCATCCCATCCATCCATCCATCCATCCATCCATCCATCCATCCATCCATCCATCCATCCATCCATCCATCTTCAGGTGAATCCTCAGGTGCCAGTCACCCACTTTGATGCACTTCAAAGATCCACATCTCCCATAAACACCACAATCCAAAGCTGTGGATAAGGCATGGATCAGCTGTAGCCAGGCGCTGAAACGTCCTTTGTCTCTTCTTAAAGATCCAGAGCACGAATATTTACTCTGTGTGTGCCCTCTTGAAGGGCATCAAAGCCTTCTTGCAAGTTAGTGGGCAGGTGGAGATGGCTGCTAGCTGCTTCTTAGAGCTTTGGACCATGAAGTTACAGCCTTGCAGAGCAATGTGAGAGTTGGAAAAGGAAGTCAGGACTTTACAAGATGCAAAGGCAATCACACAAGATCTAATTAAACTCCAGCACAGTGGTGCTATGAGCAGCAATGCAGCGTAGAACAGCAAAATGTGGTGCCACATATTGCTCACAAGCAAAGGCACAGATATGGGAAAAATAAGATTTCCATTTCCCAATCGTATTCACAGGATCCTGAGGAATGGGATGGAAATATCTTGAGTCAGTCCTCAGACTCCAAGGCTGAACTTCAGCCAGATTTAGCAGGAAGGGAGGTGGTAGAAGCACAAATGGAGGGATCTGCTGGATAGAGGGGTGCACTTTTACTCCAAAATGGAATTTTTGGAGATCTATCAGCAGAAGAGAGGAGAAGACAAACTGATAATAGATTTTGCGAGCTTGGAATAGTGGGGCAGTGTCTGTTCACTTATTAATTGGTGCAAAAATTTATTAAGTCCTATAGGCAATAAGGATCAGCTGTATCAGGGATGTGCTCAGGGACAAAGTGGGGTCAGGGGTCCTGTTTGGCAGGACTTTGCCACTCCCATGCTGTATCAAGGGCTGTGTGCAGCAGTTCTAAGAGCATTGATGAATTAGTGCCATCCCTCAGAAGCTGATGTTCCAGGCAGGAGGTTTTAGTTCCCTGCAGCAGATGGGGATGGCTCACGCTCTAATTACAAGATCTAGTCTGGATGGGGCAGCAGTAACTAAAAGTATCAAAATACAGCTTTTGAGAGGGGTGCCTGTTTCGTTAAAGACCTTGATTACAACCAGGCACCACAGTGCTACCAGTAATAGAGGTGTCCTAGCAAGTACCTTAGGGGAAATTTGGGCTCTAATTTCAGAACCAGCTGTGCGGGTGGTGAATGAAAATCACCTGGCAAAACTGAAGACTTACTCACGTGTGACAAGGAAACAAATGTGGAATGATCTTGTGCAAGTTAGTGTCCCATGATCAGAAATAAATGGGAACTTAACAGCAAAAATGTTTCAGCATTGACATAAGTCAATGCCTATACACAAAAATTCTTCTCTTTCAACCCCCCTGTCACCTCACACCAAGACACTATGGTAAATGCTGTAACAGCAGAAATGGACCAGGAAGAAAGTTGTTTGGCAATGGACAAAGAAAGAAGAAGAAGCCTCTGATGCCTGCAGAAAAGTTTGGATTGAGCAAGCCAAATTACACACTCTTAGGCAAGGAAACCCTTTTGAATTGAAAGTAACAATTCTAGGTGATAAAGTCTTACAGAAATTGTGGCAGACAACTGGGCTGAAGAGTCAGAAAAAATCTCTGGGATTTTGGTCCAAGATATTACTAAGCTCTGCTATACATTATAACCCAATGGAAAAATGAATTAAAGCTGTAATTTGGGCTTTGTAAGAAACAGAGAGAATTACAGGCTGAAATACTGTGACTGTATCTCCAGTATAAAACATGGTGAGGACTGAAATTCTTTCAGATGATGTCTTTTCCAAAAAGTTAGAATAAGTGGGATTGTTTACACCAATGGATTCTGTGCTGGGACTGCAATCTATTAATCTAGAAATGACCATTTACATAACAACCTCTGACAATGCAGTAGGGTCCTGCACTCTGCATTCTGTCCTTCTACATCCTCTGTTACTGTCATATCCTCAAGTTCCTGCATTTTAGGTATCTTTGAAGATTTCCTGTTTTTCATTTAGGGGGGATAGCACTGGAACCCCGTTATTGGTGTCCAATAAACCAATATTTCCAACAAACTACATATGAAGTTCAGTCTGTAAAAGCAGAATCTACAGCCCTTCAATCTCTATGGGCAATCATCTCACATCCAGTTCCTGAGCCTAGAGCATTATTAGCTGCAGGAACTGGGGCAAAACTGAATGTCTAACTGGGCAGAGATGACACTCCAGTTTTCCTCCTTTATCACAAGCTGGCTCCTTGTGCTTTGTAGGGCACACAGCAAACACACACCTTGAACATATTTCTGCAAGTACAATGTAAAAACCTGTGTGTAGGTTTTTACTGTAACTAAACTCTTGGTATTTTTCAGAGTTATGACTATGGAGCAGCTAGCATGGAAGCTTTCACTTGGACATCCAGGGCAGCTTGCCTTGAATTTGAGAGTGATTGCTCCACACTGAGTAACTTTCTAACACTGATTACTGATGAACTACCTCCCTCTTTGTCACAGGATGGGAGCTTCAGACAAAATTTATTAGAGAAGCACTCAGCTTGTGTCACAAGGTGCAGAAATGATGCCCTGGTTTTCTAAACTCCTCATAGAGGAGCCTGGGTGTGGCTAAATCCAATCCCAGGCCCAGATGTGGTCAAAGGTTTATCTCTAAAGGAACACAGGTGTAACCCTACCTTTATACAACTTTGTCTTGTGGGATAAAGGATGGCTAACCAAATATATTTATATAAATAAAATAATTTCTTTAATTCTATTACAATATTGATGCTGCTTAGACAAAGAGAGTACACAGGACAGGTAGTTGTAACTTCTAGCATAATGCTCTATTTTTGAAACAATATTGAAGCAATTTCATTAAAGCTAGAGAAAACCCCAGTTTTTAAGCAGAGATTGATGTTCCTCACCTCCATCAGCAAATGTGGGCAAATCTCTTTTACTTAGCCTTGAGGTGTAACCTTGGGGGGAATCCCCAGTCATGGGAAAGATCTACACCCACACCTTAGGGGGGTGTGCTAGAAATCCTCTCTGTGAAGATGTGGGATTGGCCTTTTATAGCATGAGACTGTCAGACACATTCATTTGTAGTTTATGCATTGCTGGGCTCACTCATCACAATATGCTTTGCTGCTGAGAAAGGTGTGAGCAGCTCTTTGGTTCCTTCTGCTGGACGCTTCTGCCCCAGCTTCCAGACCAGGGCTGCACATCCCTGCTGCTCCTGGGCTCAGGTAGGGAGAACCTGTCGTGCTCATCTTCCTGTGCCCTTCCTGGCTACCCCAACCACCACCTTCCCTGCATCCCAGAGCCTAAAGCCAAATGGAATTGTTTCCACACAGGGCTGAGTTAGTAACATTTATCAGCACAGGTGGCTGTGGCAGACCTTTCCCCTGGCACTGATAACTTGGATGGGGCAGGCAGCTGAGTGGCAGCCACGCACAAGGACACTACACTCGCAGCCATGGTGCTCTGCAGGCTCCTTCTGCATTCTGTGTAACATCACATTTTCATTCTCCCAGAGGGTGAAATGCCCATCTACCCCTCACACAGGACAGTGAGCCAGCACAGGAGCCATAGAGCACACTGCTCTGTCAAATCACACCAGTGCCATGCACTTTCCTTCTCACATCTATGTACCATCATATTCTGTCACTCTTGTAGTCTGATTCTGAACCGAAAAGTTTTCAGCTGTCTCCCACACAGATAAACGTGTGCCAGGAAAAAAGGCTTTCTTGGACTGTGCCCCTTATGTGTGGAAACTTGTATTTGCTCCACAAGAAGCAACAAATTATGGTGTCTTTTAACATCCTGAGGGAAGTCAACATTGTCAAAAAGTGATGTGTCAGACCTGAAGGGGGAGAAGGAGGTGAAAGGCTGGGGAAAATCACCCTCTCCTGTTCTCCCAGTAGGCTGGGTGCAATCATTAATAAACCCCCAGAAGCAGCACCCCAGACCAGGACAGGCAAACAACAGTGAAAACACACACAAAATGATCTTCCTTGCCACTGATGTTGACTTTCCATAAACTGATATCACAGAGTGTATCCACAAAGCAACCTTGGTTTCTCTCTCTCCCTGATCTGAAAAATGACACCCCCCATGGTGGGCAAATGGCTCTACAGTTAAAACACATACACAAAGTTAGTCTGCTCATCCATATAACCAGAAGCACAGTGACCAGGGAGTTCTGTACCCAATACACAAATGTTTTGGACAATATTGTTATTTTGTAATTTTCTCTCTCAAGCCCCTTTAGCTGTGCACCAAATTCATCTTAATTTAAGACTATTTATGGGGTGGAGCCTGGGAAACAAGCCACCTCTCCTTCAGTTTTAAGCACTCCCCTTTCAACAGAAGGAGAGGCAAATGTGAGAAGATAAAAGTAAAAAAAAAAAAAACAGTTTACTAAAAAACAAAGCATCAATTACTGAGGAAACAGCAATAACAAAAATACAAAGGCTCTAAAGCAAAGACTGAAACAGGCCCCCAGAAACAATGAAAACAAATTGTCAGAGAAGCCCCTCTCCAAGATGGACTGGACTGTCCCTTGTCCAAGGACAGTGTGGAAGGGAAGACCCCTCACCCAGCATGGCAGCCTCTGTAGAAGACCACATAGCCCAGGGGACAAAGACAGGATGGAGGAGAAGTCCTCTTCTTCTGACAATGTGGTGGAGAAGAAATGAAAAACAAACAGCAAAGGACCTTCTGGATTTACAGAACTCCCTCTTCCCCCAGAAAAACAACCAATGTGGAACAGGGACAGAAGTAAAACCTGCAAGAGCCCTTTTCTTGTCAAGCCTGGGAGATGGGTGAGCAAGGCAGTGCAAGGCAGTGGAGTGGAGGAAGGGCAAGGGAAGAACACAGAGGGGTCCACAAAGAAATGCAAGGTTGGGGTAGGCATGGGAAGGCAAATCAAAGGAGGCGCAAGCCTTGCCGGAGAAGGCCAGGAATGAAAGCAGTAGACAGGTCAGGACAGAGGGGATGGGTGTGCAAGGTAAGCAAGGCAAGTCAGGGGTTGGGTTCACAAGGCAAAGCAAGCGAGAAGTACATGCAAGGATTCCTCCCAGACAAAAGCTGCCAGGACAGACTGGTCTGCCTGGCATTAATCTCTTCTGGGCTTCCTCTCATCTGCCCCTGCAACACTGGGGCTCTGTGCTTTATTTCCTGCAGAAAAGAACTGCCATTCTTGTCCAGGAGATCATGGCTGAAATTTTGATTCCACCTCCAAAATGCAACACATGCAAGAAGTGCTCCCAGGTGAAAGGTGCCAGGACAGCTTTTTCTGTCCTTTCAGTCTGGCTGGCCTTGGCCTCCCCTGGGCTGCTTCTCATCTACACCTGTGTCTTGGTTTGAACAGACAGGCGTCTGCTAAGGAAGGCAGGAGCTTCCCCTGAACTGGAAACTGTGAACCCCCTCCCTCCGAATTGTTATAAAATTGAAATTAAGGGGGGGCTCTCAGACAAAGATATGGGAGCAGGGAATAACAGTTCTGTTCCAGATTGCAATGCAAGGTGTTTTCAATTACCATCTGTATGGCAGATTATCTTTGTCAAGTGGGCAGTTTGCCTTATCTCTCTCTTTGAGTGACCACATTCACACCTCCCTCGGGAGGGGACATCTGCTGATAACAGCTATTGAATGTCACTGCACGGCTGATAAGAACTATAACATCCCATTGGGAGATGCTCTGCCCAGAGGGACGAGCCAAGCATTGCTACTTGGATATAATCCAGAGGTTTTTGAGACACCAGCACGGCTTTCTCCATTGGATTCCCCAGAGAAACATCAGCTGCCTCTTGTTCCAATGGATCTTCAGAGGAAGAATACATCCTTCTCTACAGAACCCCCTCGCTCCAACAGAGCCACCCCTGACACTGCAGGAGGGCTGAGCCACAATTCCAATGGCACTGCCACCAACACCCTGACCCACAGGGTGTCAGGTTGGGTTCTAAGTCTGTCAGTGCTGTTCTAGTGTACTGCATTGTTTATTTTATCCTTTTATTTTTCTTCCCTATTTAAAAACTGTTATTTCCTGCTCCCATATTTTTGCCTGAGAGCCCCTTAATTTAAAATTTATAGCAATTGGGAGGGTTGGGGAGGGTTTACATTCTCCATTTCAGGGGAGGCTCCTGCCTTCCTTAGCAGACTCCTGTCCTTCCAAACCAAGATAAGTTCTTTATTAGGGAAGAAAATAAATAAAAAATACAATGCAGTAAACCAAACCAACACTGACAGAGTCAGAACCCAACCTGATACCCTGTGGGTCAGGTGTTGGTGGCAGTCCCACTGGAATTGTGGCTTCAGTCCTCCTGGAGTGTCAGGGGTGGCTCTGCTGGAGCAGGGATTCTGTAGAAAGGTGCAGTCTTCCTCTGAAGATCCAGTGGAAAAGGCAGCTGCTCCTCTGGTAATCCAGTGGAAAGGCTGTGCTGGTGTCCCAAAATCTCAAGTTATATCCAGTTGGGAATGCTTGGCTCCTCCCTCTGGGCAGAGCATCTCCCCATGGGATGCTGTAATTTTTATCAGCCATGCAGTGACACTCACTGGCCCATTAACAGCAGTTGTCTCCCCATAGGGAGGATTGGTTGTGGAAGAGATAAATAAAACTGCCCAATTAACAGAAGATAACTGCCCCATCTCTAACAGATGGCAAATAGAATACACATTGCCTTGCAACCTAGGACAACCTGAAACTTCAGGCCTACATAATTTCCTTCCATAGCAGGGCATCTGACCCTCCCACAAGGGCTAACAAACAATTTATTGTTTGTTAAAAGTCAGATAACTCAAACAGGACTGTCAAAAGCTGTTTTGTAGGGAGTTATTCTGGTACAATGCTCTGGCATCCTCCAAATGCCAATAATTATCTTAATGTTGAAGTGAGATCTGGCAATGTAAGTCAGATTTTTGACTGAGACACCTCACTTTACAAACTCTAAAAGCCATACCAAACTTTCACAAATCTTCTCTACATTTCCATGGAAATGTGTGGAGTTTCTCTTGTGAGTACAGACACCTGCTTCACAGTTACTCCCCAGGGGTTAAGCGAAGGAATCTCTGTGCATTATTGCCATTTTGGTGGTAAGTTACATTTGCCTCCTAATCAATACTATTTCTTCTGCTAGCTTTAATGCAGTTACCTTGATGTAGTGCACTGTTTTACATTATGCTATAATCTACTAGTAGGTCTTTAGTTTTCTACTGTGTAGTAAGTAATTCTGATTAGGATCTTTCATCTGTTGTCTCTTGTCTGTGTGATAAATAACTAATTTTTATAAATAGATCTGATTTGACATTGTTAGAATTTGCAGTCCAGAGTGATCCCTTAAATTCAAACTGTTTGTTTAAACCAAAATCTGAGGCTAAGTCAGGGCTTGTCTGAAGCTTCTACTCATCACAGGAAGCCCTCCTGTGGTGTCAGGAGCCCATAGCCAAAATTGGGTTCCACCTCCAAAATTCCATACACCCAAGGATTGCTCGCAGACAAAAGCCAGATTCATTCTCTGTGAGGTAACCACCCCTGAAATTTTGATTCTGCCTCCAAAATTCATTACATCTAAGAATTACTCGCAGACACGAGGAGCAAGGACAGAAAGATCTTCCTGTGGAGCCAGGGTGCATTTCTCAGTGCCTGGCTTCCCCCACTGGGAATTCCTTCCTGCCCCAAGAGCAGAAGAGACCAAACCCAGCTGAGTCCAACCCAGGTGAGGGAGAGCCAGCTGCTGCAGAAAGGGCAGGAAGAGGCAGGGAAGTGCCAAAACTCTGCTGCTGTCACTGAGAGGGAGCAGGGAAACTGATACTGCAGCTCTGCTGCTCACCGGGCAATGCCAGCACCTCCCATCCACCATCAGAATTACTCCACAAGCCCCTGACATCACAGTTTTTTAATTCCAAGGAGGAAGAGCCAAGAGAGCCTCACCACCACCTTGTCTCTGTCCTCCTGGGCCACAAGAGCTGCTAAGGGAAGCAGCAGCCATTTTCTCTTTGTTACAAGGGAGCTATCAAACACCTTGATTTTTGCTGGTTAAAACATTTTCCTTTATTCTGTACAAATTTCTTTCCATCCTGTATGTCTCATTCCATTGCTTAATGATTTTATTTTTTAACAAATTGTTATTTTTAAGTCATTCATCTCTGATTTACTGTCCCTCCCTTGACAGCAGGAGGGGAAGGGCAGTGGCTTGTTTGGAGCTGAGCTCCTCATTTGTTGTTGAAACCACCACAGCCACCTTTTGGGGATGGAAGTCCCCTCATCCTCCTCACCCCTGCTCTTTCATTGCCCACCTCCCACTCTGACATTCAGATGTCCCAACAGACATAATCTCACCCCAGCCTCCCAAAGAGGCACAAAACAAGGGAAAGAGCTCTGACCTGCAGATCGTTATTTTTAACAACGCCATTCAAAATTAAGAAACTCCTCCCCTGCAAGAAAAAGGGGAGGTATCCCCACTCCCAACAGCTCCAGTCCTTGCACTGCTGCTGCACACCACTCTTGCTTGGTCAGTCAAACTGCAACTGAAGTGTAAAACTTTAAAGAGTAAAATGAGGAACAAATCTCAGTAATTCACTTTATCCTGAGGAGAGAGGTGTGTGTGGTTATACACACCCAGTAAAAATACTCCCATGACAGAAGTCTTTGATTGTCCTTTTGCATTAAATGAACTTGCACAGCTGTAAACTGGTACCAATAAATTTTCTCCCCCAAAATACATGGTTCTATCCTGATTAATGGTTTTTGTGTTACAGAGTTAGGAGGGACAATCTGCACTTGGCCAAGAGAGATGCTGCTGGGACACACGCTGGAAGTGAGACCATTAGAGCAGAATCAATGCCAGCCACGTTTGAAAGTGTGCTGCACTGGAGTCTCTTTCCAACCAAAATCAAAACTACACACAGGAGTCTCCAGTTGCTGTTGATAATTGCTGCCCTGAGATGTGCAAGATGTCTCTGCTTTGGCCCATGCAACCGAAGAACGAGTCTGGACTCTTCACTTTTCGGTCTTGAGGTTGTTTATTAATTCTTATCTATAAAATTTTCTTTCTGCTCAGCCGAGATCTGCTCAGCAGGGCAGCCACAGGCACTCTGTGTTGTCCTTTTATACTGCAAACTATGTATAACATATTTACACTTAATTCCCAATACCCACCACCTATGTTAGACAGTGAACTTCTATTTTAAATATAACATATTTACAATAACTTTCCAATACCTATCACCTGTGTTAGACAGTGCACTTCTATTCTAAATATAACATATTTACACTTAATTCCCAATACCCATCACCTATGTTAGACAGTTAACTGAACTTCTACTCTAAACCAATCTCAAAGTGCCAACATCACTTCAGAAAATGGAGAACAAGAAGAAGAAGAAGAAAGGCTGGACACGCCCAGATTCCTCCATCTTGTCCTCATAACCCCCATACCAAAAATCCTATCTTTCTTTGCTCTCAGACCCAGCCAGCAACCACAGAACCCTCTTGGAACCCCTTCTGTGTGGCTTCCCCCCTCCTTAACCCAAGGCAGAGTATTCCAGAACACAGCTGTGTGGGTGGCAATGGAGCTGTGGGATCTCTTCTGGCCTGAAAGCCATCACATACTGACCAGCATCACCGAGACAGAGGCTCACTGGGGGGGAATGAAACAGTTCCCAAAAATGCTCTTGCTTCACAGAAAAAGGTCTGAGGTTCTAAGAGCCAGGACAGGTGTGGCATCAGTGCTTCAAGACTGCCAGGAGCTGCCCTGGCTGCAGCAAACCACACAGAGAGGTGGGGTGAGGAGGAGAGAGAATAGTTTAGTGGCCTCAATGGCCAACAGGGATTGGACTTCTGTCCTGCATTTCATTGTCTGCAGCTTGGAGAACTTCTGCCTGAAGCAGCAGGGGAAGAAGAAAGTGGCTGTAGGAAGAGCACAGCCTGGGAGTGGGGATCTCCAGTGAAAGGGCTTTCCCAGCACACACAGCAGTGAGAGGACCCTGCACTGGTGCCCATGGGCTGCTCATCTGGGTGTGTGCAAGGGGAAAATGTGAACAGAACAGCCCTTTTCGCACCAGAGGGAGCTGCCTGAGGAACAAGGGCACAGGGAAAGCTTCCTGCAGTGCTGGAAATGGCAGCAGGGTTGTTTTGTTACTGCCTTTGCACCAGGGAGGTCAGGACATGTCCTGATCCAGTGTCAGCAGAAAGCTGCAGCCTGTCGTGGGGAGGAGGCTGTGGGTGGGTGTAGGTAAGCAGAGCGTCGCCAGTGCAGGGAGAGTTTCCCAGCCTGTGCACCTGATTCTTGGGGAATTTATCCCTGATCCTCCTCCCTGCACTCCACCCTTGTGGCTTTACAAGCTCACCATGGACCTGGGCAGTCTGGTGGCTCAGAGAACAGCATCGACAGGACAAAGCAGCAGCTGTGACATCCTCAATCAAATCAGGTTTGTGGTGTCACCAGAGCCATCTCTGTCCCACAGGGCAGGCAGACCTGGAGGGGACACTGAGATATGACACCCTACAGAAAACTGCAGCAGGCAGAGGAGAGCTGGAGGCAGCACAGGGGGCAGAGCCCCACAGGCCCCTCTGGGCACCAACACTGCACTGCTCAGATTGCTGCAGCTGCACAGGAGAGAGGGGCTGGACAAGGCAGTTTGGGACTTCTGCTTGTTCTGTTTGCTTGTTTCTCCATTAGAACACAGAGGACACCTCACAGCTGCTGCTGCAGCCACCGAATCCTTTGCCCAGAGGGCTGAAGCACCACGCAGGCAGCACCTGGCAGGAGATGGATCCCAACCCAGCTGCTGTTCTTGGGGCTTTGGGGGTGTCCTGTCCCGAGCTCTGGGCTGCTGCTGCTGCTGGCATTGGGCTCTGCTCAGTTCTTTTTGCTCTTGGGGGTGTCATACTTCCTCTTGCTCGAGTACCAGAGCAGCAGAGGGATCCCGATGGAGGGCAGGGTCATCACGCCAAACGCTGCCCAGTCCAGCTAGAGGGAGAAATTGTTAAGAGAAAAGTCAAAACAATCCAGGCCAGAGGAGTCTTAAAGCAATGAGGTCAGAGGAGGAGAGGCAGGAGAGACCTCACACTGTCTGCAGCTTCCTCACATGGGGAAGCAGAGGGGCAGGCGCTGACCTCTGCCCTCAGTGACCATGACAGGACCCAAGGGAGCGCCCACAGCTGTGTCAGGACAAGCAGCATTAAAGGCTGGATATTCAGAAAAGGCTCTTTCTCCCACAGGATGCTCTCCCAGGCACTGCAAGAGGCTCCCCAGGAAAGTGGTCACAGCACCCAGCTTGACACGAGCCCAAGGAATTTGGACAGGGCTGAGAGGCACACGGTTGGGATTCCTGGGGTTGTCTCTGCAGGGCCAGGAGTTGGACTCCACAATCCTTGTGGGTCCATTCCAGCCTAGGACCTTCTAAGATCCTACTCTCAGTTTTTCTGCCTCAAATGCCACAGTGCAGCTCCTTCACACAGGGAGCTGGGATGGAAACTCAGCCGTTTCTGTGACAGCTCTCTGGAGAACTGACAGGAACCAACTCCAGCTCCCTCTGGAGCTCTCCAGGTGACTGCAGGGCAAGCCACACACCCCATGTGCAAGCAGGAAGCCACCACACTGGGCTGCAGTTGCCTGCTGCACTTTTCCATTGTCCATGGAAAGGTACTCACAAAGTGAGGGGAGAACCTCCTGTCGAAGTCACGCTGAGCCAGGATTCCTCCCTGCCCAGGAGCACTGGTGAAGCCAACCTGGAAAAGGCAGGGAAAAGACTTTGCCACCTTTCCTGCTCACTCCAGAACTGGGCAGGCTGAGAGCAACACAGACATGCATCACCTCAACCATGCAGCTCTGGGAGCACAGTCAGGTGTGGCTGCAGGTGTCACAGACACGTTTTATGAAAAATCCTTTCCTGAGGATTTTTCCTCCTGAGAAGCTGGGAGGCCTCAGGAACAAAATGTAAACAATGGTTATCTGCTGCTGTGGGATGCAACAGGTGCATCTGGGATTGGTCTCATGTGGTTGTTTCTAATTAATGGCCAATCACAGCCCAGCTGGCTCAGACTGTCCAAGACACAAGCCTTTGTTATCATTCTTTCTTTTTCTATTCTTAGCCAGCGTTCTGATGAAATCCTTCCTTCTATTCTGTTAGTATAGTTTTAATATAATATATATCATAAAATAATAAATCAAGCCTTCTGAAACATGGAGTCAGATCTTCATGAGCTCATCTCTTCCCTCATCCTCAGACCCCTGTGAACACCCCCACATGCAGGGATCCCACAAATCAGGCACTTACCACCACCTGGGCACCCTCCTGTGCCAGGTACGTGATGGTGGCAGAAGTGAAGTTGAAGTACCCAGCCTTGAGAGGCCGCAGAACCACAGTGTGGGACACGTTGCTGGCTCTGGGAGTTGGATGTCAAGGAACACTGCTGTATTGCAGGAAGAAAAGGGAGGAGATGGGAAAGAGCAAGCAGGAGCCAGGTGAAAACGTCAGCGCTGCTGACAGATCTGAGTGCTCGTGGTCACAGACAGCCAGAGCCAGCCAAGGCTGACCCAGCTGCTCCTCCACAGGCACAGGAACCACCCCAGCACCTGCTCCTGTCTGCAAGGAACTTTGTTTTCACACTGCACCATCCAGAAGAGGAAAGGTTTGGATCTGGCACCCTGTCCAGGCTCTGGGAGGAATTTCAGGGGCAGCAGATGAAGACAGGATGAAGCTGCAGGATGCTCAGGGGCAAGAAAGGGAGTTGGGAGAAATTTCAAAACATGAAAAGATACGGAGCAATCCTGTCCCACTTGACGTTGAGCATGCCAGAGACGATGCCAAAATCTTCTGGGGGGAAGGAATCATCCGACAGCTCCACGTCCAGGGCAGCACTGAACACAACAAAGAGACCCAGCTGCTGCTCCATGTGTGTGTGAGGAGCAAAATCTGTCCAGAGCAGGTTCCTGAGGCCTTTTTCCCATGTGAGGTAATCTGCCTGATAGACACAGGCACAGGGGAGCTCTGGGGGCTTCCTGCAGGGCTGGAAACACCAGAAGGTTTCTTGTGCTGCTGGCTTTGCACCAGGGAGGTCGGGACACGTCTTGTTTGACTCTTCGGGGAGTGAGTCAAGCAGGGAGCCCTGAGTGCAGGAAGGGAGGCCCTGGGGTTCTGTGCACATGATTCTTGAGGAATTTAGCCCTGCTCCTTCTCCTTCACTCCTTCCCCAGTGCTTTACACATCCCCCGTGCACCTGGGCAGGCTGCTGGCGTGGCCAGAGCTCCCTGTGGTGCTGACACACACCTGCTGCTCTTCTCCAGAGCCTTCCCATGAGAGCCCGGCCCAGCACGGCGCCATGAGCTGAGGGATTGGTGAATTAGTGCCATCCCTCAGAAACTGATGTTCCAGGCAGAAATGTTATGAATAAGAAGCTTGACTAGGCCAATATTCAAGCAGCAATCAATTTATTAATTAATATGGTAAAGTATGAGCAACACAGCGCTGGGTACAGTGGGGAAGTTTTCCCTCCAACTGCACACTGATAATTGAGGGTTACAGGTATTTACAGGGGTACTCATGAGCTTCCTCAGCAATTTCTATTCCAATTTTTTTACTCATCAGCAGTTTCTATTCCTGATTTTTACATCGCAATTCTATACACTATTGTGATTTAATTTTTCTCAGGATGTATCCCCTCTGGTGGGGTCCAGCTCTCCAGATGCGTGTCCCCCTTTTAATTGCAAGGACTATAAATCTCGTAACAGTGATGTCCAGCTTCCCTTGGTCAAAACCATAAACCCTTGAGGTGATGTTCATCTTCCTTTCTCAAGCTGTTTTTCTCTGCTTTATTAAGGTGTGAGATAAGCATATTTCCTTTATCTATATTCCAAAGCTATAGTTTCAAGGATACAAGCAATATTCTAAAATTATACTTCAAAAGGTTATTATTGCAGAACTCTGTAAGGATTAACTACAAGCAAAGAGCAACATCTTTAACACTTTAATTCCAATGCTCCCAAATCAACCAAGGTTAGAAAACAAAAGATAGGTTCAGAGGCCTTTTTCCATGCTTTACTTTCCTCAGGTATTATTAGAATTCGCAACTGTCCCATTGTCGGTCTCCACACATATTGCAATCACAAATACACACGTCGCCTGTTTGTACCTGACACCAAACACAGCTTTGTATTTCACAGAAGGTTTTCGTTTCCTGCAGGAGATGGGGATGGCTCACGCTCTAATTACAGGATTTAGTCTGCATGGGGCAGCAGTAACTTAAAGTCCCAACTACAACTAGAAGTCCCAACTATAACTAAAAGTACCAACTATAACTACAAGTCTCAACTATAACTAAAAGTCCCAACTATAACTACAAGTCCCAACTATAACTAAAAGCACCAACTACAAGTCCCAGCTACAACTAAAAGCACCAACTACAATTAAAAGCACCAACTACAACTAAAAGTCCCAACTACAACTAAAAGCACCAACTACAACTAAAAGTCCCATCTATAACTAAGAGCAACGCCAGCCGCTACTTCCGCCACCGTGGGCAATGGGCAGCGCAGGAAGCGCGCTCTGCGCAGGCGCAGAACCCCTGCGTGCCCACAGGACTCCATTTCCCAGGGGGCATAGGGCTTTCCTGAGGCGCGGTTCGTGTGCGTCACTTCCGCCTCGGTGGCGCTGACTCGTCTTTGCGGCGTTGGCGGCGGCAGAGACGGTGAGGGGCGGGAAGGACGGTGAGGGACGGGAGGCTCGGGGCCGCTGGAGTCCGTGTCCTCGGCCCTCGGGATGGGTCTGTAGGAGAGGATCGGCTCTGAAGGGCCAGGAAGGACCGGCTGGAGGGTCAGAGCCGGGGTGTTCCGCGGGCAGCGTGGGTGAAAGCGGGCAGTTCCCTGTTGGGAGGTTCCTTGAGCCCCTGTGGGTTTCGTGAGGGGGCAGGAGCAGCCTGGGCTGCAGCAGGGCACGGCTTGGGGGAAGGAAGGGGCTTCCAAGCCCAGGAGGTTCAGCGTGGCCAACGGCAGGTGCTGCTCCTCCACTGGGGCACCCCAAAACACAAACAGACTGGGGGAGAATGGATGGAGAGCAGCCCTGGGAAGGATGTGGGGGCATGGGACATTGACAAGAAGCTCAGCACGCCGTGGCAACGTGGCAACTGAGGAGCCCAGAAAGCCAAAACTGTCCTGGCCACATCCCCAGGAGTGTGGGCAGCGTGTGAGGGGGGAATTCTGCCCCTCTGCTCTGCTGAGACCCTGCCCTGCAGAGCTGCCTCCAGCACAGGGAGGACAAGGAGCTGCTGCAGTGAGCCCAGGGGAGGCCACAGAGATGATCTGAGGGCTCTGCAGCTCCTCTGCTCTGGGCACAGGCTGGGAGAGCTGGGGGTGCTCAGCTTAGAGAAGGCTCCAGGGAGACCTCAGAGCCCCTTCCAGGGCCTAAAGAGACTCCAAGAGAGCTGGGGAGGGACTTTGACAAGGGCCTAGAGTGACAAAACAAGGCTTCCCACTGCCAGAGGGCCGAGTTAGATGGGATATTGGGAAGAAATTGGTGCCTGTGAGGGAGGTGAGGCCCTGGCACAGGTTGTCCAGAGAAGCTGAGGCTGCCCCATCCCTGGAAGGCCAGGTTGGATGGGGCTTGGAGCAGCCTGGGCTAGTGGAAGGTGTTCTTGCCCATGACAGGAGGGTGCAGTTGCATGGTCTTTACAGTCCTGTCCAACCCCAGCCACCTCCCTGTGACTGTGGAGGGCAGAGGCCCTGACATTGAAGCAGTTTTTGCATTTAACAATGCCATCAGGCGTCCTCACTGGTCGCATCTGTGGCGTTCCTGTTGTCCCCTGGTCCTCTCAGCGCTGGGTTTGGATAAGTCAGAACACGTAGCCTGAAGCAGGGACTTGTGCAGAGGATCATAAAAGCCACTGGAGGGAGTTGGTGGGTCTCAGTGGCTGGAAATGGGGAAGAATAATGTTGGAATTCTTCTTCCTTTCTTCTTCCTTCCTTTCTTCTTCTTCCTTTCTACTTCCTTCCTTCTTTCTTCTTCTTTATTATCTTAATGTTGTAATACTACTACTACTACTACTACTACTACTACTACTACTACTACTACTACTACTACTACTAATGATGTGCTTTCTAAGGACTAATTCTGTTGTCTAAAACAGCGCTGGAAAGTTGCCAGGCTTTGCAAGGGCAATTAACCATCAGTTGCTAAAACTGATGAAGTTGTTAATTACCAAAGCTTTTGCTCTGGAAGTTTCTAGAAGAGGCTTAGTGATCTGAAAGCTCTGCCCGTTATTGAGGTGTGCAGGGCCAGGGCTTGGACTTGATGATCCTTCTGGGTCCTTTTCAACTCAGGATGTTCCATAATTCTGTAAAAGGGAATTGTCCTGGCAGGGCTTTGAAAGGGGACAAGACCGTGAACTTTTCGTCCATGGCTGCAGATCTGAGACAGTGCTGTGCCAATTCTTACATCCTCACAGGCAAGTTCAGAGATTTCAGATGATCAATTCTATTTCTTTGTGTTTCTAGATGAAGCTCCCTCTCCTTGCCCTGTTTGCTCTGGTGTCTGTGGCTCACTGTGAGGATGGTGCCAGGCTCCTGGCCTCCAAATCCCTGTTAAACAGATATGCAGTGGAGGGCAAGGACTTGACTTTGCAGTACAACATCTACAATGTTGGCTCCAGGTAAGCCCTGTCCTGTGACACTCTGTTTCCCATGCATGCAGCTCCCTTTCTTTTGGGAGCTGCATGCACCCTGCAGCTCCCAGGCCTTCTGAAAATTCCTTTTTGCTATCAGGATTAACTCAGGACCTGACAAAGATAAAACAGAACTCCCACCATGCTGGTAAAAAGCTTCATTCCAGAATGAAAAGCTGAATGAAGAAATGCAGGACACTATTAAAGGGCTTTGAGATTTTGGTTTTTTAGATATTTATTTTCTAAGGCACAATAATGCATACTGAATGCAGGACTGCTAACAGAAGAATATATGGTGCAGTAATGTTGAATTGATACAACATTAAATGAGATGCTGTAATTTTATATGTGGGATTTGGTTATTATTTATGCCAGCATGTGTATCCATGGGATGGTATCTGAAGTTGAGCAAACTGCCAAATTATGCTGTGGAAAAAACGGTGTTTTTCCTGTCCTTGGGTATGTTTCTCTCAGCTTTGCCTTCCTCCCTCTGCAGTCTCCCTGTAAGATACCTCAACTCTCTTCCCTGTCTTCTACTGGTGACATTTTATCTCTGAAAAACCAATTCTTCGATTTGGTCTAGATGGAAGTGTCAGGCTGCAGAGCCTGTGGGCAGATGGCAAAGCTTAAGGTTCCTGTCTCATCCCTCTCTTTGTTGTGTTCAGTGCTGCCCTGGACGTGGAGCTGTCGGATGATTCCTTCCCCCCAGAAGATTTTGGCATCGTCTCTGGCATGCTCAACGTCAAGTGGGACAGGATTGCTCCGTATCTTTTCATGTTTTGAAATTTCTCCCAACTCCCTTTCTTGCCCCTGAGCATCCTGCAGCTTCATCCTGTCTTCATCTGCTGCCCCTGAAATTCCTCCCAGAGCCTGGACAGGGTGCCAGATCCAAACCTTTCCTCTTCTGGATGGTGCAGTGTGAAAACAAAGTTCCTTGCAGACAGGAGCAGGTGCTGGGGTGGTTCCTGTGCCTGTGGAGGAGCAGCTGGGTCAGCCTTGGCTGGCTCTGGCTGTCTGTGACCACGAGCACTCAGATCTGTCAGCAGCGCTGACGTTTTCACCTGGCTCCTGCTTGCTCTTTCCCATCTCCTCCCTTTTCTTCCTGCAATACAGCAGTGTTCCTTGACATCCAACTCCCAGAGCCAGCAACGTGTCCCACACTGTGGTTCTGCGGCCTCTCAAGGCTGGGTACTTCAACTTCACTTCTGCCACCATCACGTACCTGGCACAGGAGGGTGCCCAGGTGGTGGTAAGTGCCTGATTTGTGGGATCCCTGCATGTGGGGGTGTTCACAGGGGTCTGAGGATGAGGGAAGAGATGAGCTCATGAAGATCTGACTCCATGTTTCAGAAGGCTTGATTTATTATTTTATGATATATATTATATTAAAACTATACTAACAGAATAGAAGGAAGGATTTCATCAGAACGCTGGCTAAGAATAGAAAAAGAAGAAATGATAACAAAGGCTTGTGTCTTGGACAGAGAGTCTGAGCCAGCTGGGCTGTGACTGGCCATTAATTAGAAACAACCACATGAGACCAATCCCAGATGCACCTGTTGCATCCCACAGCAGCAGATAACCATTGTTTACATTTTGTTCCTGAGGCCTCCCAGCTTCTCAGGAGGAAAAATTCCTAATGAAAGGATTTTTCATAAAACGTGTCTGTGACACCTGCAGCCACACCTGACTGTGCTCCCAGAGCTGCATGGTTGAGGTGATGCATGTCTGTGTTGCTCTCAGCCTGCCCAGTTCTGGAGTGAGCAGGAAAGGTGGCAAAGTCTTTTCCCTGCCTTTTCCAGGTTGGCTTCACCAGTGCTCCTGGGCAGGGAGGAATCCTGGCTCAGCGTGACTTCGACAGGAGGTTCTCCCCTCACTTTGTGAGTACCTTTCCATGGACAATGGAAAAGTGCAGCAGGCAACTGCAGCCCAGTGTGGTGGCTTCCTGCTTGCACATGGGGTGTGTGGCTTGCCCTGCAGTCACCTGGAGAGCTCCAGAGGGAGCTGGAGTTGGTTCCTGTCAGTTCTCCAGAGAGCTGTCACAGAAACGGCTGAGTTTCCATCCCAGCTCCCTGTGTGAAGGAGCTGCACTGTGGCATTTGAGGCAGAAAAACTGAGAGTAGGATCTTAGAAGGTCCTAGGCTGGAATGGACCCACAAGGATTGTGGAGTCCAACTCCTGGCCCTGCAGAGACAACCCCAGGAATCCCAACCGTGTGCCTCTCAGCCCTGTCCAAATTCCTTGGGCTCGTGTCAAGCTGGGTGCTGTGACCACTTTCCTGGGGAGCCTCTTGCAGTGCCTGGGAGAGCATCCTGTGGGAGAAAGAGCCTTTTCTGAATATCCAGCCTTTAATGCTGCTTGTCCTGACACAGCTGTGGGCGCTCCCTTGGGTCCTGTCATGGTCACTGAGGGCAGAGGTCAGCGCCTGCCCCTCTGCTTCCCCATGTGAGGAAGCTGCAGACAGTGTGAGGTCTCTCCTCCTTCTCCTCCTCTGACCTCATTGCTTTAAGACTCCTCGGGCCTGGATTGTTTTGATTTTCTCTTAACAATTTCTCCCTCCAGCTGGACTGGGCAGCGTTTGGCGTGATGACCCTGCCCTCCATCGGGATCCCTCTGCTGCTCTGGTACTCGAGCAAGAGGAAGTATGACACCCCCAAGAGCAAAAAGAACTGAGCAGAGCCCAATGCCAGCAGCAGCAGCAGCCCAGAGCTCGGGACAGGACACCCCCAAAGCCCCAAGAACAGCAGCTGGGTTGGGATCCATCTCCTGCCAGGTGCTGCCTGCGTGGTGCTTCAGCCCTCTGGGCAAAGGATTCGGTGGCTGCAGCAGCAGCTGTGAGGTGTCCTCTGTGTTCTAATGGAGAAACAAGCAAACAGAACAAGCAGAAGTCCCAAACTGCCTTGTCCAGCCCCTCTCTCCTGTGCAGCTGCAGCAATCTGAGCAGTGCAGTGTTGGTGCCCAGAGGGGCCTGTGGGGCTCTGCCCCCTGTGCTGCCTCCAGCTCTCCTCTGCCTGCTGCAGTTTTCTGAAACACCTTCCCTGTTCCGTGAAAATTTAAAATTTTTAATAAAGGACAATAGGAAATAAGGACCATAGAACGATGGTTATTATGGCTGGGTGCATCTTGACACTGAGCCAAGAGCACCCTCACACCTTAAATACATTTTCCATTACATCAGCATAATCATAGCCCCTTATGCATATCCATAAACTAGTTTACATATTCCAGAAACTATTTTACATGGCTCCTCCTTGGGTCTGCCTTTTTAGTGCTTGCCTTTTTCTTGGCTGTAATTTTGGCTCCTTTATCACTTCCAGTTTTTTTGGGCCTTGGTCCATATTTTCTTCAGACAGTGAGTGCTGATAGTTGGCAGATCTGTACAGGTGTCCCCATCCTGTGTTCATCGGATGTTATCCCATCCAAGCAGGCATTTTAACACAAGCATCCTTATATCAGCTATTTCACTACTATGTCTAAGCTTAATTAACAACAGAAATAAAAACTACATCTTTATAACGAAGTTACTTTAACATTACACATATAGAATCCATTTAAATATTTGCAAAAAGCCAATATTATAATATGTATCTATAACAGTATCATCTCAGGGTCGCCTGCAGGTGCTGCCACCCTGTGGGACCGAGATGGCTCTGGTGACACCACAGACCTGATTTGACAGAGGAGGTCACGGCTGCTGCTTTGCCCAAAAGGAGCACTAAGGGAGGTTTTTGGTGTTCTCTGGGTGGCCATGATGGTTTTTGTTGAGCAGAGGATTGTGTTCTTGCTGTTCTTTTTTGTTGTTCTGCACACGGTTGAGGTGTGTGGAGGTATTGAGGATTTTGTAATAATATAAGAGGAACACCATGACAGTGTGAATTGCACCTGCCCTTGGCCTCACTGAACCTCCTGGGCTTACCCAGCCCGTCCCAAACCTTGTGTCTTGGTTTGGAGAAAATTCTAGGAGAAATATGCTTTAAAATGATTGTTTTTGTCAAAAAAGAGGGCTTCAGGAATTCCTCTTTTTTCTGCCAGTGAGAGAAATGGATACCAGGGGATGAAAGTGAAAAAACCCGTATTTATTAACAGAAAAAACAGAAATTACAACAAAAAATACAAGGGAAAAACATTTTGAAACTTACACCCCACCTCCCTGTGTGGCTGAGAGGCAGAGGTAGTGTCTGCCCTTTTTTCTCTATGAGGACAGAGCAGAAAAGGGTTCATAGAAGCTGGAGCTGGAACCTGTTGGATTTCTGGAGAGGGTCTTCTGGCAGCGGCTGAAGATTTGATTTTAATTTCCTTTCTTGTGTTGGTTCAGCTCCTCCGAGGCCTCGGGTTCGGGGCGGTCCCGGTCCCGCCGGCTCCCCCGAGCGGCCGAAAAAGAAAAAAGCAAGCGGGAATAGCTCAGAAAAATAACAAAGCGCCGAGAGGATTCCCGGTACAGCCTCCAGGCAGGGGAAGGCCAGGGAAAAAACACTTTTGCTTCACTTTAGCAGCAAAAAACGCCAACCCAGTCCAACAAAAGGAACGATGTGGTCTCGGTCCACCCGGAGCACCCAGAGAGGAGCTTGAACAGAGCCCACTTAGGGCTCAAGGCTCCCCACCCCACCTCTGGCTCCATCTTAAAGCTGCAGCATTTGTTTTCTGGGCATAAAGCTGAGATAAGGGAATAAAGCATCATCATAAAATCACCCTGTGACACATTGGTTGCACCACTGTGCTCTCAAAGCAAGATTATCTGCAGAGTGCAGTGAGAGTAAATCTCTTCTGCCAGGCTCACAACGGGGGTTTCTTCTTCCTCTTGTAGAATCAGAGTAAAGTGATAATGGATTAACAGGGTAACAGATTGCTTTTGTTTGGAAGGGACCTTAAAGACTGTCCAGGTCCAACCCCCTTCCACTAGACCAGGTTGCTCTAAGTCTTCTCCCAAGCAGGCCTTAAACACTGCCAGGAATAGGGCAGCCCCAGCTTCTCTCAGCCTATGTCAGTGCCTCACCCTCTGCACAGGGAGTTCCTTCCCAGTATCTCATTCTCTGGCCCCACGCCGGAGCTGGAGGAAGCTCTAACAAGGGGGTGGCTCTAGAACAGAGCAGAGGGGCAGAATCCCCCCCTCACACGCTGCCCACGCTGTTGGAGATGAGCCCAGGACAGTTTTGGCTTTCTGGGCTCCCAGTGCTCGTTGCCACAGCTTGCTGAGCTTCTTGTCTTTGTCCCATTCCCCCACTCCTTCCCAGGGCTGCTCTCCATCCATCCTCCCCAGTCTGTTTGTGTTTTGGGGTGCCCCAATGCAGGTGCAGCACCTGCCCTTGGCCTGGCTGAACCTCCCGGGCTTGGCACGGACCCCCTGCCCAGCCTGTCCCAGCACAAGGATTGAAGACAGAAACAGCCTGAAACAATGTATTTATTTTGAGGTGAAGAGAATTCTCAGTCAGTAACCCTCACCCCACAAGCAGTGCAGTGTTGCCACTGCCTTTTCCCCCTGCCCAGGGTATTTTCCATCCCTCCTGGACTTTAAACAAACTTTTCCAGGCTCAGCCTTGAGGCCACTGCATTGAGCTCCTCCCCATGCCAAGGTCAAGGCAGTTGGTTCTCTCCTGGGAAGACTCAACCTCTCACTCCTGGGCTGTCTCTGGTGCTGCAGACTGCTTGCTTTGGTTGTCACCCTTCTTTTTGTGCCCCGAAACGATGTCATCAATACGGAGGAGGAGGACTGCAGTCTGCAGAGAAACCCCAAACCCAGGGCTCATTTAGAACTCATGACAAAAAACAAAACCCAACCTGCCCAGCTTTCACACCACACAATCATCAGCCTGGGCTGAAATGGCTCTTTCAGCACAGGAAAGGGGAAGGTGTCTCACAGGCTCATAGGAGCAGCAAGGGGCTGCTCTCCCACCACCATGGAAACAAGGACACATTTATTCTTGTTGACTGATACAGAAGGGACACAGTATCCCTAGACAAACAGCCTTTGATCCAACACCAGCAAGGTAAGGGCAGGATCTGTAGCGAGAAGGGCAGCTGAGACATGGCAGCCCCAGCCAGGCAGAGGGACAAAGCTCCCACCACCACTGCTGATTCCAGCATGTTGCTGGCACAGGATTGCTCAGGCACAGCTCTGTCTGGCACTGGAAGCAGTGAGAGCACTCTGCACTGTTTACAGGAAAAGGTGGGATGAAATATGATGAAATTCAGCTGCAGGATCAAAAGTCCTGGGAAAGCCTGAGGCTGGGCTTCCACATCCCTCATTATCCCACCTCCAGCAATGAGTTCAGACACACCAGCATGCCCTGCATGGGCGTGATGCCCACCCAAACACCCCAGCATGCAGGCAAGGATGTCCTCATGTCCCAGATAATACCCACAGAGACTCAAGTTTCCACCTCTCCTTACCTCCACAGCTGTTTTGTAGGTCTGAAGTTTGACAGCCAAGGGCTCCCAGATCCCCAGCTCCTTCATGTCAACCAGGGCTCCGGTCTCCCCATTCACCCCCCATGTCTGGCTGCCTTCCTGAGTGTGCTTGGCCTGGAAGCAGAAGGACAGTGTGGGCGAGATAGCAATTTCCCTTCCGGAGTCTCAAACTGACTACGTGTCACAGACATGTTTTATGAAAAATCCTTTTCTTAGGATTCTTTCTCCTGAGAAGCTGAGAGGCCTTAGAAATGAAAGGTAAACAATGATTATCTGCTGCTGTGGAATGCAACAGGTGGATCTGTGATTGGTCTCATGTGGTTGTTTTTAATTAATGGCCAATCACAGTCACAGGATTTTATTATCATTCCATTACTTTTCCTTTCAAGCCTTCTGATGAAATCCTTTCTTCTATTCTTTTAGTATAGTTTTAATATAATATATATCATAAAATAATAAATCATCCTTCTGAAACATGGAGTCAAGATTCTCATCTCTTCCGTTGTCCTGGAACCCCTGTGAACCCCACCACAACTACGGCCTGAGGAAACTGTAACAGATCATGAGAATATTCTTGCTTTTGGAGTTTATACAAGAACATGTTACTGATAGCACAACAAGGGCACTGTTCTGAACTGGTGAAGCAGGAAAGGGCTGAGTCTCGCCTGGTGGCACATTCCTTACCCTGAGTGAAGTCAGAACACGGATTGTACTGGCGCCGCAGTTCTGGATCAGCGTGCGAGGAATGACCTCCAGGGCCTGGGCCACTGCACGGTAGGGCCACTGCTCCACTCCTGTCATGCCCTTGGACTTCTCTGTCAGTGCATGGGCCACGGCCATTTCAGTGGCTCCCCCACCGGGCACCAGCTGAGGATCCATGAGGACATTGCGGCACACCTGCATGGCATCCTGCAGGTTGCGCTCCACCTCCTGCAACGGGGACACAATCACAACATTTTTGAGGCTGGAAAGCTCTCTAACGTAATCAAGTCCAAGCATTCCCCCCAGCACTGCCAAGGCCACCACCAACCCAAGTCCCAAGGTGCCACATCCATACATTTGCTAAATCCATCCAGGGATGGTGACTCCAGTACTGTCCTGAGCACCCTGTGCCAGGGTCTGACCACACTTTCCATGAGGAAATTTCCCCCAATATCCACTCTAAACCTCTTGCCCTGTAACTTGTTTCTAGGGTGAAGAGCCTGACCCCCAGTGGGCTAGACCCTTCTGTCAGGTAGTACTAAACTGTTGGGAATTTAGCTGACTAGAGACTGGAAAAGTACAAAGCCGTGGCTAATTCCAAATCCTGCACCTGCAAGATAGTGTGTCCTTGGGCCTAGCTGAGTATGATAAAGAAATGGACAGCGAGACGTGAGAAGTAGAGAAGGTAGGCCCAAAGGAATGAGGAAGAGTTAATGGTATAGTTTAACCAATAGATTGCTTGGCTTACAGAATATTCATAAGCTTATTATTTGCTGTATAAGTGTTTGATGCTTTCTTCAATAAACTGGACCTGTGATGAACCATCTGGTGTCCTGGTCCCCTTCCTTCGACACTAAACAGGGAGCAATAAGGTCCTTGCTGAGCCCCCCCAGCTCCTCCTTGTGCTCCAGACCCTTCCTCACTCCACTGCCCTTCTCATTATTACCTGGAGCACCACACCAGCTGAAAGCCCAGCCCACAGTCTGCTGGCCACGACTCACCACGAAGGTGGCTGGCACAGGAGGTGAAGCAGCCCACGCACTCACTCACCGCTAGGATTTCCTTGCTGGCTCCCCTCAGGATGATGGTGCAAGCTTTAGGATCTTTGCAATCAGTGATGAAAGCAAAATACTCATCTCCTATTTTTTTCACTTCAAAGAGCCTGGCACCGGTTCCCACATCCTCCTCTCGGAGCTCATCGGTGCGACTGACGATGCGAGCCCCACAGGCCCTGGCACAGCAAAGCACAGCATCAGACACTCAAAATCAGAGCTGAGAGAGTGAGAGCACAACAATTCCGTGTCAGGCACAGTGGGAAGGGGCTCCAGACAGGAGCCAACACCCACCTGGCAATCCGGTTGTTGTCAGTTTTCCTCACCCTGCGGATGGCGGTGATGTTGGCTCTCATCAGGTAGTGCTGGGCCAGGTCTGAAACAAGGTTTGTGGAATTTCAGTAACGAATCAGCAATGTCATGTCAAATGTCATCTGTTTATCAGTTATCAACCCAGCTATTTTAACTCCAGTCTTTGAAGCAAAAAGGGTTATACAGGAGAAAAGCACCCAAATGTAGCTTTTAAAACCAGGCTGCAATGCAAAATGGTAGCACAGCTCTCCAGGGGTTAAGACTCAGCTTCACTTGTATTTTGGTATCTTTCCCAAATGCTGGAAAAGCAAAATATTATTGTAGGAGGCTACTTCCACAAAGCAACATCAAGGATGAACTTCAATGCCCTATTTGCTGGTGTACACCAGGTTTGGGAGGAGTTGTATTAGTTTGCTGTTGTGTTTTTAGTTTTGGTTGGGTTTTTTCTAAGTTCCTGAGCAGTGCATTTAACACAATGAACCTCACTGAGATGAATTCAACACCAAGGATCACGTGTGCCATTACCAGAAACTCCTTTTTCTGTGATGACCAGATCTGGCTTGACTCTTATCAGATCCTCACACATCTGCTGAATGTACTCTTCCTCCATCTGCAGGATTCGGGCAAAGTCTTCCTCCCTAGTAATTTCAATGTCAGTCTGTACAAAAGAGGTGTAAACAGTTTAGGTGTTAATTCCAACCTTCACAGTATTAGACACACCTTCCCCAGCTTCAAGCAGCTCAACTCCTCCAGTACAACCAGGGAAAGAGTCAGGGATGAAAACCAGTGATCAAATAAACTGTGACACTGTGCCAGTTGAGCATTAAGCTTATTTCAAGCTCAGAAATATTTCTTTTGCTCTTGACCAGCACTCAGATACACAAATCACTGTAGCTGCTTCAATGAGTCAAAATGCTGTAGCCTCACTCCTATTTTTCTAGAGCCCACAGCAGAATTAGCCCCCACATTCAACAGACTTCTGAAAGGTAGAACACAGAAAGCCTTTCCCCACCTGCAGTTTTAAAAATCCATCTGCATTTGTTTGTTTTACTCATTCTAAATCAAGACCTGCAGATGTCTCTTACCTGGCTCTCTCCTTTCTTGTACTCCAGTGAGCAATCCAGAAGGACGATGCGCGGATTCTTAATAAGGCGACGCATTCTGGGATGGGTCACGTCTTTATTCACCATAATTCCACGCAAAACACACGAGTCTTCACTAAACCCACCTGGGATCTGACAGAAACAAAGATTTAGATTTAAAGTGGGAAGCCACGAAAGAACTTAAGAATTTTTAAACATTCTACTCTCTGACAACATGTTTCATTTTCCATCTTCCAAATTCAACTGAAATTTTATTTTTGACAGGTACTCTTTAAAAAAAAGAGTTGAAATAGCAGCCCGTGTTGGCATTGTAAAGGAGCATGGCTCACAACACTGACTGAAATGTCTTCAAGGATTATGTCTGCAGACTGCAGAGAAGTAAAACAAAATTCTTCCCAACACACCCTACAATAAACTAGTTCAGACCAAGAAAGGAGCACGAGGATAAGAAACAGTTCAGGACAAACTCACCTTTTCTACTTTTGCATATTTTTTAATATCGATTTCTTTTCTGCCATTTTCTTCAAACTCCACAGTCTTAACAGCATCAAGAGCAATGCTGCAGGCCAAGTCAGACCAGCGGTTTATTGCCTTGGTGTTTATTGCACTCTTAATTATTTTAAGCATCATCTCTTTGTTGTTCACATCCACTGGAGTTCTGAGATAAAGGAAAAACCAAAGAGCAAACTGAGTGTTAATTCCAAGCAACAATCTAACCCTTCTGACTCCCTCTCCAGCTTTGCTAAGTTGTGTTTGAGTGACACAAATGCCTGAAGGAGCAGCTCAAAGCAGTACAGGAAGTTCACATCCCTCCTCTCTAACTTCCACCAGCCCATACTCACCCAATTTTCTTCAGAATACTGATCATGTCATCCAGAGCCTTACGATAAGCCCAGATGATCACAGTTGGGTGCATCTGCTGCTCAAGAAAGTGTTCAGCAACAGAGAGCATCTCTCCAGCTAAAAAAAAAATTAAATAAATCAAAATTCTCCAAGCTATTAGGACAATCAACAGTCAAGAAAGGAGAGCACATACCAGAATAAAAAAATGTCCTCTATCCACACAGACAGCTTTAACATCACCTATACCTTTCTTTACACTTAACTGTGGTTATCATGGGGAAAAAACAACTTTCCAAAGTGTGGAGCTGATCACCTTTGAGTGTCATCAACCTAGCATGCTCTTGCACAGTAAAAACCCCCTCTCCATTTCAAGATTAGTAAATAATTAGGATGTGTCTCATCATGGGCTCTGCTTACAAAAAAGGGTGAACTTTAGCCTATTAAAGTGTTTGAGTCTGTCTCCTTACCAAGAATAATGACAGATGTGGTCCCATCTCCAACTTCTTCGTCCTGAGTGCGGCTGATCTCTATCATCGATTTTGCAGCTGGATGCTGGACTTGAATCTAGGTAGGAGCAAGGATGGGGCATGGATTTGTCCCAGAATATTAAAGCAGAAATGGCTCGTGTCACTCAATGGAACAAATACCACACCTTTAATACAATCAAAGCCATTCGGTCCAACAACAGCAAGGCTTTTTCTTCCCTTTTGAGACCAAAACCAAGCCCTTGTATTTGACAGGATTGTGTCTCTTCACTGTTCTTCAGGCATTTCAGTTTTTAGGATGTTCTTTTAACAGCTCTTGCACCAGACACACAATAATGATTTCTAGCTCTCATCATGTGGCATTGTGAACACCATCTACTCAAAAAGTCTCAATGCAGTTTATAATAGCTCAAATTACCAAAGAATTTGCATCAGTATTGTAAATACTCCATGAAAATCTCCCACTTCAGGATCAAACCTACACTTCTGTAGAGCAAGAATACCTGCTGGTATTTCATTTCTCACCAGTGAGAACCTTTCCTGGAGCAGCTGGTCAGCCCTTGCTGGCTCTCAGGACAGGTGGGGAGATCACATAGCCCCACTGTCACCCAAAATTCAGGCACACACTGACTTAATGTTAAGCAAGAAAATCCTTTAGGAGAAACTTACTTCTCTAAGAATAGCATTGCCATCATTGGTCATCACAATTCCACCCATGGGGTCCAAAAGCATCTGTAACCACAAGAGAACCAACACTTGACTGCTCTGTCCCACATGTGTGTCACTTCTAATCAGCTGCAGGACAAGTTCTTACCTTCATCATTGCTCTCGGTCCCAAACATGTTCGGATAATGTCAGCAATAGTCTGGGAGGAATCAAAGAAATGAGGTAAAATACAGGAGGGCATCAAAAAGTCTAAAAAAAACCCCACAGTGAAATCAGCAGCCCCTGCAAAATTGAAGTCATCCAACAACTCTGCTGTGGAGTTGATTGAGTTGTTGAGATATGGGTTAAGAATTGTATGGAAATGAGAATATGGGGATTATCAACACAATGGAACCACTCTAAATTATTATCTCAGTCAGATGTCAAAATTAAGAGACTTTCAGACTTTGCAGAGAAAAGGGGCTTGGTTGGCTAAATCCCTCCATGGTTATTTATAGGGTAACCCATTACATGAACAATGCAGATATTTTGGTTTGATACAGAATTTTTATGTAATAGTACAGAAATCTTCTGCTAACATAGAAAATTATTTTCTATGTTGCTTCTTCTTCTACTCTACATTAATATCAAATAGAGAAAATATGTTCCACATTCAGTTTTCTCTCTGAAATATATGAATACACACACTGCCTGAGAATTTGGTACCTTTGCAGCAGTGATGTTTCCTGTCTGGACTTTTCTTCCAGACTCACGTTTTGTATTCTGACCTAAAGAATACAGAAAAAATAATATTAATCAAGTACAAAACATCAAGGATGCAGTCACCTCTCAGTCACACATTCAACACGTGACCAGATTGAAATTCAGAGTTTACAATACAAATACTGCAGTCATGATGAGAATTACATTGATAGAAAACTGTCAGTGAAAACCAACATTCCCTGTAACAGAACTCCCTGTTAGCATCCTGAGACAAAGCTTTGCAACCCCAAAACAGAACATATTACCCCAGAAAATCAAACTGCAGTGACTCACTAGATCTGCCAGCTCTCACAAAGCTGAGGAGCTGCTGTTGTACCAAAGTGCTCAGTCAAGAAAAGTTACAGAGGTTCATGTACAGTAAGCAGAACTGAGTGATCTGAAGTTAATCCTTCGATGTCACTTTGGCACATGAGGGTGAGGAGCAGCTGGAGTTCACAACCTCAGCTAGAGAGCAGCTATCAACAAACTCAGCCCTGGGGCATATTTGGGCTCAGGGATGCTTTTCTGCTATTGCAAGCCTGGCCCGAGCATGCCCAGATTTATTCAGGAGCAGATGCACATGCACAGACAGGTGTAAGACAGAACAAAAGGAAACAGCAGCAAGAGCAGCACCACATCTCAGGCAAGCAGTCTCAGAAAAGGAGTGGTGGGCTACGACAGTCTATTGCTGCCTCTTGGGTTAACAGAGAACAGAATGGATGCAGTAGAGAATGAGATACCCAAACAGAAAAAACCCCAAAACTCTGGGAATACCTTATGTTGGTGGAAGGTGAGAGAATCACAGAATGGTTTGGGCTGGAGTGGACCTTAAAGACTATCTCATTCCAAAACCCTTTCATGGGCAGGGACACCTACTAGAGTAAAGCTCCAAGCTCTGTTCAACCTGGCCTTGGACATTTCCAGGCATGGGGAAGCCACATCTTCTCTGAGCAATGTGTGCCAAGGCCCTACCACTGTCACAAGGAAGAATTTCTTCCCACTGTCCCACGTAATCCTGCCCTCTGGCAGTGGGAAACCATCCCCTCCTATCCTATCACTACCTGCCTTTGCCTCAAGTCCCTTTCCAGCCCCTTCGGAGCTCCTTTAGGCCCTGGAAGGGGCTCTGAGGTCTCCCTGGAGCTTTTACTTCTGCAGGCTCAACATCCCCAGCTCTCCCAGCCGGTGTCCAGAGCAGAGGGGCTGCAGCCCCTGGATCATCTCTGTGGCCTCCTCTGGACGGACTCCCCAAGAACTGGGGTTCACATGGGGTTCAGACGGGGCAGGACAAAGCAACGTGGCTGAGAAAGATGTGAGGACAGCGGGAAGCACGGAACGCTGCCAGAAAAGGTCTGAGGGCAGCGGGCTCCGGGATGTCCCGCGCAGGGCACGGCAGAAGCTGTGCTGTGGGCAGGGAGCTGTGAGGGGGAGCTGGGGGCGGCAGCGATTCCCGGAGGGGCTGCAGCCCTTGGAGCCTCTCCGTGGAGTCCTCTAGACACGCTCCAGCAGCTCTCAAGAACTGGGGTTTAGACAGGGCAACACAAAGAAAGACGCGAGGACAGCCGAGAGCACGGAACTCTGCCAGAAAAGGTCTGAGGGCAGCGGGGCTCTGGGATCTTGCTCCTGCCGGCACAGGATCCCAGGGGCCGTGGGCAGGGAGCTGCCAGGGGGAGCTCGGGCCGCGCCGAGCGGCAGCGATTCCCGGAGGGGCTGCAGCCCTTGGAGCCTCTCCGTGGAGTCCTCTAGACACGCTCCAGCAGCTCCGGAGACCCAAGAGCTGGATCCCCGGCAGGGCAGGCGGGCCCGGCCGGAACGGGCCGTGAAAGGGAGCCCGGCCATGAGGAGCCGCAACATGGCGGCACGGCGGGGCGGGGGTCCGGACCGGCCATCCCCGCGCCCTCCGCCCGGCAGTGCGGGCCGGGCCCGCTCTATTGTTAGAGCGTCTAAACGCCGGCATTTACCTTCTATTCTACAAGCACGCCAGCTAACTCCCGTTGCTAATGCCATCCTCCACCTACACAACCAAATCGGTGCATTACAGTTCCCAATATTTAAACTCTCACATCGCACATTAAACCTAGTCGCAAGCCTAGCCCTACTCCTAGCCTTCATAGTTAAAGCCCCCCAATACGGTTTACACCTATGACTCCTGAAAGCCCACGGAGAAGCCCCCATTGCCGGCTCCATGCTACTACCTGCCCTACTCCTAAAGCTCGGAGGCTAGGGTATCATACGAATCACTATCCTAATAAACCCAGCATCAAATAACCTCCACTACCCCTTCACCACCCTAGCTATGAGGTGCACTAATAAATAACCAGCGCTCTCTGCGCACGACAAACTGATCGGAACTTACTGAGAACCAGGACGGGGCGCGGGCCCATCATCGCGGCGGAACCTTCTGGAGCCTCGCGGAGCCACCACACCACCCCCCCCCCGCCGCCGTCAATGGCGCGCTCGGCTGGGAAGTGACGCTGAGCGCAGGGGGCGGAGAGCCCGCCGCACCCAAGGCCGAACGGAGGGGAGGAACGGAACCCTGCACAGCCCCGGAGGAGAAGCGGCGGGTCTCGCGGGGTTGGGCGCGGAGTGAACGTTTCGCTGCCGCCTCCCCGTTGCATGCGGTAGGTAGCGGGTCCGAGATGTCACGGCGAACTCGACTCGTAGAGGCAGAGCTCAGCGAGCCCCCCTCGCTCAGCAGGGTGGTCTCGCCCAGCCCGCCCTGCAGGAGCCCAGCGGAAGGACGGAGGGTGAGGCGGTCCCGCCTGTCCGACCGCGCCGGCCGCGCCCGGGACCGCCGGATCCTGTAAGCCCCTCTGGGGCTCTGCCTGCCTTAACCGCCGCCGTGGACCAGCCAGGTGTCCCCCGGCCCCAGTTTTGTCAGGAGCAAAGCACTTTTTTATTATTATTATTTGTCTGGGTGGGTGCGGTGCCGCTGCGCCCATCCCACCGCCCCAATAAACGGATCCTCTTCTTTCCAGGGTTGGATGGTCGTGATTTGGGGCTGGGGGAGGGCTGGGGGCTCCTGATGGATTACAAGGGGGGGACCCTGACTGGGCGTGCAGAGACTCCAGGGCCGGGTGGAGGGGTGGGGCCACAACTGGGGGCGTGGTTTGGGCGGAGTCAGGAGGGACTGGGCGGGGCAATGAGAGGGGCGGGACTGGGGTGGAGGGGCAGAACTGAGCTGAGGGGCGGGGCTCAAAAGGGAGTGGCAAAGGGAAGGGGTGGGGCTTATGGGGAGTGGCGGGGCCGTCACTGGTGACACTCCGACGTCCCGGGGCGGGGGAAACACAGCTCTCCCAAGCCCCGCCTATTTCAGCATAAGCTCCGCCCCTCCTGCCTGAGGCACCACCCTCAATTCCCCACCCCTGCCCGTCACGCCCTGCGAGCTGTTGGGGCGTTGCCATGGCAACAGTCCGTCCGGACACATCGCGACAGTGGCTTTGGACACGCTGTCCCCGTCGGTTCAGACACATCCCAGCGTCGGTTCCACCACATTGTAACGGTCGGCTCCAGGACAAGAGGAAAAATACCACCGACAGCCCCGGCAGTGGCAGTGGGATGGCAGCTACGACTGCCGGCACAGGATCCCGGTCCCTCCGTGCCCGGGGCTCGTCCCGGAGGTCCCTCCTCGCCCGCCGTCTCCAGCTTTCACCGCCGGGATTTCAGTCCGTCCGTCCCGATGGCTCCCCAGACCCCCACACCCTGCAGGATGTCCAGCTCCTCCCGCTGATCCCCAGCCCCTCTGTCCCCTCCGGACGTGCCCCCGACACGCCGCGGCCGATCCCGGCAGAGGGCCCAGAGCTCCCGCTGGGATCGCTCGGTGTCCGGGGAGCGCCAGGAGAGGGAAGGGGTTCGGATCCCTCAAACTTTTCTATTCTGCAGGTGACGGGCTCCAGCGACCCTGTGGTGATCTCTGAGGATGTGCCAAAACATCCTCGAGAGCTGCTCTCCTTCAAGCCCAAACTCAAGACCATCCAAGTGGTCACCCAGGACCTGATCCGGGAGCTCATGTAAGGCTGTGCCCCAGACCTGAGGGGTTTTTGGGCCCAGCAGGTGTCAGTGCAGCATCTCAAAATCTCTGGGGAGCAGGGATTGGCAGTTTGCTCTGACCGCCCCTGGGGATCCTGCCCCCGGCATCCCAGCCTAGTGCCATTTTCACCACACTTTCCCTTCCTGCCTCACCCCAAAACAAGAGAGCTGGGTCCCCACGGCTTCCCCAGCACTTCCCACATTGATCTGGCCTGGTTTGTTGGCTGAGTGGGCAGTTCAGGGAGCACAGGGACCTGTTGGGGTCTCTGTGCCACTGAGCTCTCTCCCTGTGCTCCCCAGCATTCCCCAGGAGAAGCCCCAACCGTGTCTCATCATTGGAGAAAAGGAATATGAGAAACTTAAGGAATCAGCTCGAGCCCTGACTGAGGTGGAGCGTTGGGACAGGCTGAAGACTCTGAGAGCCAGACAGGATGCTGCTTTTGTAGGCATTTCCCTTTCTGCTTCCCCCTTTTCCTGCTCCCTAGCAAGCTCTAGGGGTGGTGACTTCAACAAGAGGGTCCCTTTTGTCCCTAATGTTTTGGGGCACAGGGGAGGCTGCAGGGCTCAGGGCTCCATTGAGAGCTGGGCAGCATCCCTGAAATCATGCCCAGCACTGCCAGCCTTCCAAGGGCACGGGGTGTCTGCCCAGAGGTGTGGGGAGGGGTGCCCATGGACATGCCAGGGCCCCAGGAGCCTGACATGTCCCCACTCAGTGTTGGGAACACAGCACCTGAAGTGTGAGCCCTGTGAGCCCTCAGGAAGGTGCCCAGGATTGGGCAGCACTCTCTGTACCCACAGGAAGCCCTGAAAAAGGCCCAGATCGAGGAGCAGAGAAAGGCAGAGCTGGAGGACGAGAGGGACCACGGGAGAGGCGTGGATGAGGAGCTGCAACAGGAGAAGCAGAAGCTGCTGCAGCGAGCGACGAGGATGAGGCTGGAGCAGGAGGAAGGCATGCGGGAACTGAACGCGGTAGGGCCGGCGCTCCCCTCTGTCACCTGGCACTGTTGAATCTCCCCTGCTCCTTGTGCTCCCAGGCTCTTCCTCCCCTGGCCCTCCCTGCTCCCTGTGTCCACAGACACCTCTTGTCCCCTCAGCTGTTCCTCAGTGCCAAGTGCAACATGATCTGGGACAAGCAAGTCCTGGAGAAGCAGATGATCCTCAAGGAACTGGCAGAGGAAGAGAAGCGCCTGGACAAGATGATGGAAATGGAGCGGGAGAAGGGCATGGAGGTCCAGGAGGAGCTGGAGCGCCAGAGGAAGCAGGAGCTGATGAGGTGAGCAGGAGGCTCCCTCTTCCCCATGGAGGCATCTGGCCCATTCCAACCACACCAGCCCTGTCCATGCCAGCATGCCCATGATGGGGAGCAGGATGGAGCCACAGGAAACCCTTCTACTCTTGTATTCCCAGAGCCCGGCAGGGCATTGTGAAACAGATGGAGCAGAATGCAGAGGAGCGGGCATTGAGGGCTGAGGAGCTGTACCAGGAGGGCCAGAGGCAGCTGGAGCGACTGGAGCAGATGAAAAAGGAGGATCGGAAGGTGGGAGCAGGGAACAGGGGGTGCAGGGAGGTTTCCACCTGGCTGGAAATAGATTGGCAGAGCTGGATCAGCCACACTCAGGGAGTGGGGACAGCAGCCAGCAGGATCAGAGCTCTGGTCCCTTGGGAATGTTGTGAAATTCCAGGGAGATGGCCCAAAGCTTCCCTGCCCTGGGTGAGGAGGAGGAGGAAGGAGCACTCAGCTTGGTGGTCTCCAACCCTGCATGGCATTTCCAGGCCTGGGAGCAGAAACAGGAGCGACTAAAGCAAATCCATGCTGATATTAAACGTTTCAACATGGAGAGCCAGAGGCTGAAGGATCAACAGCGGGAGCAGGAGAGGCTGGAGGACGAGCGGGTGCTGGAGCAGCAGCGGCAGAAGGCTGTAAGAGCAGTGGGCTCCTGGTGGGGTGGGCAGGGGCTGCAGGAGCTGTCCTGGGGCTCTGTCCCATCCCAGGCTCTGTTCCATCCTGGGGCTCTGTCCCATCCTGGAGTTCTGTCCCACACCAGGGGGCTCTGTCGCATCCTGGGGCTCTGTCCCCTCTTGGAGTTCTGTCCCACACCATAGGGCTCTGTCCCACACCATGGGGCTCTGTCCCACCCTCGGGCTCTGTCCTACCCTTGGGCTCTGTCCCACCCTGGGGCTCTGTCCTATCCTGGGGCTCTGTCCCATCCTGGAGCTCTGTCCCACCCCAGGGCTCTATCCCACACGATGGGGCTCTGTCCCACCCTAGGGCTTTGTCCCACCCCTGAGACTCTGTCTTATCCTGGGGCTGTGTCCTATCCCGGGGCTCTGTCCCACACCATGGGGCTCTGTCCAACCCCAGGGCTCTGTCCCATCCCTGGGGCTCTGTCCTCCATAGGAGCATGAGGCCGCCTTGGAGGCAGAGCAGCACCAACTGCGCCTGGAGAAGGAGAAGGAGCTGGCTCGGCTCAGGGCCACACAGGAGCGGGCCCAGGCCTGGCAGGCAGAGCAGGTGAGTGGCCCAGGAACAGGTGATGTGCTCCGCTGCCACCGTCCCTGTCCCCAGACTGGTGAAGGGGCAGCACCCCTGGATGTGGGGGATGTGTAGGACCAGCCCCTGGAACCAGGATATGTCCTGGAGCAGAGCCAAAGCCACGGCCAAGGGCTTCCAAAGGTGCCCTGAGGGAAGCTCAGCACTGTCCCCTATTTGGGCAGGATGCTCTGAGAGCCAAGAGGAGCCAAGAGGTCGCAGACCGGGAATGGCGGCGGCGGGAGCTGGAGAAGGCGCGGAAGAAGGCCGAGCTGGAGCAGCAGCTGAAGCAGGACCGGCTGGAGCAGGTGGCCCAGAAGGAGCGGTACCTGGCCATGCAGGTGCAGCAGGACCACCGGGAATTCCAGAGGATGCTCAGGTAAGGCACACAGGACCGAGGCACGGCTGAGGTGGTGGCCAGGGGGCTCTCAGTTCCAGCTAGTGGCTCTAGGAGCTCCAGTGCCAGCCCAGGTGCTGTGCCAGGTGTGAGGGGCTGTGACAGGGTCCCTGAGCCAGCCCAACTCTCCCACAGGGCCCATCAGGAGCAGCTGGAGCGGGAGAAGCTGGAGCAGGAGCAGAGGGAGCTCTGGCAGCGCGGCCATGCCGAAGATCTCCGGCGGCAGATCCAGGAGCTGCAGCAGCAGCGGCAGCGGGAGCGGGCGGCCAGCATTGAGGAGGGCCGGCGGCTGCAGCAGGAGATCCAGCAGCACAGCCAGCGCCTCGCTCGTTTCAGACAGCAGAAGCTGCAGGAGTTCAGGTCAGTGCTGCTTTCAGGGCTCCTTCCTGGTGTCCCAGCTGGACCACCCAGCTCCTGCATCCTCAGCAAACGGGACCATCCTGTGGGGTCCCAGATCCATCAGGAGCCTCGTTATAAATGATCAAATCGAGAGCCAAATTGAAAAGAAAATTTAGCAATGATTTATTAAATTGTCAGCGAAGCAGAATTTTGATCGGGGAAAAAAACCACCACAGCCAAGGGAGTGTTGAGCCGGGGTTTGGTGCTGGGTGAACACCTCTGGGTGTCAGAGTCTCCCCTGTTCACAGAAGTGAGCTCTTATACAGTTTATTCCACCTGAGGCAGAAATCACTGAATGTTCCTTTGTGTCCCTTCACATGCAGAATCGGGGCTACACATGTGCAGGGTTAGACAAAAGTCTGGTTCCAGGTGTCTAGATGTTGTCAGAGCACTCCACATTCACAAGTAACAGGGAGGTGCTGGTAGTAGATACTATCTTCAAGGTGCAGATCACTCTTGAGTAGCCCAGACACTCCAGGGAAGTCAGTGATCATGGCCCAGGAAGGTTCCATTTTACGTTTACAAACTCAATATTTTCTTTACATAGTCTGGGAACTAATTGAATGAAAATAAGACTCTGCTCCCAGCTGGGGTGGTCAAAAGACATAGCTTGGATTTTACAATATTTTATACATTAATAGCATGAATCATCTCTACCATATACTACAGCCTGATGGATTCTTTCCTTTGCAGAGCCACTGGAATTCCTGACAAATATTTTGCCCAGGTGGAGCGCAGGGCGCGGAGCCGAGCCAGCAGAGCCCCCTCCTAGGCCCAGCCCCAGCAGGAATTTATTGGGGGCTTTGCGAGGAAATCGTTCCTTGTGTGACCCTTTGGACTCTGAACCTTGTTGCTGTTGGTTTTGTTCTCTGGTTGCTGTTTCAGGAAATTGTTCTTCACTCAGCCCATTGGGATCTTTGTGCCTCCACTGGGAGGGAAAGGGGCAGCATCCCCTGGTTTTAGTGGCAGCCCAGAACTGGAGAATCCCATTCCTAAAGCTCGACAAAGCTGAACAAACACCATCGCTGCCAGTTTAACCAAAAAGCTGCATTTTGGACTAAATAAGAAGGAAATAGGTCCTGTGCCCCCTGGAATAGGGAGGAGCCAGGGAAGCCATGGGTGTACTGGGAGCACTGGGAGGGGGAAAGGGGAGCACTGGGTGCCCTGTGCAGCCCCCCTGACTCGTGGTCATCACCCCAGGCAGGATGGGCCACCATGGGAGCCATGGAATGGGGACTCCCACCGTCCCCCATTGTCACAGCACCTTCCCATGGATGTCACTGGTGTCCTGCAGTCGCCCATGTGGTCCTGGCAGCTCTGTGTGGGTCACCTGGGAGTCCTTGGGGGGGACAGTAAAGACACCTGGCTTGGGGTGACACACATGGGTGACATGTCCATGTCCCCACCCATCCTCCATACTCACCCCCTGACCCCTCATGTCCAGCCCCTCCCCCACCTGCAGGGGATAAGGGGGTTCTGGAGGGCCCTGTGGGGATAAGGGGGGGTCTGAGGGGTATCTGGGGAGGGGGTCAGGCAGAGCCATGGCTGGAGCTCCCCACTGACCTGTCCTGGGATTTCCTGAGAGCTGCAAGAAAAAGAGGATGGGGTGATAATTGGGTGCCCTGGGCCCCAACCCAACCTGGGACCTTTAAATGCCCACTGGACCCCTGAGTCCCCAACAGACACTGATTTCTACTGGACTGCCAGGCCCCTGCACCCCAAAGCACCCCTGAGGAGCCCCAGACCACCTGAGCCACCCAGGTACTCCAACCCCTTCCCCAGGCACCCCGAACCCCTGAGCACCCCTCAAGCCTCAAGGAACCCCAAGAATAGAATGCAGGGAAGAACCAAACTGCTCCAGGATCACTGGAGGGCTCTCAACATCCCTGCACAACTCTCCAATACCTCCCAAAAAGCCCCCAAAAATCCCAGTGTCACCCAAATATTCCTCAAGGCCCTTCCTGGGACAGCCCAGGACCCTCCAAAAGGCCCCCAAACCTGTGAGCATCCCAAGCAAAGGTCACTGGGGGCTCAGCTTCCTCCAGCTCAGGGGCTTTGGGTGATGCCCCAGCTGCCCCTCCAGTGCGTGGGGCGTCCCCCGATTCCTGTAGGACCTTGCCTCCCCCCCCCATTGTCACCCACCCCAGCGGTGCCACCAGTGACAGTCCCCGATGACAGCCAGGAGCAGGAGCAGGAACAGGAGGGTCCTGCCGACATTCACAGCAACTGCTGGGAATAGAGGGGGGCACACTGAAGTGACCCTGAACCCTGGGGGTCCTGAACACCCTGGTGACCCTGTGTGACCCCACCTGTGACCCAGGGTGAGCCAGGTGTCACCTCCAGGGCCAGCTCAGGGCTGAGTGCCTGGAACATGCGGTGCCCGTCCTGTCCCAGCTGGTTGGTGGCCATGCACTGGTAGGTGCCCAAATGTCCCAAGCTGATGTCCCTGAGCTCCAGGAGGGGACCCCGGGCCACCTCCTGCCCGTTGTGCAGCCAGGTGAAGGTGACAGGGGCTGAGCCCACCTGCACTGAGCAGTGCAGGGTCACGTTGTCACCTGCATGCACCTGATGTGACAGGGGACTGGGAGTGATGGTGGCATTGGCCATGGGCACTGTGGGGACACAGACAGGGCTGGCACTGGGCAAGGTGGGATGGGGGTGCTGTGAGTGGGGTCACCCCCATCCTGAGGGTCCCGCTCACCCAGGATGGTGACATTCAGGGGGTCACTCTCGGCCACGCTGTCCCCGTCGCTGACCTGGCACTGGTAATGACCGCTGTCATTGTCCCCAGCGTGGTGCAGCTCCAGGTGGGGGCCAGTGCCCAGCACTGCCCCTGAGCCCTCCCGGTGCCAGGAGAAGGACAGGGGACCTGTCCCTATGGCCACCGCACAGCTCAGCACCAGGCTGTCCCCTGTGTCACCTGTCCCCCGGGGGGCTGCACTGACAGGGACACCCCTGAGAGCGGGACCCCTGAGGGGGGACACAGGAGGGATTGGGGACCCAGGAAGGGGTGGGGGACACAGGAGGGAAAAGAGGGGGATTGGAGGGAAGCAGAGTGGATTCCAGTGAGCAGAAGGGGACTCTGGAAGGCATATTGGGACCTGGGGACAATGGTGAGACCCCGTCAAAAGGGGGATGACCCAGGCAGGGATGGGGAACCAGACGAGAGGCTTAGGAGACCCATGCGGGAAAGCAAGAGGGACTTGGGAAATTTTGGGTGACCCAGGGAGGAGTAAAGGGAGGGATGAAGAATTCGGGGAGTGCTGGGGAAACCCTTGGAGGATGTTGGGCTTCCCTGTCCCCATTCGTGCTCTCACTCTGCACTGTCACTGTCACCCAGTTTGACACGCTCCACTGTGACACCACCCAGCCCCCAAAATGGTAGTGGCCACTGTGGTGCTGCTGCAGGAAGGACAGGGACAGCTCGGTCCTATCATGGAGCCCCTCTAGTTTCTTTCCATCATGGTAGAAGGACATCATGGTGACCATGCTCTTCCCCCAGCCCCGGCAGCGCAGTGTCACCGTGTCCCCCTCCAGCAGCGCCCGCCCTGGCACCTGCAGCACCAGCCTGACACAGACATTTTTTCATAGAAATCCTTTCTTTGGGATTTGTTCATCTTCTGGGAAGCTGGGGCCCCAGAAGAAAAATGTAAACAATAATTATCTGCCGATGTGGAGTGTAACAGGTGCATCTGTGATTGGTCTTCTGTGAGTGTTTGGATTTGCTGACCACTCACGGGAGAGTTTGTCCTTGCTTTCTGCTGGACACAGAGCTTTGTTATTCATTCTTTCCTATGCAATTCTTAGCTTAGCAAGCCTCTGCAACTTCTCTCTATTCTTATTAGTGTAGTAATAATGTATTATATATCATATATTAATAAATCCAGCCTTCTGATCATGAACCAAGATTGTCGTCCATCTCTCTCACCCTGAGGAGACCCTCATCAGTTCACTGCAATACGAGCCAGTCTGGGGGACAGAGGGGTCCTGTCACACCTGATGGCACTGGGACCCCGCCTTCGGTGACACCCAGCACACCATGGGTCCTCATTTCCCACATAGTTTTCCCCACTCTGGGGTGCTCTGGGATGTCCCCAGAGCAGGGGACAGGCTCTGGTTACACCAGCAGGTGAACCATGGAGCAGAGCCCACCCAGAGCCCTTGGGGTGCCCGTGGGTGCCGGGATGGGGACACTCAAACGCCCCTCACAGTTTGAGACTTCCACGGGAGGGCTGCACCCGGTGCCGGGTCTGTCACACGTGTAGGTGCCAATATTGTTGACAGTGAAGTGATCAGGTCGCTGCTGCCACTAGTGCTGCCTGTCCTCGTACCAGGTGGTGGCACCAGCGATCCCCGAGCCCTGGCAGGTCAGTGTCATCCGGTCCCACAGCATCACTGGCCTCCAGGGGGGCTCCATAGGAACTGGGTGGTCTGAGCACCTGTGGGTGACAGGGGACACCAGCCTGCCAGGGCCAGTGTGGGGCTGGGGACAGCACAGTGGGGCCATGGCATCCCCCGAGGACTCACCAGCAAGGCCGAAGGTCTGGGCTGGAAGGGAGAAGGGACAGGGCTGGGTGGGAGTGGCACTGCAGGAAAAGCAGCACGGGAGCATGCAGTGTGGGGCTGTTCCCAAAAGGTCTCAGTGGGGGCAATGGTGTGGCACAGATGTCTCGAGGACAGGGACACAGCAGCCAACCCTTGCTCAGGCATGGGGACCCTGTGCTGTCACAGGTCACCCCTGCCAGCCCCACAGCCACATCCCCATGGCCCTCTGCCCATGGTCCATTTCTGATGGCACATGTCCCCATGGTCCATCAACATGGTATTTGTCCCCTTGTCCCTGTCCCTGCATTGCTGTGTTCCTGTCCTGGTCCCCACAGCTGCCCCAGCCCCAAGGTTCCTTCTGCCACTTCCTTGTCCCCACATCTTCATCCCCCTGTCCCCTCATTCCTGTCTCCTGTTTCTGTCCCCAAAGCTTCCACAACTCTGGTCACACTTGGCTCCATGCCCTGCTGGCTTTGGGGACCTCAGCGGACCCCACAGTCACCCTGTGCCCCTCTCCCCTTCCCATCCCCGGGATGTCAGGCCCCATGTCCGGGGCACTCACCCCACAGGAGCAGCGCCACCTTCCCGGACATCCCGGTGTCCCCAGCCATGTGCACTGGCTGTCACTCACTGCCAGGGGTGGCTGTCCCCTGGGTGGTGGCTCTGGCCAAAGGGGAAGGAAGCGAGGTCAGGTCTCATCCTCACGTGCAGGTGGCACCTGGTGGGATCAGGGTGGCCACAAGCTGGGAACAGGCTGTGGGCAGGGTGGGGACAGGATGGGGACAAGGCTGGGTGGGGCAGAGTGGGACATGGGGTTCCCAGGAGTGAGGAGCTAAGGGGGGTTTGGGGATGTGGGGATGGGTATCCAGGGAAATGGGGAGTCCCAGGGGTGGGATCCTTGGGAATGGGGAGTTGAGGAGGGGGAGTCACTGGGAATGGGGCTCCCCATGGCTGAGGGGACTCAGGGATGGGAGTTCCAGAGGAACGTGGGCTCCAGGGATTTGGGGTCATGGGATGGGGATGCTGGGGGAATGGAGGATCCTGTGGGAATGGGGGTCCTGTGAAAATCAAGGTCCTGTGGGAAGGGAATTTTAGGAATGGAATGAGTGGGAGAGGGTTCCTTGGGAATGCAGTGCTGGGCCATGGAGATCCTGGGGAATGTGAGTACTGAGATACAGGTTCCAGAGAGGGGGAGACATAAGAAATGGGGTACCCATGATTTGATTTCCAGGGGAATGGAGGTGCCAGGGATGGGCAGTGGCTTGATGGGCCCTCAGGTCCCGGATCCTTCCCTGGATGCCTCAGATTTTTGGGTGACCCAGGGCCCAGCACAGCCTCCACAAGGTGCCGGCAGCCTGGGCATCACCCCAGACAGATCCTGAGGGGCTATGGTCTGTGGAGCTGCTGCAGAGGTGAGAATTCTGGGGAGGAAAAGGGCCTGTGTGTGGTTTGCTCAGCCCTGCAAGAAGCACAAACTCCAAAGGGAGCCCAAGCAGTGGCTCTGCGAGGGCCTTTGACGGTTTTCAGAGCAGGGCTGGCTGGAAACCCCCCCGGGAGGGGCAGCTGTGAGGGAATCAGTCCGGAAATGTAGCAATTGTTCATTTGTTCCTCTTTGTAAGGGACAGAGAGTACCACAAAACTACTGCACAATCCACAACATTCTGCTCAACAAGCTGACCTGGACCCTCCTTCTTGAACAAAACCTGCAGCGTTCTGGAACCTCATGGAAAGAATATTTGGGTTTGGGATGTGTATGCCAGACAAGAGGGAAAAGTGTGGAAATACCAAGCAGAGGCTCTGCCCACAGCTGTGCTGGGGCTGTGGGGAGTGACCCTGTGTGGATTCCAGGTGTCCCCAAAGCTGCTCCATCCCTGTCCTGTCACTTGAGTGAAAGCCTGAGGGTTTGCAGGAATTGTGGTGTAAAGCCACCAGAGGTGCTGCTGTGGACCCGAGACCTACCTGGGGTCAGGCACTGCCTTCCTTCCATTCGGGATCATGAAGAGCGGTCACAGGTGTTGCGCAAGGGCGTGTGCCTGGCCCCGGGACACTGCTACAGTGCCAGTGGGCACTGGGATCCAACCTGCTGCCTTGGCGGCTTCTGCCCGCTGGCGGTCGTGGTGCTGGGAGCGATTGGTGCTCGTGAGTTTGCAAAAGGAGCGATTTCCCCTCCTGCCTCCCATCCAAAGCTGCCATGGCCCCTGAGGGGATGGAGCTGGACCGGGGTGCCCCCTGCTGGCCCGTGAGGGTTCCCTGCAGCGCCCCCTGCTGGCCCCGGTTACAACTGCCACAAAAACCAACAGCGCTGAGCGGGACAGAAAGTTCTGGGTTTGTGTTTCTGGTTCTGTTGTGGTTTATAAATTTCCCAGTAAAAAGCTGTTATTCATTCTCCAACACTTTGGCCTGGTATCCCCATAATCTTGGAAATTAAAAGAAGTTTAGAGATGGGTCTTCTTTCCATTCCTGGAACATTCTCACTTTCCTTGGCAGATATTCCTCATTTAAATGAGTTGCCACCTCCTGTGTTCCAGCGTGGATGTTACAGACACCCCAAGAGAAGAGAGATTTAGAGACTTGGCCATCTCATGCTCTTTCTTTTAAACCAATTGGGCCATCCAGGGCCCTCTCCCCAGGTGGCACTTCTGGTCACCTGGTCACTCAGGACCTGGCAGAGCGTCACACTGTCCCCAGTGTGCCATGGCTGACAGACTGATGGACATCTGTGGCCCTGTCTCAGCAAAAGCAAGGCCTCACCCACCCTTGCAACACAGCTGTTCCAAAATGTTTCCAGACATAAAACTTTTCCTGTCTCTGACACCTGGTCCTGTGCCACGGCCTGATCGTGACTGCCTTGGGAATGGAAGAGGCTCTGGAACCCCCTGTTATGTTTGCCCAATTGTCCCATCAAAAAAAACCCAAACCAAACAATATTTAAGGTAGCAACAATTTTAATTGAATAATTTAGAAAATATATAAATAAGGGATAATTTGGTTCAAATAATAGTGCATAAGCAAAAACAACCGCGGGGTACGGAGTGCAGGGTTCAATGACCCTTGCCACTTCACGTACAAGCTTGCCAAGTAAAAGTCACCCCTTATATGCCATGTGTCAATGCCATCTCCTCCCATTTTCGGTTCGTCACTTTTCTGTCTCCGCCTTCATTACCAGCTTTACCACGCATGCGCCACCACTCGGTTTGGTGGTCGCACAAGTCTTTGGTGGTCGTCACTGATGAAGGCCTTGTAGTCTTCTTCGTTGTCCTTTAATTCACTTTTGGGTTACACATGCGCACCAAGCCAGTACAATGTAAGCCAAGACTAACATATCACTGCATCTACATATCAAAACAATAAGTCCCTTATAATTAGCATTTTCTTGGACCCAACCAGGTTCTTGGTCATTTTTAGCAACTGTATCTTCAGCTTCTTTCCTGTGGTCCTTGAAAACATCTGCTGGGAAGGGGGGGTGGGTGGAGCCCCTCCTTTCCCTCTCTTCTTTGGCATTACAACTTTTAACTATTAACTGTTTTATTATTCTCAAATATGAATTACTGTATCAATATTGATTACTGTTTCAATTTTTATCAGCACGAATCATACCTATTTATCACACCCCACAGGTCCTTTGTGAGATCCTTGTGTGGGGAACAGGACGAGGAGGGGTTTGGGACAGGGGACAAGAGAATCCAGAGCCTCCTGAAGGCCGCTGTGTCCATCAGAGCAAGGAAGATCCAGGGCCCTGCTAGGTTCTACTGGTGGAGGAAACGTGCTGGGGGAAATATCTGGGGTTTGTTCCTTATTGGTGGCTTTCTCTGGAAACCATTCCTTGTCTGACAATTTGGATTCTGAACCTCGTTGCTGTCGCTGTTTGTTTTAATATCTCTAGCTGCTGTTTCAGGAAATTGTTATTCTCTCAGCCCTTTTGGATTTTTGTGTCTCCACGGGGAGGGAGAGGCACAGTTTTTAGTGGCAGCACACATACGAGTGGGTGCCCATGGGTGGGGACCTCCATGGTCCCCCAGTTCCCCCCAGTGTCACAGCACATTCCCGTAGATGTCACCGGGTTCCTGCAATTGCCCCTGGGGTCCCCGTAGCTCCGCGTAGGTCACCTGGGGATCCTGGAGGGTGGTGACACGGGGGGATGCTGCGAGAGACACGGGCTGTGGGATCTGGGTGGGGTGACACTCGTGGGTGACGTGTCCCTCTGCGTGTGTCCCCCGTACTCACCCCCTGCCCTCTTGGTGACCACGACGTGGGTGTACAGCACCTCCCCCTCCTCTGGGGGGGCTAGGGGATCCGGGGGGGGCCCTGAGGGAATAAAGGGGATGTGGGGGAGGGAATGGGAGGTCTTGGGGGTTGGGGTAAAAGGGGAGAGTGTGGTTTCAGACCCCACTCACATTTCCTGGTTCTTCCTGGCGGCTGCAGAGGAAAGAGGGAAGGGGCGACTGTGGGGTCCCAGGGACCTGACCCCTCTCAGGATTCCTGAACACCCACTGGACCCTCAATTCCCCTCAGGGCCCCCAAGCATCTCTGAAGCCCCCCAGAATTAATGAACATCCCCAGTGCCCTCGACCAACTCAGCCTCAAGAACCCGAAGCCCAGCAGGGACAGAGACCCCCAGATACCCCCAGGGGTCCTTAAAGAACTCTCAACATTCCTGCACAACCCTCCAGTGTCTCCCCAAACCATTCAGGACCCCCAGACATAGTCACAATTCTGGGGCTGTGGGTGCTGCCCTATCGCTCCCCAACTCTGGGGGCCTCTACAGCTCCCTGGGTCCCTGTCCCCCCATTGTCACCCACCCACACGGTGCCACCGGTGCCAGGTCACAATGACACCCACAAGGAGGAGCAGGAACAAAAGGGCCCCACCGATCCCTGTGGCCACTGCAAGAAACAAATGGGGACACATCAGGATCACCCATTAGCTCAGGAGACCGGCACTCCCTGGTGACCCTGTGTGACCCCACCTGTGACCCAGGGTGAGCCAGGTGTCACCTCCAGGGCCAGCTCAGGGCTGAGTGCCTGGAACACGTGGTGCCCATCCTGTCCCAGCTGGTTGGTGGCCATGCACTGGTAGGTGCCTGAATGTCCCATGCTGATGTCCCTGAGCTCCAGGAGGGGACCCTGGCCCACGTCCTGCCCGTTGTGCAGCCAGGTGAAGGTGACAGGGGCTGAGCCCACCTGCACTGAGCAGCGCAGGGTCACGTTGTCACCTGCACGCACCTGGTGTGCCAGGGGACCAGGGGTGATGGTGGCATTGGCCACGGGCACTGTGGGGACATAGACAGGGCTGTCACTTGGCAGGTGGGATAGGGGTGCCGTGGGTGGGGTCATCCCCAGACCGAGTGTCCCACTCACCCAGGACGGTGACATTCAGGGGGTCACTCTTGGCCACGCTGTCCCCGTCGCTGACCCAGCACTGGTAATGACCGCTGTCATTGTCCCCAGCGTGGTGCAGCTCCAGGTGGGGGCCAGTGCCCAGCACTGCCCCTGAGCCCTCCCGGTGCCAGGAGAAGGACAGGGGACATGTCCCTATGGCCACCTCACAGCTCAGCACGAGGCTGTCCCCCAGTGTCACCTGTCCCCCGGGTGGCTGCACTGACAGGGACACGCCTGAGAGTGGGATCCCTGTGGATGGACACAGAAGGGATTGAGGACCCAGGAAGGTGGGAGACATGGGAGGGAAAGGAAGGGATTGGAGGGAAGCAGAGAGGATCCCAGTGAGTAGAAGGGGACCCTGGGAGGCATGTTGGGACCTAGGGACAATGGTGAGACCCCATGGAAAGGTGCAGAGACCCAGGCAGGGATGGGGAACTGCAAGAGAGACTGAGGAGACTCAGGGAATGATTTGGGGTTTATAGATAGGCTGGAGGACCCATGGAAGGAAGGGAGACCAGAAGGTGGAGTAGGGACCTTGGAAAGGGTGGGGAATCCAGGGAGGGATGGGGAGGACAAAGAGAGGGATGAGGGATCAAGAGGGGGAACTGGGCAGTCATGGGGGAAACCAAGAGGGACTTGGGAAATTTTGTATGACCCAGGGAGGAGTAAAGAGAGGCATGAAGGATTCAGGCAGGGATAGGAAATCCTTGGAGGATGTCGGGCTTCCCTGTCCCCATCGTAGCACTCACTGTGTACTGTCACTGTCACCGTCTTCGACACGCTCCACTTTGACACCCCTTTGCTCACCCGGCGCTCACAGTGGTAGTTGCCTCTGTGGTGCTGCTGCAGAGGGGACAGGGACAGCTCGGTGCCATCACAGAGCCCCTCCAGTTTCTTCCCCTCATGGTAAAATGACACTGAGGTGACCATGTTGTTCCGCCAGCTCTGGCAGCGCACTGTCACCATGTCCCCCTCCAGCAGCGTCCGTGCTGGCGCTTGTAGCACAAGCCCGTCTAGGGGACAGAAGGGTCCTGTCGTACCTGATGGCACTGGGACCCCCCCATGTGGTACACTGGGGTCCCCAATTCCAACAAAGGGTTCCCCCACAGTGGGATGCTCTGGGATGTCCCCAGAGCAGGGGACAGGCTCTGGCCACACAGGAGGTGACCCATAGGGCAGAACCAACCCAGAGCCCTTGGGGTCCCTGGAGGTGGCAGCCTGGGGACACCTGTAGCCCCCTCACCATCTAAGACTCTCACAACAGGGCTATGCCCGCCGCCGGGTCTGTCACACTTGTACGTGCCACTCTCGGTGACAGTGAGGCGGTCCTGTCTCTGCTGCCCCCAGCGCCGTCCATCCTTGTACCAGGTGGTGGCACCAGCGGTCCCCGAGCCCTGGCAGGTCAGTGTCACCCGGTCCCACAGCACCGCCGGCCTCCAGGGGGGCTCCACGAGAAGCTGGGTGGTCTGGGCACCTGTGGGTGACAGGGGACACCAGCCTGCCAGGGCCAGTGTGGGGCTGGGGACAGCACGGTGGGGCCATGGCATCCCCCGAGGACTCACCAGCAAGGCCGAGGGTCTGGGCTGGAAAAGCAGAAGGGACAGGGCTCAGTGGCGGTGGCACTGCAGGGACAGCAGCATGGGGGCAAGGGGTGTGGGTGCTGTCCCCAAACTGTCCCTCTGGGGACAGCAGTTCTTGTGGGAAAGTGTGTCTGAGTGGTCCCCAAAAGATTTGGAGTGGCAGGGGGACATGCATGTGTCACAGCCACCGTGCACCACATCCCTGTGATACAGACTCATTGGGACCATGGACACTGAGGCCACCGTGGGCTGAGGCAGAACATGGGGATGCTGTGGACCTGAGGCACAAGGACATCACAGACACAGCCCATGCTGGCCCAGGTCACCCCACCAGCTCATGATCCCATCCCCATGATCCCATCCCTGTGGCCACAACTTCACCGTTCTTGTCCCCTTCTGTCTGTGTATCCCAGTTCCCTTGTCCCTATGCCCAGAGCCACCTGAGCCCAAAGGTACCAGTCCCCGCATTCCTGTCCCCACTTCCCCATCCCCAAATTCCTGCCCTCTCTTCTCGTCCCCAAAGCCACTCTACATCCCCAGTCCCACCCAGGTCCACTGTGGGTAACATGGACTGGCACTGCTGGCATTGGGGACCTCAGGGGACCCTGCAGCCCCCCTGTGCCTCCTCCCCTCCCTATGCCAAGTGTGTCAGGCCCGTGCCCAGGGCACTCACCCCACAGGATCAGCGCCACCTTCCCGGCCATCCCGGTGTCCCCAGCCATGTGCACTGGCTGTCACTCGCTGCTGTGGCCACCGCTCCCCTGGCTGGCGGCTCTTCGGATGAAGGGGAAGGAAGCGAGGTCATGTCTGTCCCCATGTGTAGGTGGCCCTTGGTGGGGGCAGGGTGCCCATGAGCTGGGGACAGGCTGGGGACAAGGCTGCATAATCTGGGGACATGGTGGGGAAATGGTGTTGCCAGGAGTGGGGGGCTCAGGGGATGTGAGGAACAAAGGATGGGTGTCCAGGAGAATGGAGGTCCAGGAGAAATGGGGTCTCCATGCCTGGGCGTGATTCAGGGATGGGGGTGCTGTGGGAACATGGTCCCCAGAGATCAATGGGGGTGTCAGGGTTGGGGGTGCAGAGGGAAAAAGGGGACCCTGGGGAATAGGGGTTGTGGGGGAAGAAGCAGCCCATGGGATGGGATCAAGGCAATGGTGGTACTGGACAATGACACTCCTGGTATGGAGGTCCCCAGGGAGGAGAGAAATCAAGGCAATGGGGGTCCCATGGTTGGGTTCCCAGGGGAATGGGGGTTTCAGGGATGGGCAGTGGCTGGGTGAGCACAGGGGTCACAGCTCCTGCCCTGGGGGCCTCAGATTTTGGGGTGACCCACAGCCTAACAGACCCAACCTGGGGTGCTCTTTTCCTGTGCAGGCATCACATGGGGGGTCCTGGATAGCTCTGCCTCTGTGCCCTCCCCTGCCCTTGAATTTTTCCTCTCTTTATTTCTCTTATTTCCTTATTTTCCTCACTTTTGTGGCAAGGGCCGTCACCCCCAGTTCCTGGCTCAGCAATCCCAGGGAGCACCTGAGCAGGGAGTGGGTTGGGGGGAGACAGGGTAGGGGAAAAATTGGGTGTAGGGCGTGCCGGGAAGGGTGGGGAGGCTGTGAGTGATGGAGGTGTTGGGCTGTGCCCTCTCAACAGTTTCACTTTGTTTTCCTTGGAAAAGAAGGAAGCAGCCGTTCGTGCTGAGAGTCAGATGGGAAAGGGAGGGGGTTCCATTCTGGGGGGCACATGCAGGAGGGTCTTGTCCCAGGAGGATCCTTTCCCGGGGAGTGGCACATCCTGGCATGAGGGGACCGGTCCCGGGGGTGGCAGCCCTAGAAATGTCCCTGCACATTCCGGGCCGGGTGCCTGTCCCAGGGGTGGCACATCCTGGGGACCCCTGTCAATGCAAGGGTGGGGCCCAGCCATGGCCCAGCCCCAGTGCACAGGGATGGCCATTGCCCAGCCCTGCTCTGGCCAGCCCCAGGTGGCAGCCAGCACCTGAGGGTCCCCCCTGTCCCCTTGGCTTTGATTTCTGGCAGCTTTAGAGCTGCTACAGAGGTGAGAATTCTGTGGTGGAAAAAGGCCTGCCTGTGGTTTGCTCAGCTCTGCAAGAAGCACAAACCCCAAAGGGAGCCCAAGCAGTGGCTCTGCGAGGGCCTTTGATGGTTTTCAGAGCAAGGCTGGCTGGAAACTCCCCCTGTAGGGGCAGCTGTGTGGGAACCAGTCCAGAAATGCAGCATTTTGTCCCTTTGCCCAAGGGACTGAGGGTGCCCCAGCACTACTGCAAATCCCACAACATTCTGCTCCACAGCCTGACCTGGACCCTCCTCCTCCTCCCTGCCTTGCCGTGGATGGACAGTGGCCGGATGCCCCGCACCCACCACAGCCATTCTCTCACTGCCCTCCACACCTGGATGGGGAGAGAAAATTGAGCAAAGGGTTCCTGGGTTGAGACAAGGACCAGGAGAGATCACTTATCAAATCCTGCCACGGGTAAAACTGCCTATGGTTTAGAGATATGAATTGAATTTATTGCTGACAAAATCAGAGCAAGATAAGGATAAGTCAAATAAACGCTTCAATACACCTTCCCTCTGTTAAGAATAACTATGTAGTTATTGGCTTTCTCTATTATATTGATTTTTTTCAAAATATTTTGACACAATACAGTTTGTATGCACTTTTTAACTGCTTTAGATACTCCACAATTTCTCAGCCCTTTTACCTTAATCCCTGGGTAGAACATATATTTTAGTGTCATAAATAATATAGTTTAGGTTCCCACAAAAGATCAAGATAGAGACAATGTACTGTATATTACAACATTAACTGTTGCAGAAGTAGCTAATGCCTTTAGTTGTGTAACTAAGTTATAATGGTGAGAATAACTCAGAAAATTTTGTGAAATAGGTAATGTTGATTTAATGTACTGGTGAGGTATCTCATCTGTATGAGAAGAACACATTGAAAAGTAGCAAGTAAATAAGCATCCAAAGAAAGAATGCAAAGAGGAATTTACCACTGACCTTCCATTATCAAGAATTGTCAAACCACAGAACAGGGGGACCTTGTGAGAACATGAAATATATAAATTTAATCTGCAGTATGGCATGTACTTTATGAAAATGAATCAAGGGTCAAACCAAGCAAAAGGATTCCTGGAACATGTGATCTGGAAGAAATGTTTGAATATGTATAACCCTCCTGAGTATGTATTTCACCAATACAATGGAAAGGTATGTAGGAAGAATTGTTTTAGTTAACAGTGTGCCTCTGGCAGTTGCCAAGCACCCAGCAGGCTGTTTAGTGTCCCTTTTATCCCTTATTAAACATTTACAATTTTGAAAGAGTGAGCCTTGTTTCTCAGACAGATTGACCAAAAAATTGAATTTTGGGTACAACAAGAGGGAAAAACATTGTGTGCTCCCCCAGCACTGGAAGGGTAAATGAGGGGCCCTGTGGGGTGCTGTGAAGAGGAAGAAGAGATCCCTGAGGGGAATTGATGCCCCCAGTGCCCCCAGTGTCACAGCACATCATCGTAGTCACGGGGGTCCCGCTGTCCCTTGTGATGTCCCGACAGCTCTGTGTTGGTCACTTGTGGATTCCGAGGTGGGGCAGGGCTGGGGGACACCCGTGGAGCCCCTGAGAGTGATACCGGTTGTGTGGACCTGGGTGGGGGTGACACTCGTAGGTGATGTGTCCCTGTCCCCCCTTGTACTCACCCTGTGCCCACTCGGTTCACAGCCCCCTCCTCCGGGGGGGGGGTCTAAGGGGGATGGGTAAAGGGGAGTCCCAGCCCGAGCCCCCCACTCACCTGTCCTGGAGCTTCCTGGTGGCTGCAAGGGAAAGGGGAGGAGGTGACCAGGGGGAGCCCAGGATCGCTGAACCTTCCTGGGACCTCGGCAGCTCCAACCATGCACGGGAGCCCCAAATCCCCACTGCAGCCCCAATTCCCAGTGGACCCCTGATTCCCCCTGAACACTCTCATCACCTATGAATCTCCCATAACTTCTGCATCACTGCACTTCCCCCAATCCCCCTGTCGCCCCCAACCGTCTTTGTCCTCAGAACCCCAAGTCTGGCAGAGAGGGGGACCCCCAAAACACCACCAGGACCCAAAAAGATCCTCCAACATCCCTGCATAGCCCTCCCGGACCTCCCCAAACCCTCCAGGAGCTCCTAATGCACCCCAACATTCCTCAAAGCCCAGCCGGGGAAGGCCCTGGAGCCCAACCAAGACTCTCCAAATATCCCCCAAATCCCCCAGGATCCCCAGCCGAGGTCACTGCAGGCTCAGTGTCCCCAAGCTCAGGGGCCCTGCATGCTGCTGATCTCTGCCCGCACTCTGGGGGCTCCCCCTCACTTGAGGACCCCCATCCCCCCCATTGTCACCCACCCCGGTGGTGCCACCAGTGACAGCCCCCGATGACAGCCAGGAGCAGGAGCAGGAACAGGAGGGTCCTGCCGACATTCACAGCAACTGCTGGGGACAGAGGGGACACATTGGAGTTACCCTGAACTACAGGGGCCCTGAACAACCCAGCAACCCTGTCTGAGCCCACCTGTGACCCAGGGTGAGCCAGGTGTCACCTCCAGGGCCAGCTCAGGGCTGAGTGCCCGGAACACGTGGTGCCCGTCCTGTCCCAGCTGGTTGATGGCCAAGCACTGGTAGGTGCCTGAATGTTCCACATTGATGTCCCTGAGCTCCAGGAGGGGACCCCAGGCGACCTCCTGCCCGTTGTGCAGCCAGGTGAAGGTGACAGGGGCTGAGCCCACCTGCCCCGAGCAGCACAGAGTCACGTTGTCACCTGCATGCACCTGGTGTGACAGGGGACCAGGGTTGATGGTGGCATTGGCCACGGGCACTGTGGAGACAGAGACAGGGCTGGCACTGGGCAAGGTAGGATGGAGATGGGGATACTGTGGGAGGGGTCATCCTCAGCCCAAGGGTCCTGGTCTCCCAGGACAGTGACATTCAGGGGGTCACTCTCGGCCACACTGTCCCCGTCGCTGACCCCACACTGGTACTGGCTGCTGTCATTGTCCCCAGTGTAGCACTGCTCCAGGTGCGGGCCGGTGCCCTGTGGTGCCCGCGAGCCCTCCCGGTACCAGGAGAAGGACAGGGGACATCTCCCCGTGGCCACCGCGCAGCTCAGCACGAGGTGGTGCCCCAGTGCCCCTGGGGGGCTGCGCCCACAGTGAGAGCGGGACCCATGTGGGAGGGGTGACCGCATGGGATAATGGGGGACCTGTGGAGGGCGGGTGGGAGAGGGGAAGGGGGACCTCACTGAGGAAGAGGGGCGCAGAGATGGAAAGGGGCTTGGAAACGCACCCCAAGGAAGGATGGAGGGTTCAGGGACCTGTCATCCGGAGAGGAAGATGAGGGACCCCAGGAAGGGTATGTAAACCCAGGGAGGGAATGGTGAGATCTGAGGACCATGGGGGGAGGTCAGTGAGGGCTGTAGTTGAACCAGGGAGAGATGAAGGGATCCTAGTGAGGAATGGGGGCACACAGAGGGTGATCCCAGCAGTAATGAGAGGATGTGGAAAAAGATTGCAAGGAAATAGGGGGTACCCACATAGAGGTTGAGGAATCTGGTGAGATACCCAGGAAAGGATGGGGGACCCTGGCATTTATGGGGGTGACCAGGCAGTGGTGGGGGACCCAGGGAGGTTATGGGGGCTCCCTGTGCCCATCCCCGCACTCACAGCACACCATGATGCGGAGCTGGGCGCTGCTCTTCTGCACAGCCCCACCCTCGGAGTGCACCTGACAGCTGTAATTCCCCGAGTGGGAGACCCCCACGGCGGGCACCAGAAGCTGCGGGGACCCCTGCGGGCCCCCCACCACCTGCCCGTCCCGGTAGAACACGTGCAGGAGGGGGGCTCGGGGCCGCAGGGGGCTGGGGGTGCTGAGACAGCTGAGATTCAGGGGGGACTCCACGGTGAGCTTGGGGGGACCCTCCAGCACTGGGACTGAGAAGAGCTCTGGGAAGGAGAGGGGAGGGGGATTTGTGAGCCTGAATTCCTGGGGAGGGGTTGTGGGGATGTCAAGGTGGCAGCTGTGTGGTGCTCACCGTGCACTGTCACTGTCACTGGATCCGAGAGTGCCCACGGTGCCACCTCAGAGTCCACCCGGCCCCTGCAGCTGTAGCGGCCACTGTGGTTCAGCTGCAGAGGGGACAGGGACAGCTCTGTCCCACTGAGGGACCTCTCCACCTCCTTGTCCCCATGGTAGAATCGCACCCCGGTGACCGACATGTTCTCCCAGCGCCGGCAGCGCAGTGTCACCGTGTCCCCCTCCAGCAGCTCCTGCACCGGCACCTGCAGCACCAACCGAGCTGTGGGACATGGGAGTCTTAGGACACCTGGGGTATTTCATTTTCTCAAAGAACCCACGACCTGGAACATATCCAGTGCACCAGGGGTTCCTGAATCCAGAACTGGGGTCCCTCTGCTCTGAGATGGTTTGGGATGTCCCCGTGTGCCGGGGACAGGCTCTGGTCACACCAGGAGGTGACCCATGCAGCAGAGCCCACCCAGAGCCCTCGGGGTCTCCGCAGGTGCCAGGCTGGAGACACCCAAATCCCCCTCACCATTTGAGACTGTCACGGGGGGGCTGAGCCCGGTGCCGGGTCTGTCACATATGTAGGTGCCACTCTCAGTGACAGTGAACTGATCGCGTCTCTCCTGCCTCCAGCGTCGCCCGTCCTTGTACCAGATGGTGGCTGTCCCAAAGCCCTGGCAGGTCAGTGTCACCTGGTCCCACAGCACCGCCGGCCTCCAGGGGGGCTCCACCAGGAGCTGGGTGGTCTGGGCACCTGTGGGTGACAGGGGACACCAGCCTGCCAGGGCCAGTGTGGGGCTGGGGACAGCGGGGTGGGGCCATGGCATCCCCCGAGGACTCACCAGCGAGGCTGAGGGTCTGCACTGGAAGGGAGAAGGGACAGGGCTGGGTGAGGGTGGCATCACAGGGACATTGGCGGGAGGCTCTGGGTGTGGGGGCTGTCTTTAAACTGTCATAGTGTGGCAAGGACCCCTTGGGGACAGAGACACACCAACTGGCCCTTGTTCAGTTAGGATATGGAGACACATTGGACACCCAGAAATGGAAACTCAGCAGTGGTTGCAGTGGCCACCCCCACCAGCCCCATAATAGTTCCCCACATCCCTGTCCCCCCATTATTGTCCCCCCTCTCCTGTCCCCACAGCCCTGGTCACCTCATGCTCTGCCTCTGCAGCCTTTTGGGACCTCAGGGGACCCTGCAGCCCCCCTGTGCCCCCTCGCCTCCCCATCCCCGGGGTGTCAGGCCCATGCCCAGGGCACTCACCCCACAGGAGCAGCGCCACCTTCCCGGCCATCCCGGTGTCCCCAGCCATGTGCACTGGCTGTCACTCGCTGCTGTGGCCACCGCTCCCCTGGGTGGTGGCTCTTCGGATAAAGGGGAAGGAAGCGAGGTCACATCTCGTCCCCATGTGTAGATGGCCCTTGCAGGGGGCAGGGTGGTGACAGGATGGGCACAGGGTGGGGACCTTGTGGGCCATGGTGGGGAAATGGTGGGGCCAGAATTTGGAGTCTGAGGTGGTGTAGGGAGCCAGGGATGGTTGTCCAGAGGAATGGGGTGCCCAGGGATGGGGTCCCATGGGAATGGGGGTCCCAGTGGATGGATGGACTCAGACTTGGGAATGAAGGTGCCAGAACAATGTGGTCTCCAGAGATTTGTGATCATGGGATGGGGGCCAAGTGATGGGGGTGCCAGGGGAAAGGGGAACCCTGTGAGAATGGGGGGTCCTGGGGGAATCAATGTCCCCAAGGGAATGGGGCTCCCAGGGACTGGAATTACCAGGATAGGGTTCTTTGGGGTTGGAGATTGTGAGGAATTGCAGTCTCGGGAAGGCGTCTTAGGGAAGGAAGGACAAAAGGCAATGGGATTCCCATGGCTGGGGTCCCAAATGAATGGGGGTGTCAGGGATGGGCAGTGGCTGGGTGGGGGCATGGGGGTCACAGCTCCTTCCCTGGGTGCCTCAGATTTTGGGGTGACCCGTGGCCAGCTGCTGCCCCCTTGGAATGCTTGTTTCCTGTGCAGGTACCACATGGAGTCCTGGGTATCTCTGCTTCTGTGCACTCCCCTGCCCTCGATTTTTTCTTTCTTTATTTCTATTTTTTTCCCTATTTTCCTCACTTTTATGCCATGTCTCCTCAACCCCGGTCCCTGGCTCAGATATCCCAGGAATCACCTGAGCAGGGAACGCATTGGGGGGGCCAGGTGAGGGGGATAATGGGGAGCAAGGAGTGCAGTGAAGGGTGGGGAAGCTGTGCGGGATGGAGGTGTTGGGCTGCGCCCCCTCAACACTTTCACTTTCTTTTTCCTGGACAAAAAGGAAGAAGCCATTTGTGCTGAGAGTCAGATGGCAAAGGGAGGCAGTGTCTGTCCAGGGAGGGCACATCCAGGAGGGTCCTGCCCTGTAAGGTCCCATTTGTGGGGATGACCTGGGGGAAACCAGGCCAGGGGGTGACACATCCTGGCATGGGGGGTGCTGGGGGTGGCAGTTCCAGAAATGTCCCTGCACATTCCGGGCTGGGTGCCTGTCCCAGGGGTGGCACATCCTGGAGACCACTGTCAGTGCAAGGGTGGGGCCCAGCCATGGCCCAGCCCCAGTGCACAGGGATGGCCATTGCCCAGCCCTGCTCTGGCCAGCCCCAGGTGGCAGCCAGCACCTGAGGGTCCCCCCTGCCCCCTTGACTTTGATTCTGGCATTTTTAGAGCTGCTGCAGAGGTGAGAATTCTGTGGGTAGAAAAAGGCCTGCCTGTGGTTTTGCTGAGCTCTGCAAGAAGCACAAACCCCAAAGGGAGCCCAAGCAGTGTCTCTGTGAGGGCCTTTGATGGTTTTCAGAGCAGGGCTGGTGGGAAATTCCCCATGCAAGGGCAGCTGTGGAGGAACCAGTCCAGAAATGCAGCAATTGGTCATTTTGTCCCTCTCAGCAAGCGACTGCGAGAGCCCCAGCACTACTGCAAATTCCACACCAATCTGCTCAACAACCTGACCTCGACCCTCCTTCTTGAACAAATCCTGCAGCCCTTTGGTACCTCCAAGAAAGAATGTTTGGGTTCTGGATGTGCACAGCAGAAGAGAGGGAAAAGTGTGGCAATATTGAGCAGGGGCTGCACACGGGGGGCTGGGGAACATGGGTGTCACAGCAAGAGCAGTGAGTTCCCAAGCAGGGGAATTCAGGGCAGGCTGGAGTAGATTTACCAGGGAATCAGACCCTGAGGCACACCCTGGGTCACCCCCAGCCCGAGGGTCCCGCTCACCCAGGACGGTGACATTCAGGGGGTCACTCTCAGCCACGCTGTCCCCGTCGCTGACCCGGCACCGGTACTGGCCGCTGTCATTGTCCCCAACACCACCAGGCAGGGGCAGGTGCCCAGCGGTGCCCCTGAGCCCTCCCGGGGCCAGGAGAAGAACAGGGGATCTGTCCCCGCAGCCACTGCACAGCTCAGCACCTGGCGGTGCCCAAGTGCCACCTGACCCCCGGGGGGCTGCGCCCACAGTGACACCCCCGAGAGAGGAACCCCTGCAGGAAGGGGGGGACAGCAGGGGACAGTGAGGGACCTGGGGGAGTCGGGGAGGTGCAGGAGGATCACAGTGAGGGAGAGGAGGTGCAGAGATGGGGCGGGGGGGGGCTTGGAAACAGGGAGATAGAGGGTTCTGGGAGGAGACATCTCGGGGGGGTGGCGACACCAGAAAGGGTATGGGGACCCAGGGAGGGGGGGATGTGACCTGAGGAATGTGTGGGGACCTCAGAGAGGGGTGGGGGGATGCAAGGAGGAGTGAAGGGACCCGATGAGGGATGGAGAGACACACGCCAGGAATGGAGGACTTGGGGAGCAACCCGGGGCAGAAATGGCAGGACACAGAAGAGGTGTATAGATGGGGGTATAGATGTAGGGCTGGGGGACCTGGGGAAAGACCTGAGAAAGAATGGGAGAGCCAGGGAGGGACCCAGGAAAGGTTGGGGGCCACAGGGCAGGTGTCAAGGAGGGCTGGGAGATCCCTAGGCAGTGCTGGGGTAGCCAAGGAGGCTGTGGGGGCTCCCCATGCCCATCCCACACTCAGCAGTGAGCACCATGATGCAGAGCCCCCCCTCAGAGTGCACCTCACAGCTGTAATTCCCCGAGTGGGAGACTCCCACGGTGGGAAACAGCTGCAGGGACCCCTATGGGCCCCCTCACCTGCCTGTCCTGGTAGAACGCGTGCAGGAGGGGGACTTGGGGCCGCAGGGGGCTGGGGGTGCTGAGGCAGCTGAGAGTCAGGGGGACCCCTCAGTGGGCTTAGGGGGACCCTCCAGCACCAGCACTGAGAAGAGCTCTGGGAAGGAGAGGGGAGGTGAGGACTGTGACTCTGAGTCGGCTGGGAAGTGGCTTTGGGAGTGTCAGGAGTTTGGAGTTCCAGCCGTGGGGGTGCTGACCATACACTGTCACTGTCACTGGCACCGACTGTGCCAACATTGACATTTCAGCATCCAGCCAGCCCCTGCAGCTGTAGCGGCCACAGTGGTACAGCTGCAGAGGGGACAGGGACAGCTCGGCCCCATAGTGGGCCCTCCCCACCTCCTTGTCCTCATGGTAGAATCGCACTCTGGTTCCACCAGCGCCGGCAGCTCAGTGTCACTGTGTCCCCCTTCAGCAGCTCCCGTGCCGGTACCTGCAGCACCAGCCAGTCTGGGTGACATGGGTGTCCTATCACACTGGGGTCGCATTTTCATGGGGATCCCCCCACTGGGTCACACCCAGCGCACCAGGGGTCCCCAATTCCAACACTGGGATCCCCCCACTCTGTGATGTCCCCAGAGCAGGGGACGGGCTCTGATCACACAGGAGGTGACCCATGGAGCGGAGACCACCGAGAGCCCTTGGGTGCGAGTGCAAGCCTGGGGAGACCCAAAGTCCCCACACCGTCTGGGACTGTCAATGGTGGGCTGCAACCGATGCCGAGTCTGTCACACACGTAGGTGCTTTTCACATTCACAGTGAAGTGGTCAGATCCCTCCTGCCCCGAGCACTGCCCATCCTTGCACCAGATGGTGTCACTGACAGTCCCCGAGCCCTGGCAGGTCAGTGTCACCCTGTCCCACAGCACCGCCGGTCTCCAGGGAGGCTACACCAGGAGCTGGGTGGTCTGGGCACCTGCGGGTGACAGGGGACACCAGCCTGCCAGGGCCAGTGTGGGGCTGGGGACAGCAGATCCTGTGGGAAAGTGTGTCTGGGTGGTTCCCCAAAAGATATTTGGCAAAGCAGGGGGACATGTCTGTGTCACAGCCACCCGTGCACCACATCTGTGTGGCACAGACACTTTGGCACCATGGACACTGAGGCCACCCTGGACTGAGGCATATCATGGGGACATGGGTAGACATCCCGAGGATGAGGACACCACAGACACAGCCCATGCTGGCCCCGGTCACCCCCACCAGCTCATGATCCCATCCCCATGATCCCATCCCCATGGCTGCATCCTCACCGCTCTTGTTCCCTTCTGTCCCTGCATCCCAGTTCCCTTGTCCCTATCCCCAGAGCTACCTGAGCCCAAAGGTGCCAGTCCCCACATTCCTGTCCTCACATCCCCATCCCCAAATTTCTGCTGCTGTTCCTGTCCCCAAAGCCACCCTACATCCCCAGTCCCACCCAGGTCCACTGTGGGTAACATGGACTGTCACTGCTGGCATTGGGGTCCTCAGGGGACCCTGCAGCTCCCCTGTCCCCCTCACCCTCACCATCCCTGGGGTGTCAGGCCCGTGCCTGGGGCACTCACCCCACAGGAGCAGCGCCACCTTCCCGGCCATCCCGGTGTCCCCAGCCATGTGCACTGGCTGTCACTCGCTGCAGGGGGTGGCTGTCCCCTGGGTGGTGGCAGTTTGGCCAAAGGGGAAGGAAGCGAGGTCAGGTCTTGTCCTCATGCATAGGTGGCACCTGGTGGCATCAGGGTTGCCACAAGCTGGGGACAGGCTTTGGGCAGGGTGGGGACAGGAAGGGGCCAGGCTGGGTGGGACGTGGCGGGACATGGGGTTCCCAGGAGTGAGGAGCTCAGGGGGGTTTGGGGATGTGGGGATGGGTATCCAGGGAAATGCGGAATCCCAGGGATGGGGTCCCTGGGAATGGGGAACTGAGGAGGGGGAGTCACTGGGAATGGGGCTCCCCAGGGCTGAGGGGACTCAGGGATGGGAGTACCAGAGGAACCTGGGCTCCAGGGATTTAGGGTCATGGGATGGGGATGCTGTGGGAATGGGGGATCCTGCGGGAATGGGGGTCCTGTGAAAATCAAGGTCCTGTGGGAAGGGAATTTTAGGGATGGAATGAACAGAAGAGGGTTCCTTGGGAATGAGGGGTCCTGGGCCATGGAGATCCTGGGGAATGTGAGTACTGGGATATGGGTTCCAGTGTGCGGGAGACATAAAAATGGGGTACCCATGATTTGATTTCCAGGGGAATGGAGGTGCCAGGGATGGGCAGTGGCTCGATGGGCCCGTAGGTCCCAGTTCCTTCCCTGGGTGCCTCAGATTTTTGGGTGACCCAGGGCCCAGCACAGCCTCCACAAGGTGCCGGCAGCCTGGGCATCACCCCAGACAGATTCTGAGTGGCTCTGGGTCTGTGGAGCTGCTTCAGAGGTGAGATTTCTGTGGAGGAAAAAGGCCTGTGTGTGGTTTGCTCAGCCCTGCAAGAAGCACAAACTCCAAAGGGAGCCCAAGCAGTGGCTCTGTGAGGGCCTTTGTTGGTTTCAGTGCTGGGCTGGCTGGAAACCCCCCGCTGTAGGTGCAGCTGTGAGGGAACCAGCCCGGAAATGTAGCAATTGTTCATTTGTTCCTCTTTGTAAGGGACAGAGAGAACCACAAAACTACTGCTCAACAAGCTGACCTGGACCCTCCTTCTTGAACAAAACCTGCAGCGTTCTGGAACCTCATGGAAAGAATGTTTGGGTTTGGGATGTGTATGCCAGACAAGAGGGAAAAGTGTGGAAATACCAAGCAGAGGCTCTGCCCACAGCTGTGCTGGGGCTGTGGGGAGTGACCCTGTGTGGATTCCAGGTGTCCCCAAAGCTGCTGCATCCCGGCCCTACTCACCTGAGTGAAAGCCTGAGGGTTTGCAGGAATTATGGTGTAAAGACACCAGAGGTGCTGCTGTGGACCCGAGACCTGCCTGGGGTCAGGCCCTGCCTTCCTCCCATTCGGGATCATGGAGAGCGGTCATGGGTGTTTTGCAGGGCATGTGCCCGGCCCCGGGACACTGCTACGCTGCCAGTGGGCACTGGGATCCAACCTGCTGCCTTGGTGGCTTCTGCCCGCTGGCGGTCGTGGTGCCGGGAGCGATTGGTGGCCGTGAGTTTGCAAAAAGAGCGATTTCCCCTCCTCCGTCCTGTCCGAGGCCGCCACGGCCCCTGAGGGGATGGAGCTGGACCGGGGCGCCCCCTGCTGGCCGGGAATGCTCCCTGCACGATCCCCTGCTGGCTGCGGTTATAACTGCCACAAAAACCAACAGCGCTGAGCGGCAGGGAAAGTTCTGGGTTTGTGCTGTTTGTTCTGTTCTGGTTTATAAATTTCCCTGTGAACAGCTGTTATTCATTCTCCACCATTTTGGCCTGGTATCCCCATAATCTTGGAAATTAAAAGAAGTTTAGAGATGGGTCTTCTTTCCATTCCCGGAACATTCTCACTTTCCTTGGCAGATATTCCTCATTTAAATGAGTTGCCACCTCCTGTGTTCCAGCGTGGATGTTACAGACACCCCAAGAGAAGAGAGATTCAGCGACTTGGCCACCTCATGCTCTTTCTTTTAAGCCAATTGGGCACCCAGGGCCCTCTCCCCAGGTGGCACTTCTGGTCACCTGGTCACTCAGGACCTGACTTTGGCAGAGCCTCACACTGTCCCCAGTGTGCCATGGCTGACAGACTGATGGACATCTGTGGCCCTGTCTCAGCAAAAGCAAGGCCTCACCCACCCTTGCAGCACAGCTGTTCCAAAATGTTTCCAGACATAAAACTTTTCCTGTCTCTGACACCTGGTCCTGTGCCATGGCCTGATTGTGACTGCCCTGGGAAAGGAAGAGGCTCTGGAACCCCCACAGGTCCTTTGTGAGATCCTTGTGTGGGGAACAGGGGGGGTTTGGGTTTGGGACAGGGGACAAGAGAATCCAAAGCATCCTAAAGGCCACTTTCGCCATGAGAGCAAAGAAAGTTCCAGGGCCCTGCTAGGTTCTACTGGTGGAGGAAACATGCTTAGGGGAAATATCTGGGGTTTGTTCCTTATTCGTGGCTTTCTCTGGAAATCGTTCCTTGTGTGACAATTTCGACTCTGAACCTCGTTGCTGTCGCTGTTGGTTTTATTCTCTCTCGTTGCTGTTTCAGGAAATTGTTCTTCTCTCAGCCCTTTTGGATTTTTGTGTCTCGATGGGGAGGGAGAGGCACAGTTTTTAGTGGCAGCACATACACGAGTGGGTGCCCATGCGTGGGGACCCCCAGTGCCCCCCAGTTCCCCCCAGTGTCACAGCACATTCCCGTAGATGTCACCAGGTTCCCACGGCCGCCCCTGGGGTCCCCGCAGCTCCGTGTAGGTCACCTGGGGATCCTGGAGGGTGGTGGCACGGGGGGACGCTGCGAGAGACACGGGCTGTGGGATCTGGGTGGGGTGACACTCGTTGGTGATGTGTCCCTCTGCGTGTGTCCCCCCGTACTCACCCCTGCCCTCTGGGTGACCACGACGTGGGTGTACAGCACCTCCCCCTCCTCTGGGGGGGCCGGGGGATCCGGGGGGGGCCCTGAGGGAATAAAGGGGATGTGTGGAAGGGGATCGGAGGTCTTGGGGGTTGGGGTAAAAGGGGAGAGTTTGAGCCCCCCACTCACCTTTCCTGGTTCTTCCTGGTGGCTGCAGAGGAAAGAGGGGAGGGGTGACTGTGGGGTCGCATGGCCCTGAACCCTCTCAGGATTCCTGAACTCCCATGGGACCCCAAAACATCCCTGAAGCCCCCCAGAAGTCATGAACCTCCCTAGTGCCCCCGCCAAAATCAGCCTCAAAAACCCAAAGCCTGCCAAGGACAGAGACCCCTAAGCACCCCTAGGGCTCCTTAAAGAACCCCCAACATCCCTGCAGCACCCTCCAGCTCCTCCCCAAACTCTACAGCACCCCCAGACAAGGTCACAGTTCTGGGGCTGTGGATGTTATCCTATCTCTCCGAAACTCTGGGGGCCTCTACAGCTCCCTGGGACCCCCGTCCCCCCATGCCACCCACCCACGGTGCCACCAGTGCCAGGCCACAATGATACCCATGAACAGGAGCAGGAAGAAAAGGGCCCCACCGACCCCTGCAGCCACTGCAAGAAACAGAGGGGGACATATCAGGGTCACCCATCACCCCAGGAGGTCCTGCACTCCCTGGTGACCCTGAGTGACCCCACCTGAGTCCCACTGTGTTCCTTTGTTCTATAGAGTCACCTCGAGGGACAGCTCAGGGCTGGGTGCCCGGAACACGCGGTGCCTGTCCTGTCCCAGCTGGTTGGTGGCCACACACTTGTAGGCGCCCAAATGTCCCACATTGATGTCCCTGAGCTCCAGGAGAGGACCCTGGGCCACCTCCTGCCCATTGTGCAGCCAGGTGAAGGTGACAGGGGCTGAGCCCACCTGCACTGACCAGCGCAAGGTCACATTGTCACCTGCACGCACCTGATGTGACAGGGGACCGGGGGTGATGGTGGCATTGGCGATGGGCACTGCAGGGCACAGATGGGGCTGAGGACACAGTGCAGGACTGGCAGCTGGTGTGGGGAGATAGGGACGGGGGGATTGTTGTGATTGGGGATGTTGGGGATGCAGTCACACCATGGAGGTGTGAGGGGACAAGGGGTGTGATGGAAGGGCCTCAGAAAGTTGTCTGGGGGACATGGAGGTGCCCAATCAGGGGACCCGAGAGGGCCGTGGGATCTCGCCGTGCCCATCCCTGCACTCACTGCACACTCTGGCGCACAGTCGGGTGCTGCTCTTCCACACCCCTCCCCACCCCCCCGCCCCCTCACTCCGGAATGCATCTCAAAGCCATAATTGCCCAAATGGGAGACCCCCATGATGGTCAACAACAGCTGCAAGACCCCTGCGTGCCCCTCCCCTCCCCCACTACCACCTGCCCGTCCCAGTAGAACACGTGCAGGAGGGGGACTCAGGGCCACAGGGGGCTGGGGGTGCTGAGGCAGCTGAGAGTCAGGGGGGACCCAACGGTGGGCTTGGGGGAACCCTCCAGCAATGGTACCGAGAAGAGCTCTGAGAAGGAGAGGAGAGGTGAGGACTGTGGCTCTGAGTCCACTAGGAAGGGGCTTTGGGGTGTCAGGAGATTGGAATTCCAGCCGTGGGGCTGCTCACCAAGCACTGTCACTGTCACTGCTGCTGACCGTGACATAAAGGACCTCACCAAGCCCCCACAGCTGTATCTGCTGCTGTGGCAGGTTCAGCTGCAGGAGCAACAGGAACAGCTCAGTCCCATTGAGGGGCCCCCTCAGATCCTTGTTGTTCAGGTAAAATCACACCCTGGTGTCTGTGTTGTTCTACCAGCCCCAGCAGCACAGTGTCACCTTGTCCTCCTCCACCAGCACCCATGTTGGCACCTGTACAACCAGATGATCTGTGGGACAGGAGGGTCACATCTCACTGAGGGGTTGAGACAGGTCCAAGGTGGGTGTCCATGGCACCAGGGACGTCTGGGTGCCCTGGGATGCACAAAGGTATCCAGGTGTTCTGGGGACAGGCTCTCGTCCTGAGGGCAAGGGGGTGTGAGGCCACCACGGAGTGGAGCCCACCCAGACCGCTCAGGGGCCACCCTGATAATCAAATATCCCCCCTCACCATTTGAGACTGTCATGGGGGGGCTGCGCCCTGTGCTGGCTCTGTCCCGCTCGTGGGTGCCACTCTCGGTGACAGTGAAGCGGTCTCGTCCCTCCTGCTCCCATTGCTGCCCGTCCTTGTACCAGATGGTGGCACCGGCGGTCCCCGAGCCCTGGCAGGTCAGTGTCACCCGGTCCCACAGCACCGCCGGGCTCCAGGAGGGCTCCACCAGCAGCTGGGTGGTCTGGGCACCTGTAGGTGACAGGGGACACCAGCCTGCCAGGGCCAATGTGGGGTTGGGGACAGCGGGGTGGGGACATGGCATCCCCTGAGGACTCACCAGCGGGGCCGAGGGTCTGGGCTGGAAGGGAGAAGGGACAGGGCTCAGTGGGGGTGTCACCATGGGGACAGTAGTTCTTGTCGGAAAGTGTGTCTGGGTGGTCCCAAAAGATTTGGTGTGGCCGTGGGACATGTCTGTGTCACAGCCACCAGTGCACCACATCCCTGTGGCACAGACACCTTGAGAACAGGACCTTGTCCCCTTCTGTCCCTGCATCCCAGTTCCCTTTTCCCTATGCCCAGAGCTACCTGAGCCCAAAGGTGCCAGACCTCACATCCCTGTCCCCACATCCCCATCCTCAAATCTGTGCCCCCTGTTCCTGTCCCCAAAGCACTCTACATCCCCAGTCACACCCAGGTCCACTGTGGGTAACATGGACTGGCTCTGCTGGCATTGGGGAACTCAGGGGACCCCACAGCCCCCCTGTGCCCCCTCCCCTCCCCATTCCCCTGTGCCTGGGGCACTCACCCCACAGGAGCAGTGCCACCTTCCCAGCCATCCCGGTGTCCCCAGCCATGTGCACTGGCTGTCACTTGCTGCTGTGGCCACTGCTCTCCTGGCTGGCAGCTCTTCGGATGAAGGGGAAGGAAGCGAGGTCACATCTGTCCCCACATTTAAAAGGCCCTTGTTAAGGGCATGGTGGCCACAAGCTGGGCACAGGCTGGGGACATTATGGGATGGTCTGGGGACATGGTGGGGGATGCTGTTGCCAGGAGTGGGGGTTCAGAGTATGTGGGGAACCAAGGATGGGTGTCCAGGAGAATGGGGGTCCAGGGGAATTGGGGTCCCCATATCTGGGTGGATTAAAGGAGGGGGTGCTGTGGGAACATGGTCCCCAAGGATTTTGAGTCATGGAATGTGGGTGTCAGGGTTGGGGGTGCAGGGGGACAAAGGGGACCCTCAGGAATAAGGGTTGTGGGGGAGGCAGCAGCCCACGGGATGGGATCAAGGCAAGGGTGGTGCAGGGCAATGGTGGTCCTGGGATGGGGGTCCCCAGGTAGGAGAGACCAAGGCAATGGGGGTCCCATGGTTTGGTTCCCCGGGGAATGGGGGTGCCAGGGTTGGGAAGTGGCTGGGTGGGCACAGAAGTCACAGTTCATTCATGGGATGCCACAGATTTTGGGGTTAATCAGACCCCAGCAAAGCCCTATCCCTGCAGCAATCCAGGGCTGTCCTGGGAGTCTCTGTGACCCTGCCCCACACACCTCTGGGTCTGGTCCCCCCATTTCCTGGCTCGACCATCCCAGGCAACACTTGATTCTCAATTGGTTCAGACCAAAGCCATAGAATAAAACAAAAAATCTTTCCCACACCATTATTTTCCCAATAAAGAACAAACTCAATGAAAATACAACTGGCAAGGTATAAAGTGCTCTAGTTTAGAGAATCCATTGCTTTCCGAAAAAGTCACTCACAAAAACCCCACAAATAAATCACAATGAAATGAGACCTTTTGGTTCCCTTTAGGTGCCCATTGAAGCATCCCACATCAACATTTGTTTGTGGATTACAGAGAGTGTAGAATTTCCCTGAGTGTCCAACAGCTCCATGGGATCGTTCCCTGTCTGCTGGGCAGCAACCCATCCCCGAAGGAAGCCTTTTATTGGGCCATATTTAGGAATTCTCTCCATTCCCACTCTGAAACTGGATTGACTTCCCATGGAGGAAGGGGAGAAGCTCTGTCCATCCTTGGGACAGTGCACAGGAATCTGTGGAAATGCCCATGTGTGCCTCAGGGTCTGATTCCCTGGTAAATCCACTCCAACCTGCCCTGAATTCCCCTGCCTGGGCACTCCCTGCTCCTGCTGTGACACTCCTGTTCCCCAGCCCCTCGTGTGCAGCCCCTGCTCAATATTGCCACACTTTTCCCTCTCTTCTTGTGTGCACATCTAGAACACAAACATTCTTTCCATGAGTTTCCGAAGGGCTTCATGTTTTGCTCAAGAAAGAGGGTGCAGGTCAGGTTGTTGAGCAGATTGTTTTCATCTTTGCAGTAGTTCTGGGGCTCTCTCAGTCTCTTACTGAGAGGGACAAAATGATCAATTGCTGCATTTCCAGACTGGTTCCCTCACAGTCACCCCTGCCAGGGTGGGTTTCCAGCCAGCCTGCTCTGAAAACCATCAAAGGCCCTCACAGAGCCACTGCTTGGGCTCCCTTTGGGGTTTGTGCTTCTTGCAGAGCTGAGCAAACCACAGGCAGGCCTTTTTCCACCACAGAATTCTCACTTCTGCAGAAGCTCTAAAGCTGCCAGAATCAAAGCCAAGGGGGCAGGGGGGACTCTCAGGTGCTGGCTGCCACCTGGGGCTGGCCAGAGCAGGGCTGGGCAGTGGCCATCCCTGTGCAGTGGGGCTGGGCCATGGCTGGGCCCCACCCTTGGATGGCCACTGGCTTCAAGGAGCAGGAATTTGGGAGCTCCTTCCTGCCCGGGGCTCCATTCCCCAGCTGCTCTTGCTGGCTCAGATCCAGCAGGGGACAAGCAAGAATGGAGATGTCTGGACCCCTCTGGAGCTTCCATGCCCCAGGACAGGACCCCCTTGTGCCCCTTTCTCCCCTGGGACAGGATTCCCCCAGGACAGGAGCCCCGTGGATGTGCCCCCTCAGGAGAGAACCACCCCCCTTGTGAGAAAGTTTTCAAACGGCCTCTTCCTTCTGCAGGAGAGAGAAAGTGAAATTGTTGGGGGGGGAAGTGGGACACCCCCATCCCTCGCAGCCTCCCCAGCCCTCTCTGCAGACCCCTCACCCCTGCTTCCCCCACCCTGGGCTTCCCCCACCCTCTTCCCTGCTCAAGGCCTCCACAAGTTCATCAAGGCATGAAATTGAGAGTTGTGAAATTGAGAGGTAAAATTATGGAAATGGAAATAAAGAGGGAAAAACCTCTGGGGCCTATGGGGACACAGACCCAGACCTTTTTGGAATCAACCTGGAGTGACGCTCCCAAACCACAAGCACCCTGAGGGGACTTTGCTGGACCCTGGGTCACCCCAAAATCTGAGCCACCCAGGGAAGAAGCTGCGACCCATTGGCTCACTCAGCCACTGCCCATCCCTGGCACCCCCATTCCCCTTGAAATCAATTCATGGGATCGCCATTCATTATGTCCCGCCTTGCCTGGGCCCCCCATCCCAGTACTGACATTCCCCAGGATCTCCATGGCCCAGGACCTCCTATTCCCAAGGAACCCTCTCCTGTTCATTCCATCTCCTGAAATCTCCCTTCCCCCAAGACCTTGATTCTCCCAGGACCCCCATTCCCACAGGGACTCCCATTCTTCCAGCATCCCCATCCCCTCACCCCAAATCCCTGGAGCCCACGTTCCCCTGGGGCTCCCATCCCTGAGTCCTCCCAGCTCTGGGCACCCCCATTCCCATAGCCCACCCATCCCTAGTGACTCCCCCTGCTCAGGACTCCCACTTCCAGGGACCCCATTCCTGGGACCCCCATTCCCCTGGACACCCATCCCCGGGTCCCCAAACCCACCAAGTCCCCCACTCGTGAAAACCCCATGTCCTGCCGTGTCCCATCCTGCCTGGCCCCATCCTGCCCACAGCCTGTCCCCACGGCTACATCCCCATTGATCCTGTGCTTGTGGCCACCCTGCCCCCACCAAGAGCCACCTACGCATGAGGTCAAGACCTGACCGGCTTCCTTCCCCTTCATCCAAAGAGCCACCACTGAGGGGACAGCCACTCCCAGCAGTGAGTGACAGCCAGTGCACCTGGCTTGGGACACCGGGATGGCTGGGAAGGTGGCGCTGCTGCTGTGGGGTGAGTGCCCCAGGCACGGGCCTGACACCCTAAGGATGGGGAGGAGAGGGGGCACAGGGGGACTGTGGGGTCCTCTGAGGTCCCCAATGCCAACAGAGCCAGAGCATGAGGTGACTGGAGCCATGGGGTGGCTGTGGGGAGAGGGAAAGGGGGACAGCACTGTGGGGACAATAATAGGGGGACAGTGATTTGGAGAGGCAACATGGGGCAGGTGGGGGTGACCTGTGCCAGCATGGGGTGGTCGTGGTGCCCCCAGTTCAGAGGCATCCACAGAGTCCCCATGTCCTGCCTGAGCAAGGACTAGCCAAGGTGTCCCTGTCCCCAAGGGGTCCATGTCACACAAGGACACTTTGGGCACAGCCCCCACACCCCCTATCCCTGTGCCTCTGTTCCCATGGTGCCACCCCCACTGAGCCCACTCCCTTCTCCCTTCCAGCCCAGACCCTCGGCCTTGCTGGTGAGTCCTCGGGGGATGCCATGTCCCCACCCCGCTGTCCCCAGCCCCACACTGGCCCTGGCAGGCTGGTGTCCCCTGTCACCCACAGGTGCCCAGACCACCCAGCTCCTGGTGGAGCCCCCCTGGAGGCCGGCGGTGCTGTGGGACCGGGTGACACTGACCTGCCAGGGCTTGGGGACCGCCAGTGGCACCATCTGGTTCAGGGACGGGTGGCTCTGGTGGCAGAAGATATGCAACCACTTCAATGTCACTGAGAGTGGCACCTACACGTGTGACAGATCCGGCACTGGGCTCAGCCCCCTCGTGAGAGTCTCAGATGGTGAGGGGGGTTTGGGTGTCCCCAGCCTGGATCCCACAGGGACCCTGAGGGCTCTGGGTGGGATCCGCCCCATGGGTTACCTCCTGTGTGACCAGAGCCCGTCCCCTGGTCTGGGGGCATCCCAGAGCATCCCTGGGCAAGGAGACTTCTCTCTCTCACAGTGGGAGGCTCTTGGTGCCTCCCGGTGCCATCATTACCCTCCTGACACCCCTGGTGTGACAGGACCCCTCTGTCTCCCAGACCTGGTGGTGCTGCAGGTGCCAGCTCGGGCGCTGCTGGAGGGGGACACGGTGACACTGCGCTGCCGGAGCTGGCAGAACAAACCGCTCACGGATGTGTCCTTCTACCACGATCGGAAGAAACTGGAGGGGCTCCACAATGTGACCGAGCTGTCCCTGTCCCCCCTGCAGCTGCGTCACAGCGGCAACTACAGCTGCAGGGGCCAGGTGGCGTCACAGTGGAAGGAGTCGAAGCCAGTGACAGTGACAGTGCGCAGTGAGTGCAGAGATGGGGACAGGGAAGCCCGACATCCTCCAAGGGTTTCCCCACCACTGCCTGAATCCTTCATCTCTCCCTTCACTACTCCCTGGGTCACCCCAAATTTCCCAAGTCCCTCTTGGTTTCCCCCATGACTGCCCAGTTTCCCTGCAGATCCCTCATCCCTCTCTTTGTCCTCCCCAGCCCTCCCTGGATTCCCCACCTCTTCCAAGGTCCCTGCTCCACCCTCTGCTCTCCCTTCCCTCCCTGATTTCTCCTGCCCATCTCTAAACCCCAAATCATTCCCTGAGGCTCCTCAGTCTCTTGTCTGATTCCCCCTCCCTGCCTGGGTCTCTCCCCTTTTCCACAGGATCTCGCCATTGTGCCCAGGTCCCAGCATGCCTCCCAGGGTCCCCTGCTGCTACAGAGACCCTCTACACTCCCTTCCAATCCCCCTCTTTCCCCTTCCATGTCTCCCACCCTTCCTGGGTCCCCAATCCCTTCTGTGAACCCCTTCAGGTGTCCCACTCTCGGGGGTGTCCCTGTCAGCACAGCCCCCCAGGGGACAGGTGGCACTCGGGGACAGCCTGGTGCTGAACTGCGTGGTGGCTACTGGAACAGGTGCCCTGTCCTTCTCCTGGCACCGAGAGGGCTCAGAGGCACTGCTGGGCACTGGCCCCTGCCTGGAACTGAGCTACGTTGGGGACAATGACAGTGGCCAATACTGGTGCCGGGTCAGTGACGGGGAGAGCGTGGCCGAGAGTGATCGCCTGAATGTCACTGTCCTGGGTGAGTGAGACCCTTAAGCTGGGGGTGACCTCACCCACAGCACCCCCTTCTCAGCTCGCCAGGTGCCAGCCCTGTCTCTGTCCCCACAGTGCCCGTGGCCAATGCCACCATCACACTCAGTCCCCTGTCACACCAGGTGCGCGCAGGTGACAACGTGAGCCTGCTCTGCTCAGTGCAGGTGGGCTCAGCCCCTGTCACCTTCACCTGGCTGCACAATGGGCAGGAGGTGGCCCAGGGTCCCTTTCTGGAGCTCAGGGACATCGATGTGGGACATTCAGGCACCTTCCAGTGCGTGGCCACCAACCAGCTGGGACAGGACGGGCACCACGTGTTCCGGGCACTCAGCCCTGAGCTGGCTCTGGAAGTGACACCTGGCTCACCCTGGGTCACAGGTGGGGTCACTCAGGGTCACCAGGGTGTTCAGGACCCCTGGGGTGATGGGTGATCCTGATGTGTCCCCTCCGTTTCTTGCAGTGGCCGCAGGGGTCAGTGGGGCCCTTTTGTTCCTGCTCCTGCTCATGGCTGTCATTGTGGCCTGGCAACAGTGGCACCATGTGGGTGGGTGACAATGGGGGATGTGGGTCATGTAGAGGGGTGGGAAGGCCCCCAGAGAAGGGGGCCCATAGGGCGGCACCCACAGCTCCTGGCTTGGGAGGGGCTGAGCCCCCAGTGACCATGGCTCAGGGCCCTGGGGAGCTGTTGGAGGGTCCTGCAGGGATGTTGGGAATTCTATCAGGGGTCCCCCTTTCTGCCAGGCTTGTGGTTCTGGGGATGCAGGGTGTTGGTGCAAGTGAGGTAGTTCAGGGATACTGGGGGGGCATCAGGGATACTGGGGGGGCCTGGGAAGAATTGTGTATCTGGTGGTGGTTCAGCATTGCCAAGGGTGGATGGGGACCCCTGGGTCTCCAAAGTCACCCCTCCAGTTTTCCTTTGCAGATGCCAGGAAGCACCAGGAAAGGTGAGTGCAGCCTCCAGCCATGATACACCTTTTATCCAAACTCCCAGCACCTCCCATCCCCTTCCCCACACCCTCTCATTCCCACAGGGCCCCCCCAGACCACCTGGCATCCCCGGTGGAGGATCCTCAGGCGACGTACATGGAGCTGCAAAGGCAACCGTGGGAACCCAGAGAAATCTATGAGAATCTACACCAAAATTTGTGATGCTCTGGGAAGTGGGAGGCACTGAGTGATCTTTTGCGGAGAAAAGATGAGGTACCTCACAACTTTGTGAAAGTTGTGAAGCCGGTATGTTTATTGCAGAGCTGGACGCATGCAGAGATTGCTCTCCTCAAAAAAGGCATGCATACCTTCGAGAACTTCAGGTCTCTTTTTATCTCTCTCTCAAATACATATGCATACAGTTTCACAATAGGTTCATACATATTCATTATTATGAGTTTTGCGTGACATTTACCACTAGTTCCTTTTTATCTGAAAGAATTCCGAGGTCAGGTGACTTGCCCTTACAGCAGTCCCTGTCTCTCTCTATCATCTTCTCTCTCCCCCCCTTTATCTCTGTCCTTCACTGAAGTAACTTAACTGAGCTTAGGCCTTGCAGTCTGGCTGAATAACTATGGTTTCTAACCACAGACTTTACTCAAAAATGTACATTTCACCTGAATTAAAATGGATTTCTATCTTGGAAAATTTTCGTTTTTTCTCATTCCCCCCCTTTCATAAAAGGAGGAAGTAAATTATTTTACTTCCTACAAATTCTTATGACAACAAGTGTACTGTTGTGCCTTACCATGCACGTTTGATAATGGATAATCTTAAACTTACTCTAACTAATAGTAACAAAACTACAGTAGGATGACACAACTTATTAAAGATTCTATTTACAGTTGGTGACTACTTAAAAAGACCACATCTCACCAGTGATGATCTGCATTTTGTTATATTCTTTGCAGAATTCTAGCTATTTCTTTTTGTATCACATTGGACAGTTCTCTCTGCTTCTTTGAGTTTTTCTTTAGGATCTTTAGTAGGTCTTGGTGCTTAATTAATTCTTTTACTAATCTAAGGTCCGTTCTAATAGGAATAGGTGATAGTCTGTGATTCATTGTGTAATTGCTTTCAATCAACTGGTGGGATGTCACTCAGTCTAAGTACGAAAAACTACACTTGATAATCTTAACAAATTACAAATACAGAAATTAGAATGATTTCTACTAGGCAAAATAAAATCATTGCTATCAATTTTTACAGCAGCACAAGTATTTCTCAGGCACACACTTTTCCAGTATATACGAGCACAGTTTTTGGTCAGCGACTGGATGAACTACGAAGTGACAAATACTCTGTTCAGTGTCTAAACACACGTCCTGGGCATTAATAGTATTGCTTTCACAAATGAATCTCATCTGTTCTCTAGTAATGCAGGATTCTAAGTTTACTATCTGCCTGCCACTTTTCATTCATCTTTTGTGCTCCCACTCTATATTCTGAAGGGTAGAGTATTGTTTTTTCATGGTTTAATCTTAGTGCAATGATGGGATGGATAACATAAACAGTGGCATTATGTATGGTAAGCACAAAGGCAGTGGCCACATTAGAAACAGGATCATAGGTGAAATTCACCATAGTCCACCAGGATTGAAACTTCCTTTCAAAATCAATTGCATTATCTCAAACAATTTTCTAAATTTCAGCTGGAAAATGACTTTCACCCCTTTCCCTTATGATCAGAGCTGCTGTTTGCATCTATAACTGTGCTTGTATACAACTGAAAGCTAAAGACACATTATCCTGAACTGTACGAAGTGCTTTTGCTATCAACATGTGGTCTTGGTCCCCTGCTTTTTTGTATTTTCTTACTTTGGCAGTACTTTTGAAATCTGCCACTGGCTAGTTCTTAATGCCAATAGAGATGACTGTAAAGGCTGCTTCAATTTTGTTAGGCTACCTGCTGCAGTGGCCAGTTTATTCATCAGTATTTTTGAATCAATTCCATTTAAAACTCTTAATCTTGTCCTTAATATCTCAGTTAGATCCTTTCTTATTCTGCTCTGGAGATATAGTTGTCTTTGTAACTTCGTTGTCTAGCCTTCAAAGGATGTTTTTAGGAAGGAGGAGCAGGCTGGTTGGATTTTTGAGATGTTAGTTTGCATTAGCAACTCAACTCTTTTGAGAGACCATTCTGGATTGAATAATAGTTGTTGTTCTCTCACATTCTTAACTATGTAGGGGCCCATTTCATACACTTTAGGTTCAAGTTTGGGTTGAGTCTGAACTATTTGAGTCCTAGTACAGGTTGTATAAGGCCCCACTGTTGTAAAAAGTGCAGTGTCTACTTTGAATTTAAATGAAAGTCTGATAGCAACTTGAGCTCAAAGGCAGGTCACTTCTACAGGCTGTATTAAGGTGAAATTACACCAACAGTCTGATTGACTTGGGCTATCACAAACTTCCTGGTGTTCATATAAACCAGGTGAGGTTGAGTCACTAATTGCATCTGGTCTCTCATAAGCCGTGTTATTGATGACCTGGCACCTTACTTTGATTTCTTCTCCTCTGATTCTTTGAAGTGCCCATGGTTCTCATTCCTGCCATTCTTGCTCCTCACATACCCGATTCCCGTAGATTACTACAGTAGATACGTTTGAATCTTTTATCTCAGGAAGTTCTCTCATGGATCCAGTGTACTGATTAAAAGCCTGGGACCAAGGCCATTCAGCATTGCTTTGGATAGAGGTACTCTCTAGTTCTGAAACTTCAGTTATAATTACATACAAAACAATTCTGTAAACTAAAGTATGAACTACCCCCGACTGCAATATACTAATTTTGCCTGAGTAAGTTTTAGTCTCAGTTCATTGTCATCTGGTGTCACTGGTGTCACTCTCCAAGGGACTTCTAGGGCTTTCTTCACTCGAGAGTGATGGATCCAGGCATTCTGCTCTTTGATTTTGATTGCAGTGAAGGTGGTGAGAAGTACTTGCAGCGGTCTCTCCCACTGTGGTTCCAAAGTCTTCTCTGTAAGAGACTTAACATATACATCATCCCCAGGCTGTCTAACTCCTTGCTCCGAGTTCCAGCCGCATGTTTCTCAATTTCTCTGAGTTATTTGCTTAAAGCCACCATGTAGGTGGCCAGTGTTATCACCCTAATGTGGGTGGACATTCCCTTTGTATTCTATATGGTCTTCTATAAGGCATGTCAAAAGGATTCAGCATTCCTTTAGCTCAAGGTTTAGTTTGAATTCGCAGTAGTGCCAGTGGAAGAGCTTGGGGCTAGGGTAGATGAACTTCTTGCCCCAGTCTTACAATCTGCTGCTTAATCAAATGATTCATTTTCTCTACCTGGCTACTTGGTTGGGGCAGTATGGAGTGTGAAGTTCCTAATCTATGCCCAGGTGGCTACTAATCTGTTGCACTGCTTTGGAAATGAAATATGATTCTCTATCTGAGGATATTGTGGCTGGAACTCTGAAGCGTGGTATTATTTCTTGTAACAATACTCTGGGCACCTCTTGAGCTTTGACAGTTCTGGTGGGGAATGTTTCTGGCCACCTTGAAAATCTATCTATCAATACTAGTAAATAATGATACCCCTCCCTTCCTTGGGAGTTCTGAAAAGTTAATTTGCCACTGCTGTACAGGCCTGTGGCCTCTCTCAGTCTGACCGAGTTTTGGTCTGGGGTATTTTTGGGGTTAGTCTGGAGGCAAGGATCACATTATCAGCTCACCTGAGTGATAGTGGCATATAAATTCCTGACAACAATAAATTATTTCAATCAGATGTATGTTCTAGAAAGCCTATGGAAATTACTACTTCGAAGTCAACACTTCATTTCAATGCACTCTGTATCACTGGCAGCCTTGGTCATTTTGGGAAAGGAGCCACACTCTATAAAAAGCTTTTAAGCAGTTCGGCCCTAGTGTGTTTTCTAGTGCTCTTCCTTCGCTAGTAACCATGAAAATGGGAAGGGATTACTAGCTCTCTTTCAATGGTAGCCCACCCCTTGTAGTTGTATGTCTCTTTTGATTAGTATTATTGTATTATGGCTTACCTTTGAGGAAAATCTGTCTATAATTACCTCACCCTTTGCTGCTTTCTTTGCCTCTCCATCTGCCAGCTCATTTCTTTCTTCCAATTTTAAGCTCACTCTCTGGTGTGCCTTAATATGCTTTTTCAGGTAGCTGAACTGCTTCCAGCAGCCAGATTGTCTCTTCTTCCCTTGCGAGGTTAGCAGTCCCCTCTCCTTCCAGATGGCTCCATATGTATGCATGACTCTGAATGCCTTTTGCTGTTTCTAAGGCATGAGTCAATGCATTTATCTCAGCCTTCTGTGCAGAGGTACCTGTTGGTAAGGGTCCAGACTCGATTACCGCTCTCCAGGTAGTCACTGTCTACTTTGCATGTCGCTTTCCACTGGCAGTGTAGCTGTTCCTGTCGGTGAACCAGGTCTTGGCATCGTCCAAAGAGTGTCCTTTACGTCTGGGTGGCTGGAGTAGGTAGCTTCAATGGTTTCTAGGCAATCATGGTGTACTGCTTCTCCTTGATTCCACTGAGAAAAGAAGCTGGGTTGACAATATTAGTCACCACTATCTCTACATCATCTTGCTCTACCATGATGGCCTGGTATTTCAGAAACCTCTGTGGTGAAAGCCAGTGGCCACCCTTTACTTCCAGTACTGCGGACACTGTGTGGGACACTAGCACAGTCATTTTTGTCCTAGGGTAGACTTGGGTGCCTCTTGAATATTCAGCACAACTGCTCTACACCTCTGAGGCAACCTGGCCATCCTTTGGCTGTTGCATTTAGTTGCTTAGAGAGGTAAGCAACTGCCCTTCAGTATGGACCCAGGTGCTGAGCCAGTATTCCCAGGGCAATTCCTTGCATGGAAAAATAGAAAGAATGGTTTACTTCCATCTGGAAGTCTCAAAGCTGGAGCTGACATGAGGGCACTCTTTAGCTGGTGAAAGGCCCGTGTGGCTCCTTTTGTCCACTGGAGATCTCTGTTTCCACCGGCAATAAGAGCATAGAGGGGTCTAACGAGCAGTCCATAATTATAAACCCATAGCTGGCACCACCTTGCCATGCTTAAGAAGTTTCGGAGTGCCTTCGTTGTCTGGGGTTTTGTGGTTTGGCATATGGCTTCCATGCCTTAAAGTCTGCTGCTCAGCACTCACGTCTTACTCCAGGTAGATTACTTTCTGTTTCACTACCTGTGCCTTTTTCTTTGAGACTCTGCATCCTTGGAGTCCTAGGAAATACAAAAGGCTTACCGTCCAGGCTTCCCTTGTCCAAGTGGTGACTAGAAGATCCTCTATACTGCAACAGCCTCGTTTCCTCTTGTGGAGCTTCCTGGGACTCTGGGTCTTTGCAAGCTGTTCTCCAATCGGAGTGGGGAATTTTTGAAGCCTTCGGGCACATGGACCATGTGAGCTGTGTTTGAATGCAAAAATTTTCTGGCTGGCTTCGTGGATAGGGAGGCAAAAGAAGGCATCTCTTAGGCCTAAAACAGTGAACCAGGTTAGCTCAGGTGCTAAACAAGTTAGTAAAGTATATGGATTTGCTACCACAGGGTATAAATTCTGTGTTATCTTATTGACAGCCTTCAATCCAGTGCTATCAATTATTGGGCTGATTCCTTCCTTATCTTCCTTTTGAGGGTACTGCTCAATTCTCACTGGTTGTGTTCTTTCCTTAAGCTTGATTACTATGTGGGGGCATTTTTCACCGTCTCTGGTACAGCAGAGGCCCATACCTCGAAAACACTTATTTACTTATTCTCATATCTTTTTACTAATATCTTTCTTAATTTCAATGGCTGTTAATGTTAAACCTAACATCTTTATATCATTTGCCTCCAGAGTAACCTTTCTCATTTGAGACTGTTTAGCGAATTGAGCAAATTGTACAAAAGCTTCTAAGTACATATAGTACACATGTTACTATAAAGATTTGCAAAAGTATTCCTTCTCAGACTGGCCAGTTGTTCGCCACACTACAGCATAAGCATTCTCCACAGGTACTAAAGCTTTATTTAAAACTGAATATATGGCCCTTGTGTTGACTAAAATTCTACTCTTTTCTTTCTTCTGATCTTACTGCCTCTTGCAGAGGGGTCTGTTACCTCCTGGTTCTGGATGAAATTGAGCTGCCAGGAGGGGGATGGGTTCGAGTGGGTACACTTTTGGAGCCTAAGTCTTCTTCCCTTTTGGGGAGGTCATCTTTATCCTTCCTCCCTTACCTTAGGAGGAGCCTTAAAAAATCATATGTACTCATTTTACGAACTGTAATCTCTTTGCATTTCAGCATGATAATCTTTGTCTGACTTCATACATTGCTATCTTATGCTGCATGCTGAACAACACATTTGATTTGCTTTCTCTTTGCCTTGTTATCCTTTTCAAGGGCCAAGACCAGAGGGTGGTCTGATCTCACAGTCTCTTTGCCGTTCTGGGTGGTTTCGTAAAATTAAAACACGCATCAGCATACAAAAACCCCATCCCATTTACCTTCGTATTTTAAAACAGTACTAACTGCAATGAAGTATTATAAATCTTTTTATTTTCTGAGCTGCTCCTACTGGCAGCCTTGTCCCAGTAAGCCCCTCCAAAAAGGGGCTAATTTAGGAACCTCTTTGCTCTGGTCAGTTCTCATTATTTCTTTCTCCTTGCCCTATCTCACTTCCACCCAAACCTCTTTTCACAGACCTTCACAGTAGTTTCTCAGTCTTCCTCCTACACACACAAAGCTCCAGGTGGCAGGTATCAGATGTGATTTCTCACACACGAGCCTTAAGATCTTAGGTTCTGAATCAGCTTGATCAGAAACCTTTAATTTAGACTCAGGGCATGTGCCCTGATGCGTATTAGAACAGCAATACCAGCGTTTCTCACAAACTCTGCACTGCAGTAATACTAATGCAGCGTGACAGCCTCTTGATGCACCAAAGGATCTGAGGAATTGCCCACAAAGGCAGGCTATTCCGTTTATTACAGAGAACTCTAAATCCCTACAGCAGACTGTTCTCAGTCCAGACCTACTATCGTACCAGCTGAAGTCTCATAAACTCATTCATCTCTTCTATCTAAACTCTGTTTTACAAAATATCAGTCTTTTCTAGTTCTCTTCTTGCACAATCTAATTAAGCACTGTGTCTACTTACGCACTGTGTCACCCCCCACACTTGTTTTACTGCCTTGCAAAAAGGCTGTGCTTGTCACCGCAGAAACTCTGCCCACAGACACAGACACCCCCCCCCCCACGTCCCTTATCTCAAATTCACTAGAGGCAAGGCTTGAATTGCTGTGGAGGGGAGAATTCTTGGAATTCCTTTAATTTGCTTTACCATAGTTAAACATAAATCACCCTACCATAGTTCTTCTGTGTAAAATGCTACCCTTGTTTCAAACAAAATCTTAAAATCTCCACAAACACCACTATATAATTCGAGAATCACATTGCCACAATGCAGTGGAAGAAAATCACCACACAAAATCACTGGGAAAGGGCATATCTCTCAAAGTGCCCACTTTGCTCAACACAACACAGCATACCATAATTCAGCATTTACTCACATCAGTTTTCCATTGACACAATCAAAATAACAGCACAGAGTCCAGAGATCAGGACCAAACATCCAGGGCAAAGGAACTCTCTGAGCTCGTACTCATGGTTAAAATATACCAAATCTACACAAATCACTACATTTAAACACAATAAATACCGTCACTGATATTTCTCCACTCGTTCTGCTTCTCTGCGGGGCAGTCTCCGCCCGCACAGCCTGCTGCAGCTGGCACCTCAGGCCTCACTCAGCTGCTCAAACATGGGTAGTACTCACACCCCCGTGCCATGGGTTAACTCACTTGTTCACTTTCTCTTTCACATACCACACACGCGCACAATTACTGACACATTCACATTAACCATACAACGATACAGTGTCTGACACACATACGCACATAGAGATTCACTCGACTCACCCCCAGGGTCCACCCTACCAGTCAATGAACTCCTGTCGCTAAGCCAGCAGCTCCATCAACTGCATCCATAGGCTGAGCACCCAGACGTCTCTGAGTGATTTACTCCCTAGCTCTGTTTTTCCCCGGGGGCCACTCAGTACATACTGTATCTGCCACAGGCCAGCAGGTCCTTGTCTGTCCTCGCAGGAGGCAAGGCGAGACCAGCGGAGCCCCATCAAGAAAAAAATCTTAGGGTGTGCCTTGGAGGTCTGTCTATCTCCCCTGCCCCTGCGGGGACAGAGAAGTCCCATCTGGGGTGCCATAATGTTTTGCGAAGAAAAGTACCCCACAACTTTGTAAAAGTTGTAAAGCTTGGTATGTTTCTTACAGAGCTGGACGCATGCAGAGATTGCTCTCCTCAAAAAAGGAATGCGTCCCTCTGAGAACTTCAGGTCTCTTTTTATCTCCCTCTCAAATACATATGCATACAGTTCCACAATAAGTTCATACATATTCATTATTATGGGATTCGCGTGACATTTGCCTGTAGTTCCTTTTTATAAGAAAGAATTCCGAGGTCAGGTGACTTGCCCTTACAGCAGTCCCTGTCTCTCTCTATCATCTTCTGTCTCCCTGCCTTTATCTCTGTCCTTCACTGAAGTAACTTAACTGAGCTTAGGCCTTGCAGTCTGGCTAAATAACTATGGCTTCTAACCACAGACTTTACTCAAAAATGTACATTTCACCTGAATTAAAATGGATGTCTATCCTGGAAAATTTTCAATTTGCCTCACAGCACTGTTGGTTTTTGTGGCAGTTATAACCGCGGCCAGCAGGGGGCGCTGCAAGGGAGGCACTCCCGCCCAGCAGGGGGCGCCCCGGTCCAGCTCCATCCCCTCAGGGGCCATGGCGGCCTCGGACAGGAGGGAGGAGGGGAAATCTCTCCTTTTGCAAACTCATGGCCACCAGTCGGTCCCGGCACCACCACCAGCAGCGGGCAGAAGCCACCAAGGCAGCAGGTTGGATCCCAGTGCCCACTGGCACTGTAGCAGTGTCCTGGGGCCAGGCACACGCCCTACCCAACACCCATGAGCGCTCTCCATGATCCCGAATGGAAGGAAGGCAGCGCCTGACCCCAGGCAGGTCTCGGGTCCACAGCAGCACCTCTGGTGGCTTTACACCCAAGTTCTTGCAAACCCTCAGCCTTTCACTCAAGTGAGGAGGTCTGGGATTGAGCAGCTTTGGGGACACCTGGAATCCAGACAGGGTCACTCCCCACACCCCCATCATGGCTGTGGCCAGAGCCCCTGCTCGGCATTTCGGCACCTTTCAATCCTTTCTGCTGGCCATGGCCTGAAGCAAAACATTCTTTCCATGAGGCTCCAGAAGGCTGCAGGTTTAGTTCAAGTAAGAGGGTCCTGCTCTGGTTGTTTAGCTGAGCGTTGTGGATTGTGCAGTAGTTTTGTGGTTCTCTTGGTGCCTTACAAAGAGGAACAAATGAACAATTGCTGCATTTCCAGGCTGGTTCCCTCTCAACTGCCACTGCATTTGTGGTTTCCAGCCAGCCCTGCTCTGAGAACCAAGGAAAGACTCTCAAAAGAGCCACTCCTTGGGCTCTCTTTGGGTTTTGTGTTTCTTGCAGGGCTGAGCAAACCACAGGCAGGCCTTTTTCCCCCCATAAACTTCTCACCTCTGCATCAGCTCCACAGCATAAGAGCCTCTTAGAATCTGGAGTCATACCCAGTCTGCCAACAACTTATGGGGGCTGTGCTGGGCCCTAGGTCACATCAAAATCTGAGGAATCGAGGGAAGGAGTTGAGACCCATGGGTCCATCCAGGCACAACTCATCCCTGGCACCTCCATTCCCCTGGAAACCAAATTATAGGAGTCCGATTCCTTGGGTCTCACCATGCCTGCGACTCCCATCATAGTCCTCAAATTCCCCAGGATCTCCATGGCCCAGGACCCCATTCCAAGGAACCCTCTCCCGTTCATTAAAACATTTGAAATCTCCCTTGCCCCGCAACTTTGATTCTCCCAGGACCCTCATTCCCCCAGTATCCTCATTCCATGACCCCAGATCCCTGGCATCGATATTCCCCTGGGACTCCCATCCCTGAGTCCCCTCAGACCTGGGGAACCTCATTATCATGGCAACCCCATCCCTGGTGACTCCCCTCTTCAGGACCTCCATTCCCAGGGACCCCATCCCTGGGATTCCCTATTCCCCTGGATATGAATCCCTGGCTCCCTAAAGCCACTGAGCCCCCCACACCTGGGAACCCCATGTCCCACTGTGTCACATCCAACCTTGTCCCATCCTGTCCCCACCCTGCCCACAGACTGTGCCCAGTTTGTGGTCACCCTGCCCCCACCAAGGGCCACGTACACATGAGGGCGAGACCTGACCTCGCTTCCTTCCCCTTTGGCCAAAGAGCCACCACCCAGGGGACAGCCACCCCCAGCAGCGAGTGACAGCCAGTGCAAATGGCTGGGGACACCGGGATGGCCAGGAAGGTGGTGCTGCTCCTTTGGGGTGAGTGCCCCAGGGTCTGACACCCCAAGGATGGGGAGGAGACGGGGCGCAGGGAGGCTGCCAGGTCCCCTGAGGTCCCCAATGCCAGCAGTGCCAGTTCATGGTACCCACAGTGGACCTAGGAGGGAATGGAGATGTAGGGTGGCTTTGGGGACAGGAAGATGGGGCAGGAATCTGGGGATGGGGATGTGGGGACAGGAATGTGGGGACTGGCACCTTTGGGCTCAGGTAGCACTGGGCATAGGGACAAGGGAACTGGGATGCAGGGACAGAAGGTGACAAGAACAGGGAGGATGTGGCCATGAGGATGGGATCATGGGGATGGGATTATGGGGATGGGATCATGAGCTGGTGGGGGTGACCTGGGCCAGCATGGGCTGTGTCTGTGGTGTCCTCGTGCCCGGGGTATCCACAGTGTCGCCATGTTCTGGTTCACCCAAGGGTGGCCCTCGTGTCCCTCTGTTCCCAAGGTGTCTGTGGCACATCTATATTGTGCATGGGTGGCTCTTACACAGACATGTTCCCTTGCCTTGCCAAATCTTTTGGGGTCCACCCACACACATTTTTCCATAAGAACTGCTGTCCCCACGGGGACAGCTTGGGGACAGCCCCCACCCGCTGTGCCCCCTGTGTCTCTGTCCCCACGGACCCACCCCCACTGATCACTGTCCCTTCTTCCTTCCAGCCTAGACCCTCAACCTCACTGGTGAATCCTCAGGGGATGCCATGTCCCCACCCCGCTGTCCCCAGCCCCACACTGGGCCTGGCAGGCTGGTGTCCCCTGTCACTCACAAGTGCCCAGACCACCCAGCTTCTCGTGGAGCCCCCCTGGAGGCCGGCGGTGCTGTGGGACCGGGTGACACTGATCTGCCAGGGCTCGGGGACTGCCCATGCCACCACCTGGTACAAGTATGGGCAGCACTGGGGGCAGGGACATGACAACGTCACTGTCACCGAGAGTGGCATGTACAAGTGTGACAGACCTGGCACAGGGCACAGTCCCCCTGTGAGCCTTTTAGATGGTAAGGGGATGTTTGGGTGTCCCCATCCTGGAAATTGTAGGGACCCCGAGGGTTCTGGGTGGGCTCCTCTCCTTGGCTCACCTCCTGTGTGACCAGAGCCCATCCACTGCTCTGGAGACAGCCCAGAGCATCCCAGTGAGGGGGGAATCCCCATGTTGGATTTGGGGATCCCTGGTCCTCTGGGTGTGACTCAATGGGGAATCCTGGTGTCATCAGGTGTGTGAGGACCCCTCTGTCCCCCAGACTGGCTGGTGCTGCAGGTGCCGTTGGGGGCGCTGCTGGAGGGGGACATGGTGACACTGCACTGCCGGGGTTGGCAGAACCACACAGTCAAATTGATGTCCTTCTACCACGAGGGGAAGAAACTGGAAGGGGCTCGGCGATGGGACCAAGCTGTCCCTGGTCCCCTTTGCAGCTGAACCACAATGACCGCTATCGCTGCAGGGGCTGGGTGAGGTCCTGGTTCTGGGAGGAGTCAGTGCCGGTGACAGTGACAGTACAGGGTGAGCATCCAAGAGCATCTCAGTGTGGAGGACTCTTGTTGGAATGGGGAATCCCTGGTGTTCTGCGTGTGACTCAATGTGGGGATCCCAATAAAACGGGACACAAGGTGTGACAGGATCCCCATGTCCCCAGCATGGTTGGTGCTGCAGGTGTCATCGCGGGAGCTGCTGGAGGGGGACACGGTGACACTGCACTGTCAGTCACTGGAATGTGATTCTACCATGGGAACAAGGAGGTGGAGAGGTCCCTCAATGGGACCGAGCTGTCACTGTCCCACCTGCAGCTGCACCACAGTGGCCGCTACAGCTGCGGGGGCTTGGTGGACTCTGAAATGTCACCATGGGCACAGTCGGTACCAGTGACAGTGACAGTGCACGGTGAGCAGACCCCCACGGCTGGAACTCCAATCTCCTGACAACCCCAAAAGCCACTTCCCAGCAGACTCAGAGGCACAGTCCTCAGCTCCCCTCTCCTTTCCAGAGCTCTTCTCAGTGCTGGTGCTGGAGGGTCTCCCCAAGCCCACCGTTGGGTCCCCCCTGAATCTCAGCTGCCTCAGCACCCCCAGCCCACTGCGGCCCCTAGCCCCCCTCCTGCACGTGTTCTACTGGGACGGGCAAGTGCTGGGGGGCCCACAGGAGTCCCGCAGCTGCTGGTGCCCGCCGTGGGGGTCTCCCACTCGGGGAATTACAGCAGCCAGGTGCACTCTGAGGGCGGGGCCGTGTGGAAGAGCAGCGCCTGCCTCTGTGTCAGAGTGCACAGTGAGTGCAGGGATGGGCACGGGGAGCCCGGAGAAGCCCGCCAGATCCCCTGCCTGGGCACCTTCATGTCCCCCTGACACATTTTTGGGGTCCCTCCACCTCTGCCCTGTGTCCCCTCACCCCTCTGTGGTGTGACCCCATCCCCAACATCCCCCATCACATTCATCCCCCCTGCCCCCCTCCTCCCACACTGGCTGCCAGCCCCTCCCTGTGGCATCAGCCCTGTCTCTGTCCCCACAGTGCCCATGACCAATGCCACCATCACCCCCAGTCCCCTGTCACACCAGGCGCGTGCAGGTGACATTTGCCCGGGGTCCCCTCCTGGAGCTCAGGGACATCGATGTAGGACATTCGGGCACTTACCAGTGCTTGGCCACCAACCAGCTGGGACAGGGCGGGCACCGTGTGTTCCAGGCACTCAGCCCTGAGTTGGCCCTGGAGGTGACACGTGGGTCACCCTGGGTCACAGGTGAGATCACACAGAGTTGCTGGGGGCTTCAGGATGCCTACAGTTCAGGGTGACCCCAGTGTGTCCCCCTCTGTCCCCAGCAGTGGCTGTGAATGTCAGCAGGACCCTCCTGTTCCTGCTCCTGCTCCTGGCTGTCACTGGGGGCTGTCACTGGTGCCACAACCAGGGTGGGTGAAAATCAGGGGGGATGGGGGTCCTGGAGTGAGAGGGAGGCCCCAGAGTGGTGGCAGAGATCAGCAGCACCCAAGGCCCCTGAGCTGGGGGACACTGAGCCCGCAGAGACCTTGATTGGGGGTCCTGGGGATTTGGGGGATACTTGGAGAGTCTTGGTTGGGCTCCAGGGCCATCCCCGGCTGGGCTTTGAGGAACATTGTGGTGCACTGGGAGCTCCTGGAGGGTTTGGGAAGCTCCTGCAGGGCTGTGCAGGGACGTTGGGGAATCTTTTTGGATCCTGGGGGAGTTTGGGGATCCCCCTCCCTGCCAGGCTTGGGGTTCTGGGGACACATGGGGTTGGGGGCACCAGGGGGTTGGGGCCCTGCAGTAGTGCAGAAGTTCCGGGGGCTTCAGTGGTGCTCTGAGTGACTGGAGGAGTCAGGGATCCATTGGGAATCAGGGCTGCAGTGGGGATTTGGGGGTCCCATGGGTGGTTGGAGCTGCCAAGGTCCCAGGAAGGTTCAGGGGTCCCGGTGTCCCCATGGTCACCCCCTCCCCTTTCCCTTGCAGCCACCAGGAAGCTCCAGGACAAGTGAGTGGGGGGCTCGGGCTGGGACTCCCCTTTCCCTCTCCCCAAACACCATGCAGACCTCCACATCCCCACAGGAACCCCCCGGAGCAGGGGGCTGTGCTCAACACCCACATCATGGGAACTGAGCGGGCAGTTGGAGAAATCCAGGGAGGGACAGGGACACATCACCAACATGTGTCACCCCCCTACCAGGTCCCCACAACCAGTGTCACTCTCAGGGCCCCCACAGGTGTCCCCCAGCCCTGCACCACCTTGGGATCCACAAGTGACCAATAAAGAGCTGTTGGGACCCCAGAAAGACAGTGGGACCCTTGTGACTACGAGAGCGTGCTGTGACACTGGGGGCACTGGGGGGAACTGGAGGGCATCGATTCCCCTTAGGGGTCTCTTCTTCCTTTTCACTGCACACCATGGGGCTCCTCATTCCCCCTACCAATTTTGAAGGAGCACACAACGCTTTTCCATCTAATTGTACCCAAAACGCAGTTTTTTGGTCAAACTGTGTGAGAAACAAGGCTCACTCTTTAAATTTCTTAAATGGTTAATAAGGGATAAAAGGGTCAGTAAACAGACTGCTGGGTGCTTGGCAACTGCCAGAGGCGCATGGACAACTACAGCAATTCTCCTTACATATCTTTTCATTGTATTGGTGAAATACATACTCAGGAGGGTTATACATATTCAAACATTTTTTCCAGTTCACATGTTCTGGGAATTCCTTTTGCTTGGTTTGACCCTTGATTCATTTTCATGAAGTACATGCCATAGTGCAAATTAAATTAATGTATTTCATGTCCTCACAAGGTCCCCCTGTTCTGTGGTTTGATAGTTTTTGATAGCCAAAGAGTCAGTGGTAAATTCCTCTTTGCATTCCTTATTTGTTACTTTTCAATGTGTTCTTCTCATACAGATGAGATACTCCACCAGTACATTAAATCAACAATATCTATTTCACAAATTATCTGAGTTATTCTCACCGTTGTCACTTAGTTACACAAATTAAGGCATTAGCTACTTATGCAACAGTTAATGTTGCAATGCACAGTGTCTCTATCTTGATATTCTGGGGGAGCCTAAACTATAATGTATTTATCACACTAAAATATATGTCCTACACAGGGATTAGGGTAAACAGGCTAACAAATTGTCAAATCAAAAGCAGTGAAAAACTGATTACAATCTGTATTATATCAAAATAATTTGGAAAAACCAATAGAATAGGGAAATCAAATGACTACATTGTTATTCACAACAGGCAGAAGGTCTATTGAAGGGTTTATCTGACTTCTTATCCTGCTCTGATTTTGTCAGCAATAAATTCAATTCATATCTCTAATTCCGAGGCAGTTTTGCCCATGACAGGATTTGATGTGTGATCTCTCCTGGTCCTTGTCTCAACCCAGGAACACTTTGCTCAATTTTCTCTCCCCATCCAGGTGTGGAGGGCAGTGAGAGAGCAGCTGTGGTGGGTGCGGGGCATCCGGTCACTGTCCATCCATGGCAAGGCAGGGAGGAGGAGGAGGGTCCAGGTCAGGCTGTGGAGCAGAATGTTGTGGGATTTGCAGTAGTTTTGTGGTTCTCTTAGTCCTCTACCAAGAGGAGCAAATGATCAATTGCTGTATTTCCAGACTGGTTCCCTCACAGCTGTACCTTCAGCGGGGGGGTTCCAGCCAGCCTTGCTCTGAAAACCACTGCTTGGGCTCCCTTTGAGGTTTGTGCTTCTTGCAGGGCTCAGCAAACCACAGTCAGGCCTTTTTCCACCACAGAATTCTCACCTCTGCAGCAGCTCCACACACCCAGAGCCCCTCAGAATCTGTCTGGGGTGACCCCCAGGCCACCAGCACCTGGTGGGGGCTGTGCTCAGCCCTGGGTCACCCCAAAATCTGAGGCACTCAGGGAAGGAGCTGGGACCTATGGGTCCACCCAGCCACTGCTCATCCCTGGCACAACCATTCTCCTTGAAATCAAATCATGAGTACTCCATTTCTTATTTCCCCACCCTCTCTGAAACCCATATGCCAGTAGAGATATTCCCCAGGAACTGTATGGCCCCGGAGCCCTCATTCCCAAGGAACCCTCTCCTACTCATTCCATTCCTTGAAATCCTCCTTTCCCCAGGGCCTTGATTCTCTCTGGAACCTCCCATTCCCACGGGAACTCCCATTCCCTCAGCATCCCCATCCCATGACCCCAAATCCCTGGAGCCCACGTCCCCCTGGGACTCCCATCCCTGAGTCCCCTCAGCCATGGCAACCCCATCCCCCATGACTCCTCCTCCTCAGCACCCCCATTCCCAAGGACCACAATTCCTTAGGGACCCCCCATTCCCCTGGACACCCATTCCTGGAACCCCAAACCCCCTGAGCCCCACCCTCCTGGGAACCCCATGTCCCACTGTGTCACATCCAGCTTTGTCCCCATCCTGTCCCCTCCCTGCCCACAGACTGTGCCCAACTTGTGGCCACCCTGCCCCACCAAGGGCCACCTATGCATGACGTGACCTCGCTTCCTTCCTCTTTGGCCAAAGAGCCACCACCCAGGCCACAGGCACCCCTGGCAGTGTGTGACAGCCAGTGCACATGGCTGGGGCCACCCGGATGGCTGGGAAGGTGGTGCTGCTCCTGTGAGGTGAGTGCCCTGGGCATGGGCCTGACACCCCAGAAATGGGGAGGGGAGGGGGCACGGGGGGCTGTGGGGTCCATTGAGGTCCCCATTGCCAGCAGTGCCAGTCCATGTTACACACAGTGAACCTGAGTGGGAACAGGGATGGAGGGTGGCTTTGGAGACAGGAACAGGGAGGCAGGAATTTGGGGATGGGGATGTGGGGACAGGAATGTGGGCCTGGCATTTCGGCTGAGGTATCTCTGTGGATACTGAGAAGTAAACGGGAATGCAGGGACTGGAGGGGACAAGAACAGTGATGATGCGGCCATGGGGATGGGATCATGAGCTGGTGGGGGGGACCTGGGCCAGCATGGGCTGTGTCCGTGGTGTCCTCGTGCCCAGGGTGTTCACAGTGACCCCATGTTCTGCCTCAGCCCAGAGTGGCCTCGGTGTCCCTGTTCCCAAGGTGTCTGTACCTCATGGATGTGGTGCACGGGTGGCTGTGACACAGACATGTCCCCCTGCCTCTCAAAATCTTTTGGGGAGCACTCCCATGCACTTTCTCAAAAGAACTGCTGTCCCCATGGGGACTGTCCTCACACCCTGTACCCCTATGCTGCTGTCTCCCTGGTTCCACTCTCATCCAGCCCTGTCCCTTCTCCCTTCCAGCCCAGACCCTTGGCCTTGCTGGTGAGTCCTCGGCGGATTCCATGGCCCCACCATGCTGTCCCCAGCCCCACGCTGGCCCTGGCAGGCTGGTGTCCCCTGTCACCCACAGGTGCCCAGACCACCCAGCTTCTCGTGGAGCCCCCCTGGAGGCCGGCAGCGCTGTGGGACCAGGTGACACTGACCTGCCAGGGCTTGGGGATCGCCAGTGCCACCATCTGGTACAAGGACGGGCAGCACTGGTGGCAGGGACAGAAAACCGTCCGTGTCACCGAGAGTGTCAACTACACGTGTGACAGACCCAGCAGTGGGCTCAGCCTCCCCGTGAGAGTCTCAAACGGTGAGGGGATGTTTGGGTGTCCCCAGGCTGGCACACGCAGGGACCCCGAGAGCTCTGAGTGGGCTTTGCTCCATGGGTCACCTCCTCTGTAACCAGATTCTGTCCCCTGCTCAGGGGACATCCCAGAGCATCCCAGTGTGGGTGGAACTCGTTTTGGAATCGGGGAGCCCTGTGCACAGGGTGTGACCAAATGGGGGTGTTCCAGTGCTCTCCCCCAGACTGGCTGGTGCTGCAGGTGCTGGCACAGGCACTACTGGAGGGGCACACGGTGACACTGCGCTGCCGGGGCTGGCGGAACAGCACGTTTACCTCAGCATTCTTCTACCGAGAGGAGATGGAACTGGGGGTGCTCCGCGGTGGGACCGAACTGTCCCTGTCCCCTCTGCAGCTGCACCACAGTGGCCACTAAAGGCACAGGGGCTGGGTGGGATCCTGGGGGTGACAGGAGTCAGAGCCAGTGCCAGTGCCAGTGCCAGTGCAGGGTGAGCACCATACAGCCACCACCCTGACACCCACACAGCCCTTCCCCAGAGACTCGGATTCTGAAATTCGCCTCTTCTCCCCTTCCCAGAGCTCTTCTCGGTGCCGGTGCTGGAGGGTCTCACTGATCCCACCGTCGGGTCCCCCCTGACTCTCAGCTGCCTCAGCAGCCCCGGCCCCCTGTGGCCCTGAGCCCCCCTCCTGCACGTGTTCTACCGGGACGGGCAGGAGGTGGGGGGCCCGCAGGTGTCCCTGCAGCTGCTGGTGCCCGCTATGGGGGCCTTCTCCTCGAAGAATTCCATTTCCGAGAGCGGGGCCATGCCGAACAGTAGCGCTCGGCTCTGCATCACGGTGCCCAGTGAGTGTGGGGATGGGCAAAGGGAGCGCCCAGAGACCCCCCAGGTCCCCTGGTTGGGCACCTCCATGTCAGCCTGAAATATTTCTTTTGTCCCCCCACCTCTGCCCTGGGTCCCCTCACTCCTCCGTGATGTGACCCCGTCTCCAACATCCGCCACCACACCCATCCTTCCGTCCCTATCCCCCTACATCAGCTGCCAGCCCCTCCCTGTGGCCTCAGCCCTGTCTGTGTCCCCACAGTGCCCGTGGACAATGCCACCATCACCCCCAGTGTCCTGGAGGTGACACCGCCGGACACAGGGACAGACAGGGACACAGGTGGGGTCACTTAGGGTCACCAGAGGGTGCCGGACCCTTGGGGTGATGGGTGATCCTGATGTGTCCCCCTCTGTTTCTTGCAGTGGCCGCAGGGGTCAGTGGGGCCGTTTTGTTCCTGCTCCTGCTCGTGGCTGTCATTGTGGCCTGGCACCGGTGGCACCGTGTGGGTGGGTGACAATGAGGGGCACAGGGGTCATGGAGAGGGGCGTGAAGGCCCCAGGGAAGGGGGGCCCATAGGGCGGCACCCACAGCCCCTGGCTTGGGAGGGGCTGAGCCCCCAGTGACCATGGCTCAGAGCCCTGGGGAGCTGTTGGAGGGTCCTGCAGGGATGTTGGGGTTTCTATCAGGGGTCTCCCTCCCTGCTGGGCTCGGGGCTCTGGGGGCTCAGGGTGTTGGTGCAAGTGGGGTGGGTCAGGGATACTGGGGGGGCATCAGGGATATTGGGGAGGCCTGGGAAGAATTGTGTGTCTGGTGGTGGTTCAGCATTGCCAAGGGTGGATGGGGGCCCCTGGGTCTCCAAAGTCACCCCTCCAGTTTTCCTTTGCAGATGCCAGGAAGCACCAGGAAAGGTGAGTGCAGCCTCCAGCCATGATACACCTTTTATCCAAACCCCCAGCACCTCCCATCCCCTTCCACACACCCCCTTATTCCCACAGGGCCCCCCCAGACCCGCTGGCACCGCCGGTGGAGGATCCTCAGGCGACGTACATGGAGCTGCACAGGCAACCGTGGGAACCCAGGGACATCTATGACAATCTACACCAAAAGTTGTGATGCTCTGGGAAGCGGGAGGCACTGGGGGACACTGGGGGTGCTCCCTCCATGGCTGCTGTGGTTGCCCATCCTTCCAAGGGAGGTGGTCATGGGTCAGGGGAAGGCTACACAGGGCACCCTGTGCTCCCCATTTCCTCTCCCAGTACCCCCAAGGGCTCCCCCGTTCCTTTCCTTGTACCTGCAGGGGCTGCCCAGCCCCATCCAAATGCCCAAGTACCCTCAGGGACTGCCCCATTCTCTCCCCACAGTGCTTGCAGTACACCCAGGGCTTCCCCCTTCTCCCTCCCACTACCCCGTCCCATCCTGCTGTAAAAGGGGGAGTCGGTGAGGATTCTTGCTGAAAGATTTCTAAGGTGAAAATGAAGCACAAACACGGCTATATAATATCAGAGAACTGTTTGTTGATAAAGAAGGGTAAGTGTTCTTACTGAATGTGGAGAGAAGGGACTAGAAAGGGACAAGGATAGAGAGAGAAACAGAAGACAGGGACAGCGTTACCTCAAGGAGCCCGGGAGCTCTGTGGGCATCAGCTGGGCAGATGGAGTGTGTGTGCTGCAAGCCAGGGCGAGCCCACATGGCTTTTGTGAGTGGCTGGGCGTGATTTCCAAGGACGGCACCTGCGTGTCTCTGGCATGGGCGAGTGTCCAGGTTTAGAGCAAGTTTGGGGAAGAATCCCCCCAAAGGAGCTCCGGTGGGAAAAAGCAGATCCAATCGGCCCCTCCCCCCTCAACTGGTCCGGGAGGAAAGAAAAATACCTCCTTGGAGAAAGGTGGAAAAAAACCCCCTGTTTATTAAACAATAAGACCAAAGCAGTATCAAAACAATGAGACCCCTTGCCACTCTAAAAGCGATGACAAACTGAGAAAACCCCGGGTTCAAGCAGCAGCTCACTCAGTCTCTGATCAGTCTCTCAGTGCTGGAATTGTCGCAGGCCAGGGCCGGCCCGGTGGGCCACAGCTGCAGCTGCCGGTGCTCTCCTGGGTGTTCAGTCCAGAGCAGTTCCAAGAGGTCCAAAGAAAAGGGAAAAAACAGTCCAGGGAACTTCTTTGCCTCAGCTAGCTAACACTAACTAAAAAGCAAAAGAAGAGCTCTCTGTCCCGCTGTCTGTCCGCAGACAACACAGTCAGGAGCAGGAATGTGGAGGAGTGCAGTGTCTGAAAAACAAACTGCGCGCTTCTTCTCTCTCCCCCTTCACTCTCTGTAACACTCTTAAAGGTACAAAACTTATTCAACATAAACAGAATGAGACGATTGGGGATAAAAGCATCATATAGTCAACCCAGGACAGCGAGCCATGGCTGCAGGCTGGCTGCTGCGGGCTGGCTGCGGGCTGGTGCTGCGGCACTGGTGGCTCTGGGCTGGCTGCTGCGGGCTGGGGCTGCGGTGGGCAGGTGCAGCAGGCTCGGTGCTGTGGGCAGCACGGGAAACGCGGCAGAGGCAGCGGGTGGGTGCAGGCAGCATCTGCTGCATCGGGGAGGCAATGAAGGAACATCCAGGAGGAGCAGGAATGAGCTGCCTTGGGGAAGCAGCACAGCAGGGAACAACAGGCACAGACAGGGAAGAAGGACCACCAGGAGGAAAAGGCAGTGTGGGGGGAGTATCAGTGGCATTTTTCCCCAACGACCGGGAGGAATGATGCATCTGACTCCATCTTTTCAGAAGGCTAATCAATTACTTTTTTATACTATATTATTGTATATTATATTACATTACATCTAAACTGAATCTGCCAAGCCCTGAACTGCGCTCCACTGCACACAATCTCATGACTGTCAGCCAACAGTCCCAACGCACACACACCTGGATTCAACTGGTCAGTGAATCAAAACTCTCACACCAGAATCCAATCACCAATTCCCTTCAGGTAAACAATCTTCCACAATGCATTCCACGTGTGAAGAACACAGGAGCGGAAAATGAGATAAGACTTGTTTGGATCATTCTTTGCTCCTCTCACTGCTTCTCCCAGGTTCAGAGAATGGGAATCCCACAGGGGAGAAGAGCCAAACTGACCCTCTGAGCGAGCCCCTGATCCCTGCAAGAAACCCAAAGCAAAACACTCCTGTTTTGTCACAGTTAGCTGCTTTTATTTGCAAAGTCTCCTCCCACAGCCTGATTTTCTGGGCATTTTTTCACAGATATTTTTCCTTGGGCATCTGTCCCACCAGCCAGTGGGCTCACTCACAGCCCGATCACTGATGCTTTCTCTCCCCTCATTTTCTATTGAGTGAAGCCTCGCCAGGGACAGGGTTTCCAGCACATGTACAACCCACAGAGTAATTTTTCACCTCAGGTGCACATATGTTGAGACATAAATCAAAGTCAGATTTGATCCTCTTAAGGCCAGTGTGCTTAGTGGCTCTGCAATCCCTCTCCCAGTGCTCCCACTAAGGTGGCTTACTGGTACCCATCCCAGTTCCAAGGGGGCACAGGACCTGGTTCCCTGCACCTGGGACAAAACTGCAGATCTTTGGTTAAACTGGCAGAAATGGTGTTACTTTGTTCAGCTCTGTCAAGGAAGCTGAACAAGGTGGGAACCTCCCTTGGAATGGAAAATACAATCCCCTTCTCTCTGAACTATTATAATTTTGAAATTACAGGGCTTTTAGGTAAAGATGTGGGAACAGGAATAACAGTTCTTCACTGGTATATATTGTGAGAAACAAGTTAATGGAAGTTGACTTTTACTGGATATTATATGAATTGTTTTTACATTATTGATTATACTGTTGAATAAATATTGCGATGTTGTTCAGATAGTGAAAAGTATTGTGGAGTGGCTGATGTTGTTGTGGTGGCCATCCAAGGGTGGGGCCCAGCCATGGCCCAGCCCCACTGCACAGGGATGGCCATTGCCCAGCCCTGCTCTGCCCAGGCCCAGGTGGCAGCCAGCAACTGAGGGTCCCTCCCTGCCCCCTTGGCTTTGATTCTGGCAGCTTTAGAGCTGCTGCAGAGGTGAGAATTCTGTGGGTGGAAAAAGGCCTGCCTGTGGTTTGCTCAGCCCTGCAAGAAGCACAAAACCCAAAGGGAGCCCAAGCCCATGCCCAAATATCTGTGAGGGCCTTTGATGGTTTTCAGAGCAGGGCTGGCTGGAAATCGCCACCTGCAGGGGCAGCTGTGTGAGAACCAGTCCAGAAATGCAGCAATTGATCCTTTTATCCCTTGCAGCAAGGGTCTGAGATAGCCCCAAAAACCTTGCATATCCCGCAACATTCTGCTCAACAACCTGACCAGTTCCCTCCTCCTTCCTGCCTCAAACCTGCAGCCCTTTAGAATGTCCTGGGAAGAGTGTTTGGCTTTTGGCCGTGGCTGCCAGAAAAGAGGGAAAGGTGTGGAAATATGGAGCTGTGGCTCTGGCTGCAGCTGTGGTGGGGCCGTGGGGAGTGATCCTTTGTGGATTCCAGGCTTCCCCAAAGCTGCTCAATCCCTGCCCTCCTTACCTTAGTGAAAGGCTGAGGGATTGCAGGAATTGTGGTATAAAACCACCTGTTGCTGCTGTGGAACCAAGATGAGCCTGAGAGCAGGCGCTGCCTTCCTTCCATTCGGGATCATGGAGAGCGCTCATGGGTGTTGGGCAGGGTGTGTGCCTGGTCCTGGGACACTGCTACGCTGCCAGTGGGCACTGGGATCCAACCTGTTGCCTTGGCGGCTTCTGCCAGCTGCCGGTGGCGGTGCCAGGACTGATTGGTACCTGTGAGTTTGCAAAAGGAGCGATTTCACCTTCTCCCTCCCATCCGAGGCCGCCATGGCCCGTTAGGGGAAGGAGCTGGACCGGGGCGCCCCCTGCTGGCCGGCAGTGCTCCCTGCAGCGCCCCCTGCTGGCCACAGTTTTAACTGCCACAAAAACCAACAGTGCTGAGCGGGAGGGAAAGTTCTGGGTTTGCGTTGTTTGTTCTATTCTGGTTTATCAATTTCCCAGGAAAGAGCTGTTAATCCTTTTCCTACACCTTGGCCTGGAAGCCAGATCATCTTTGAAATTAAAAAAAGGTTCTGAGATGGGTTTCTTTCCATTCCAGGTTTTATTTCCCAGTTTCCTTGGAAGATATTTCTCATTTAAATGAGTTACCAGCTTCTGGGTTCCAGCATGGATGCAACAGACACGCCATGAGCAGATAGGGTCAGCGATTTGGCCACCTCATGGTCTGCCTTTTAAGCCAGTTGGGTCACCAAGGCTCCTCTCCCCAGCTGGCACTTCTGGTCACCTGGCTACTCAGGAGCTGGCTTTGTCAAAGTGTCACGCTGTCCCATGACTTGCAGGTGATGGACAGACGGGGCCCTGTCTCACCAAAGGCAAAGCCTGACCAACCCCTGCCACACACAGCTGTTCCAAAATGTGTCCAGACTTCATATTCTTCCTGTCTCTGACACCCCACCCTGTGCCATGGCCTGATTCCAACTGCCCTGGGAAAGGGGGAGGCTCAGAAAACTCCTCAGGGCCTTTGTGACATCCTGGTGTAGGGAACATGGCAGAGAAGGGGTTTGGGACAGGGGACAAGGGAATCCAGAGCCTCCTGAAGGCCACTTTGGCCATCAGAGCAAGGAAGCTCCAGGGCTCTGCCAAATTTCTCTGGTGGAGGAAACGTGATGGGGGGTGAAGTGTTTGGGGATTGTTCTTTGTTGGTGGCTTTCCCTGGAAATCATTCCTTGTGTGACCATTTGGACTCTGAACCTTGTTGCTGTTGCTGTTGGTTTTGTGTCCGGTTTTCGGCTGTTTGAAGGGCCTGGAAAGGCCCGGAGTGGCCTTGGGGCAGCCCGCGTATCGAAGGACGAGAAGAGGCTTCAGTTCTTCTTTCGGTTTTTATGTTTATTAATTGTTTATCTAAAAGATTTTCTTTCAGCCCGACAGAGGTCTGCTCAGCAGTCAGCCATGAGCACACTGTCCTGTCCTCCGGACAGCCACCTATCTTTGTACCCATTGTTACGTGTACAATATTTATCATTTTTCCCCAATACCATTTATTCTTATTGTCTGGTGCACTTTCAGTAATGACCAATCCAAAAGTGCCACCATCACCAAAGAAGATGGAGGAGAAGAAGAAGAAGAAGGAGGACAGGACACGCCCCAATTCCTCCATCTTACTTCTCTAAACCTCCCTGTACATAAATCCTAAACCCTGTGTCTCACTCTCTAATTAACTAATCCCTTCACCATTCACCCCGGTGAAGTCCTCCTATCCTCATACAGGTGTCGTCTCCTGTGTAGGGTCAAAGTCCAGCCACCAGACACTTCTGGCAACATTCCAGGACTCCCGAGCCCCCCAAGGGTGGTCTCGGTGGCTCGGCACCTCAGGACTGAGATGCTGAGATCCCACAGTTTTGTTCTTTCATTGCTGATACAGGAACTGTCAGACTTTTGGAATCTTTGTGCCTCCATGGGAAGCGGTAGGGAAAGGGGCAGCAGCCCCTGGTGTTTAGTGGCAACCCCGAACTGGAAAATCCCATTCCTAAAGCTCGACAAACCTGAACAAACAACATCTCTGCCAGTTTAACCAAAAAGCTGCATTTTGGACTAGATGAGAAGGAAATGGGTCCTGTGTCCCCTGGCACTGGGAGGAGCCTGGGGAGTCATGGGTGTACTGGGAGCACTGGGAGGGGGAAAGGGGAGCAATTGGTGCCTTGTGCAGCCCCCCTCACTCGTGGTCATCACCCCAGGCAGGATGGGCCACCACAGGAGCCATGGGACGCGGACTCCCACCGTCCCCCATTGTCACAGCACCTTCCAATGGATGTCACTGGTGTCCTGCAGTCGCCCATGTGGTCCTGGCAGCTCTGTGTGGGTCACCTGGGGGTCCTTGGGGGGAACACTAAGAGACACCTGGCTTGGGGTGACACCCATGGGTGACATGTCCATGTCCCCACCCATCCCCCATACTCACCCCCTGACCCCTCATGTCCAGCCCCTCCCCCACCTGCAGGGGATAAGGGGGTTCTGGGGGGCCCTGTGGGGATAAGGGGGGGTCTGAGGGGTATCTGGGGAGGGGGTCAGGCAGAGTCATGGCTGGAGCTCCCCACTCACCTGTCCTGGGATTTCCTGAGAGCTGCAAGAAAAAGAGGATGGGGTGATCGTGGGATCTCCTGGGCCCGAACCCCATCTGGGAACTTTAAATGCCCACTGGACCCCTGAGTCCCCAACAGACACTGATTTCTACTGGACTCCTAGGCCCCTGCACCCCAAAGCACCCCTGAGGAGCCCCAGAACACCTGAGCCACCCAGGTACTCCAACCCCCTCCCCAGGAATCCCGAACCCCAAAGCACCCCTCAAGCCTCAAGGAACCCCAAGAATAGAATGCAGGGAAGCCCCAAACTGCTCCAGGATCGCTGAAGAGCTCTCAACATCCCTGCACAACTCTCCAAAACCTCCCAAAAAGCCCCCCAAAAATCCCAGTGTCACCCAAATATTCCTCAAGGCCCTTCCTGGGACAGCCCAGGACCCTCCAAAAGGCCCCCAAACCTGTGAGCACCCCAAGCAAAGGTCACTGGGGGCTCAGCTTCCTCCAGCTCAGGGAGTTGGGTGATGCCCCAACAGCCCCCCAAATGTGTGGGGCTTCCCCCCGATTCCTGTAGGACCTTGTCCCCGCCCCGCCCCATTGTCACCCACCCCGGCGGTGCCACCAGTGACAGTCCCCGATGACAGCAAGGAGCAGGAGCAGGAACAGGAGGGTCCTGCCGACATTCACAGCCACTGCTGGGAGTAGAGGGGGACACACTGATGTGACCCTGAACCCTGGGGGTCCTGAACACCCTGGTGACTCTGTGTGATCCCACCTGTGACCCAGGGTGAGGCAGGTGTCACCTCCAGGGCCAGCTCAGGGCTCAGTGCCCGGATCACGTGGTGCCCGTCCTGTCCCCGCTGGTTGGTGGCCACGCACTGGTAGGTGCCCGAATGTCCCACATCGATGTCCCTGAGCTCCAAGAGGGGATCCCGTGCCACCTCCTGCCCATTGTACAGCCAGGTGAAGGTGACAGGGGCTGAGCCCCCCTGCACTGAGCAGTGCAGGGTCACGTTGTCACCTGCACGCACCTGATGTGACAGGGGACCAGAGGTGATGGTGGCATTGGCCACGGGCACTGGTGGGGACAGAGACAGGGCTGGCACCTGGCGAGGTGGAATGTGGTTGCTGTGGGTGGGGTCATTCCCAGCCCAAGGGTCCCACTCACCGAGGACGGTGACATTCAGGGGGTCACTCTCGGCCACACTGTCCCTGTCACTGACCCGGCACTGGTACTGGCCGCTGTCATTGTCCCCAATGTGGCACAGCTCCAGGTGCTGGCCGGTTCTTGGCAGTGCCCCTGAGCCCTCTCGGTGCCAGGAGAAGGACAGGGGACCTGTCCCTGTGGCCACCGCACAGCTCAGCACCAGGTGGTCTCCAAATACAACCTGTCCCCCAGGGGTCTGCACTGACAGGGACACCCCCGAGGGTGGGACCCCTGCGGGAGAGTGGGACACCAGGGGAAAGTGAGGGACCCGGGGGGGTGTCAAGGAGGGGCAGGGGAATTCCAGTGAGGGAGAGGGGGTGCAGAGATTGGAGGAGGGGGGCTTCAAAAGGAACCCCGAGAGATGATAAGGGGGCTAGGGAGGGAACACCTGGAGAGGGAGGTGGGCAACACCAGGAAGGGTATGGGGACCATGGGAGGGGATGGTGAGACTTGGGCAATGTGCAGAGACATCAGAGAGGGGTGGAGGGACCCAGGGATGGGGGAGGGGACCCAACGAAGGATGGAGGGAAACATGAGCCAGGAATGGGGGGACCTTAGGAGCAACCTGGGGCAGCGATGGCAGGACACAGAAAATGCACCAGGGAAGGATGAGGGTACCCATGTAGGGGCTGGGGGTCCCGGGGAGAGACCCGAGAAAGGATGGGGGGGGGTGGGCAGGGAGGGATCTGGAAAAGGTTGGGTGCCCCAGAGCAGGTGTCAGGGAGGGCTGGGGGATGCCAGGCAGTGTGGGGGACCTGAGGCATCTGTGTAGGCTCCCCGTGCCCATCCCCACACACTGCACACTGTGAGGAGGAGCCGGGCGCTGCTCTTCTGCATGGACCTCCACTGGGAGTGCACATCACAGCCATAATTCCCCGAGTAGGAGACCCTCACAGCGGGCACCAGCAGCTGCGGGGACCCCTGCAGGTCCCCCACCACCTGCCCGTCCCTGTAGAACACATGCGGGGGGGGGCTTGGGGCCGCAGGGGTCTTGGGGCCGCAGGGGGCTGGGGCTGAGGCAACTGAGATTCAGGGGGGACCCCTCAGTGAGCTCCTGGGCACCCTCCACCACCGGCACCGAGAAGAGCTCTGGGAAGGAGAGGAGAGGTGAGGACTGTGAATCTGAGTGCACTGGGAAGTGGCTTTGGGGTTGTCAAGATATTGGAGTTCCAGCCGTGTGGGTGCTCACCATGCACTGTCACTGTCACTGGTGCTGACCGTGACTGCCAGGACCCCACCAAGCCCTCACATCTGTAGTGGCCGCTGTGGTGCAGCTGCAGAGGTGAAAGGGACAGCTCAGTCCCCTTGAGGGACCCCCTGAGAGCCTTCTCCTCCCGGTATTTGCACCCTGGTGAGATGGTTGTCCTGCCGGCTCCGGCAGCGCAGTGTCAAGGTGTCCCCCTCCAGCAGTGGCCGCGCTGGCACCTGCAGCACCAGTGGGTCTGTGGGACAGGAAGGTCACATCTCACTGATGACACTGGGGTGGGTGCCCATAGCACCAGGGACATGTGGGTGCTCTGGGGTGCTCTGGGGTGCTCTGGGGTGCTCTGGGATGCACTGGGATGTCCCCAGAGCAGGGCAAAGGCTCTTGTCACAAGAGGGGTGTGAGCCCATCTACGGAGTGGAGCCCACCCTGAGCTCTTGGGCCCCCATTATAATTAAAGGTCTCCCCTCACCATCTGAGACTTTCAAGGGGGCGCTGCGCCCAGTGCCGGGTTTGTCACATGTATAGGTGCCACTCTCAGTGACACTGAGGCGGTTCTGTCCCTCCTGCCACCAACGCTGCCCGTCCTTGTACCAGATGGTGGCACCGGCAGTCCCCGAGCCCTGGCAGGTCAGTGTCACCTGGTCCCACAGTGCCGCCGGCCTCCAGGAGGGCTCCACTAGGAGCTGGCTGGTCTGGGCGCCTGCGGGTGACAGGGGACACCAGCCTGCCAGGGCCAGTGTGGGGCTGGGCACAGCGGGGTGGGGCCATGGCATCCCCCAAGGACTCACCAGTGAGGCCGAGGGTCTGGGCTGGAAGGGAGAAGGGACAGGGCTCAGTGGGGATGTCACCATGGGGACAGAGGCACATGGGGTACAGGGTGTGGTGGCTGTCCCCGAACTGTCCCTGTGGGGACAGATGCTTTTGTGGGAAAGTGTGTGGGTGGTCCCCAAAAGTCTGGACAGGCTGAGGGACATGTCTGTGTCACAGCCACCCCTGTACCACATCCCTGTGGCACAGACACCTTGGGAACAGGGACGTGGAGGCCACCCCGGGCTGAGGCAGAACATGGGGACACTGAGAACACCCCGGGCACAAGGACACCATGGTCACAGCCCATGCTGGCCCACGTCACCCCCCACCAGCTCATGATCCCATCCCCGTGATCGCATCCCCATGGCTGCATCCTCACGGTTCTTGTCCCTGCATCCCGGTTCCCTTGTCCCTATCCCAGGAGCTGCCTGAGCCCAAAGGTGCCAGTCCTCACATTCCTGTCCCCACATCCACATCTCCAAATTCCTGCCCCCTCTTCCTGTCCCCAAAGCCACCCTACATCCCCATTCACACCCAGGTCCACTGTGGGTAACATGGACTGGCACTGCTGGCACTGGGGACCTCAGGGGACCCCACAGTCCCTCTGTGCCCCCTTCCCTCCCCATCTCTGGGGTGTCATGCCTGTGCCTGGGGCACTCACCCCAAAGGAGCAGCGCCACCTTCCTGGCCATCCCGGTGTCCCCAGCCACGTGCACTGGCTGTCACTCACTGCTGTGGCCACCACTCCCCTGGCTGGCGGCTCTTCGGATGAAGGGGAAGGAAGGGAGGTCAGGTCTCAACCTCATGCGTAGGTGGCCCTTGGTGGAGGCAGGGTGGGGATAGGCTGGGGACATGGGTGGGTGGGACAAAATAGGTCATGGTGTTCCCAGGAGTGGGCAGCTCGGTGGTTTTAGGGCAGCAAGAAGGGAGTCACTGGTAAATGGGGTCCTGAGGAGGGGGAATATCCGGCAATGGGGGTGCCATTGGAATGAGCGTCTCCATACCTGGGTGGACTCAGGGATGGGAGTCCCAGGGGAATGTGGGCTCCAAGGATTTGAGTTCATGGGATGGGAGAATGGTGGGTCCTAGGAAGATTTCAGAGGATGGAATGAACGGGAAGGGGTTCCTTGGGAATGGGGTGCTGGGCCATGGAGATCCTAGGGAATGTCAGTGTTGGGATGGGGGCTGCAGAGAGAGTGGGACATAAGGAATGGAGGTCCCATGTTTCCGTTCCCGGGGGAATGGGGGTGCCAGGGATGGGCAGTGGCTGGGTGAGCCCATGGGTTGTAGCTCCTTCCCTGGGTGCTTCAGATTTTGGGGTGACCCAGAGCCAGCACCATCCCCACACGGTGCCGGTGTCCAGGGTGTCACCCCAGACAGATTCTGAGCTGCTCTGGGTCTGTGTCCCCCAGCCTCCAGTGATTTTTCCCTCTCTTTATTCCATTTCCGTCATTTTACCCCTCAATTTCACAAGCCCCCAGTTCATGCCTTGATGGTCCTTGGGGGCACCTGGAGCAGGGAACAGCTTGGGGGAAGCCCAGGGTGGGGGAAGCCCAGGGTGGGGGAAGCAGGGGTGAGGGGTCTGCAGGGAGGGCTGGGGAGGCTGTGGGGGATGGGAGAGTGCAGTTTTAACCCCCAACACTTTCACTTTCTGTCTCCCCCAGAAGAAGGAAAAGGCCATTTGACACCTTTCCCACATGGGGGGGGGAAGGGTTCTGTCCTTAGGGGGCACATCCAGGGGGCTCCTGTCCTGGGGGGATCCTGTCCCAGGGGGGACACATGCTGGGGAAGAGGGTCCAGTCCTGCAGCTTGGCACCTTCGGAGGGGTCCAGAGTTCTCCATTCTTGCTCATCCCCTGCAGGATCTGAGCCAGCAAGAGCAGCTGGGGAATGGAGCCCCGGGCAGGAAGGAGCTCCCAAACTCCTGCTCCTTGAAGCAAGTGGCCATCCAAGGGTGGGGCCCAGCCATGGCCCAGCCCCACTGCACAGGGATGGCCATTGCCCAGCTCTGCTCTGGCTAGCCCCAGGTGGCAGCCAGGACCTGAGGGTCCCCATTGCCCCCTTGGCTTTGATTCTGGCAGCTTTAGAGCCCTTGCAGAGGTGAGAATTCTGTGTGGGCGGAAAAGGACTGCCTGTGGTTTGCTCAGCTCTGCAAGAAGCACAAAACCCAAAGAGAGCTAAAGCAGTGGCTCTGTGAGGGCCTTTGATGGTTTTCAGAGCTGGGCTGGCTGGAAAACCCCCCGGCAGGGGCAGGTGTGTGGGAACCAGCCTGGAAATGCAGCAATTGATCATTTGTTCCTCTTTGTAAGGGACAGAGAGAACCAGAAAACTACTTCAAATCACAGAACAATATGCCAACAATCTTCCTGGGCACCTTCTTGAACAAAATCTGCAGCCATGAGGAACATCATGGAAAGAATGCTTGGATTCCAAATTTGTCCACAAAAATAGAGAGAAAAGTGTTGAAGTATTGGTCAGTGGCTCTGCCTGTGGCCATGGTGGGGCTGTGGGGAGTGACCCGGTGTGGATTCCAGGTGTCCCCAAAGCTGCTCCATCCCTGCCCTCCTCACCTGAGTGAAAGCCTGAGGCTTTGCAGGAATTGTGGTTTAAAGCCAACAGAGGTGCTACTGTGCACTCAAAACCTGCCTGGGGTCAGGCCCTGCCTTCCTTCCATTCGGGATCATGGAGAGCGGTCGTGGGTGTTGTGCAGGGTGTGTGCCTGGCCCTGGGACACTGCTATGCTGTCAGTGGGCACTGGGATCCAACCTGCTGCCTTGGTGGCTTCTGCCCGCTGCCGGTGGTGGTGCTGGGACCGATTGGTGCCCGTGAGTTTGCAAAAGGAGTGATTTCCCCTCCTCCCTCCCGTCCGAGGCCGCCATGGCCCCTGAGGGGATGGACCTGGACCGGGGCGCCCCCTGCTGGCCGGGAGTGCTCCCTGCAGCGCCCCCTGCTGGCCGCAGTTATAACTGGCACAAAAACCAACAGCACTGAGCGGGAGGGAAAGTTTTTGGTTTGAGTTTTTTGTTCTCTTCTGGTTTATAAATTTCCCAGGAAAGAGCTGATATTCCTTTTCCTACGCTGTTGCCTGGTATCCCCATAATCTTTGAAATTTGAAAAGAGTTTTAGGGATGGGTCTTATTCCAGCTAGGTTCCTACTTTCCTTGGCAGATATTTCTCATTTAAATGAGTTGCCACCTCCTGGGTTTCAGCATGGATGGGACAGACACCCTAAGAGGAGACACAGTCAGGCACTTGCCCACCTCATGCTCTGCCTTTTAAGCCAATTGGGTCAACAAGGGCCCTCTCCCCAGGTGGCACTTCTGGTCACCCGGCCACTCAGGAGCTGGCTTTGGCAGAGTGTCACACTGTCCTCAGTGTGCCACGGCTGAGAGACTGATGGAGAGATGGAGCCCTATCTCACCAAAAGCAAGCCTGACCCATCCCTTACACACATAGGTGTTTGAAAATGCCTCCAGACATTAAGCTTTTCCTGTTTCTGACACCCCACCCTGTGCCATGGCCTGATCCTGACTGTCCTGGAAAATGGAGAGGCTCTCGGATCCCTACAGGGACTTTGTGTCATCCTGGTGCGGGGAACAGGGCAGGGGAGGGGTTTGGGACAGGGGAGAAGAGAATCCAGAGCCTTCTGAAGGCCACTTTGTCCCTCAGAGCAAGGAAGGTCCAGGGCCCTGCCAGGTTCCTCTGGTGGAGGAAACATGCTGAGACAATATCTGGGGTTTCTTTCTTTTTGGTGGCTTTCCCTGGAAACCATTCCTTGTGTTACAATTTGGACTCTGAACCTTGTTGCCGTTGCTATTGGTTTTATTCTCTCTGGTTACTGTATTAGGAAATTGTTCTTCTCTCAGCCCTTTGGGATCTTTGTCTCTCCACGGGGAGGGAGAGGGGCAGTTTTTAGTGCCAGCACACACATGAGTGGGTGCCCATTGGTGGTGACCCCCAGTGTCCCCCCAGTGTCACAGCACATTCCCATAGGTGCCACCGGGTTCCCAAGGTCGCCCCTGCATTCTCCGCAGCTCCGCGTAGGTCACCTGGGGATCCTGGAGGGTGGTGGCACGGGGGGACACTGCAAGAGACACGGGCTGTGGGATCTGGGTGGGGTGACACTCGTGGGTGACGTCTCCCTCTGCGTGTGTCCCCCCTGTACTCACCCCCTGCCCACTGGGTGACCACGACGCGGGTGTACGGCACCTCCCCCTCCTCTGGGGGGGTCAGGGGATCGGGAGGGGGCCCTGAGGGAATAAAGGGGATTTGGGGGAGGGGATGGGAGGTCTTGTGGGTTGGGGTAAAATGAGTGGGTGTGGTGTGAGCCCCCCACTCACCTTTCCTGCTGCTTCCTGGCAGCTGCAAAGGAAAGAGGGGAGGGGTGACTGTGGGGTCCCAGGGCCCTGATCCCTCTCAGGATTCCTGAACACCTATAAGACTCTCAATTTTTCATAGGACCCTTAAGCATTCCCGAATCACCTCAGAATTCATGAACTTTCCCAGTGGCCCCAAACAAATCATCCTCAAGAACCCAAAGACCAGCAGGGAGAGGGACCCACCCAAACACTCCCAGGGCCACTGAAAGAACCCCCAACATCCCTGCAGGACCCCACATCTACTCCCCAAACTCTGCAGGTCTCCTAGCCAAAGTCATAATTGAGGGTCTTTGGGTCATTCCCTATGGTTCCCCAGTTCTCTGAGCCTCTACATTACCCTGGGAACCCCCTTCCCCCATTGTCACCCACCCACATGGTGTCACTGGTGTCAGGCCACAATGACACCCAGAAGGAGGACCATGAATAAAATGGCCCCACCGACCCCTGCGGCCTCTGCAAGAAACAGAGGGGGACACATCAGGATCACCCATCACCCCAGGGGTCCTGCACTCCCTGGGACCCCATCTCTTTCCCCACCTGTGACCCAGGGTGAGCCAGGTGTCACCTCCAGGGCCAGCTCTGGGCTCAGTGCCCGGAACACGCGGTGCCCGTCCCATCCCAGCTGGTTGGTGGCCGCGCACTGGTAGGTGCCCGAATGTCCCACATTGATGTCCCTGAGCTCCAGGAGGGGACCCTGGGCCTCGTCCTGCCCATTGTGCAGCCAGGTAAAGGTGACATAGGCTGAGTCCACCTGCCCTGAGCAGCGCAGGGTCACGTTGGCACCTGCATGCACCTGGTGTGACAGGGGACTGAGGGTGATGGTGGCATTGGCCACGGGTACTGTGGGTACAAAGACAGGGCTGGCACATGGTGAGGTAAGATGGGGATGCTGTGGGTGAGGTCACCCCCATCCCGAGGGTCCCACTCACCCAGGACGGTGACATTCAGGGGGTCACTCTCGGCCACTCTGTCCCTGTCACTGACCCAGCACCGGTACTGGCCGCTGTCATTATCCCCAACATTGTGCAGCTCCAGGTGGGGCCGGTGCCCAGCAGTGCCCCCAAGCCGTCCCTGTGCCAGGAGAAGGACAGGGGACTGTCCCCATGGCCACTGTGCAGCTCAGCACCAGGCTGTCCCCGAGTGCCCCCTGTCCCGTGGGGGGCTGCACTCACAGGGACACTCCCATGGGTGGGACCCCTGCGGGAGAGGGGGATACCAGGTGACAGTCAGGGACACAGGGGGTTCAGGGAGGGGCAGGAGGATCCCAGTGAGGGACAGGGGTGGCAGAGATTGGGGTGCTGGGTCTTAGAAAAGAACCCTGAGGGATGATGGGGGGTTTAAGGGAGGGAACACCTGGAGAGGGAGGTGGGAAACACCAGGAAGGGTATGGGGACCCAGGGAGGGGATGGTGTTACCTGGGGAATGTGCAAAGACCTCAGAGAGGGGTGAAGGGACCCAGACAGGGGTGAAGGGACTAAATATGAGATGGAGGGAAACATGAACCAGGAATGGGGGGACCTTGGGTGAGACCTGGGACAGTGATGGCAAGACACAGAAAAAGCACCAGGGAAGGATGGGGGTGCCCATGTAGGGGTGGGGGAACAGAGTGAGGGACCCGAGAAAGGATGTTTGGAGACAGGGAGGGATCTGGGAAAGGTTGGATACACCAGAGCAGGTGTCAGGGAGGGCTGGGGGATTCCAGGCTGTGTGGGGGACCTGAATGATCTGTGGGGGCTCCCCATGCCCATCCCCGCACTCACTGTGCACCGTGATGTGGAGCCAGGCACTGCTTTTCCGCACGGACCCCTCCTCGGAGTGCACCTGGCAGCTCTAATTCCCTGAGTGGGAGACCCCCATGGCGGGCACCAGCAGCTGTGGGGAACCTGTAGGCCCCCCGCCACCTGCTCATCCCGGTAGAACACGTGCAGGAGTGGGGCTTGGGGCTGCAGGGGGCTGGGGGTGCTGCAGCAGCTGAGATTCAGGAGGGACTGCACAGTGAGCTCCCGGGGACCCTTCAGCACTGGCACCGAGAAGAGCTCTGGGAAGGAGAGGGGAGGTGAGGACTGTGACTCTGAGTGCACTGGGAAGTGTGTTTGGGGGTGTCAGGAGATTTGAGTTCCAGCTGTGGGGGTGCTCACTGTGCACTGTCACTGTCACTGGTGCTGACTGTGACTGCCAGGACCCCACTAAGTCTTCACAACGGTAGTGGCCACTGTGGTAGACCTGCAGGGGGGACAGGAACAGCTTGGTCCTCCTGAGGGACTCCCTGAGATCCTTCTCCTCCCGGTAAAATCACACCCTGGTGAGATGGTTGTCCTGCTGGCACCGGCAGCACAGTGTCAAGGTGTCCCCCTCCAGCAGTGGCCGCGCTGGCACCTGCAGCACCAGTGGGTCTGTGGGACAGGAAGGTCACATCTCACTGATGAGACTGGTCTGAGCTGGGTGCCCATGGCACCGGGGACATGTGGGTGGTCTGGGATGCTCTGGGGTGCACTGGGATGTCCCTGTGTGCAGGGCACAGACTCTTGTCACACGAGAGGTGTGAGGCCACCGATGAAGTGGAGCCCATCCTGAGCTCTCAGGGGCCACCCTCATAATTTAAGATCCCCCCTCACCATCTACGAATGACACTGGGGGGCTGCGCCCGGTTCGGCATCTGTCACACGTGTAGGTGCCACTCTCAGTGACAATGAAGTGGTCAGGTTCCTCCTGCCACCAGCACCTCCCATCCTCGTACCAGGTGGTAGCACCAGTGGCCCCCGAGCCCTGGCAAGTCAATGTCACCCGGTCCCACAGCACTGCCAGGAGCTGGGTGGTCTGGGCACCTGTAGGTGACAGGGGACACAGGCCTGCCACGGCCAGTGTGGGGCTGGGCACAGCGGGGTGGGGACCTGGCATCTCCCGAGGACTCACCAGCGAGACCAAGCGTCTGGGTTGGAAGAGACAAGGGACAGGGCTCCATGGGGGTGTGGCACTGCAGGGATGGCGGGGCCAGGGTAAGCAGCGTGTGGTGGTTGTCCCCAAACTGTGGGGACAGCAGTTCTTGTGGGAAAGTGAGTGCGGATGGTCCCCCAGCCCCACATTGGCCCTGGCAGGCTGGTGTCCCCTGTCACCCACAGGTGCCCAAATCACCCAGCTCCTGGTGGAGCCCCCCTGGAGGCCAGCGGTGCTGTGGGACCGGGCGACACTGACCTGCCAGGGCTCAGGGACTGCTGGTGCCACCACCTGGTACAAGGACGGCCAGCGCTGGTGCAGGAGGGACAGAACTGCCTCGCTGTCACCGAGAGAGGCACCTACATATGTGACAGACCTGGCACTGGGCTCAGCCCCCCCGTGACAGTCTGAAATGGTGAGAGGGGATCTGTTGAGATTCATAAATCTCAACAGGTCAGGGTTGCCCCCCACAGGTCTGGATGGACTCCACTCTGTAGGTGGCCTCACAACCCCCTGTGTGGTGAGAGCCTGTGCCCTGCACACAGGGACATCCCAGTTCATCCCAGTGCACCCAGATATCCCTGGTGCCATGGGCACCCACCTTGGACCTGTCTTGACCCTGCAGTGAGATGGGACCCTCCTGTCCCACAGATGTTCTGGTGCTACCGGTGCCAGCACAGGGGTTGCTGGAGGGAGACATGGTGATACTGCACTGCTGGGGCTGGTTGAAAAACACGGTCACCAGGGTGCAATTTTACCAGGATGAGAAGGATCTGGGGGGGCCCATAAATGGGACTGAGCTGTCCCTGTCTCCTGTGCAGCTGAACCACAGCGGCAGCTACAGCAGCAAGGGCTTGGGGAGGTCCATTCTTTCATGGTCAGCAGCAGTGACAGTGACAGTGCATGGTGAGCACCTCCATGGATGGAACTCCATCTCCTGACAACCCCAAAGACACGTTCCAGTGCACTCAGAGTCACAGTGCTCACCTCCCCTCTCCTTCCCAGAGCTCTTCTCGGTGCCGGTCCTGGAGGGTCCCCCCCGAGCCCACCCAGGGGTCCTCCCTGACTCTCAGCTGCCTCAGCACCCCCAGCCCCCTGCGGCCCTGAGCCCCCCTCCTGCACGTGTTCTACCCAGACGGGCAGGTGGTGGGGGGCCAACAGGGGTCCCTGCAGCTGCTGGTGCCTGCCGTGGGGGTCTCCCCTTCGGGGAATTACAGCTGCCAGGTGAGCTCTGAGGGTGGGGCCATGCGGAAGAGCAGTGCCTGGCTCCGCTTCACGGTGCGCAGTGAGTGTGGGGATGGGCACGGGGAGCCCCCACAGCCTTGTCAGGTGCCCTCCCTGAGGACCTCCATGTCCCCCAGACACCTGCCCTGGCTCCCTGCCCCTCTGCCCTGTGCCCTCTCACCCCTCTATGGTGTCACCCCATCCCCGACATTTCCCACCACACCCATCCCTCCCTGTCCCTATCCCCCACACCAGCTGCCAGCCCCTCCAGTGCTCTGAGCCTTGTCTCTGTCCCCACAGTGCCCGTAGCCAATGCCACCATCACACCCAGTCCCCTGGCACACCAGGTGCGTGCAGGTGACAACGTGACCCTGCGCTGCTTGGTGCAGGTGGGCTCAGCCCCTGTCACCTTCACCTGGCTGCACAACAGGCAGGAGGTGGCCCAGGGTCCCCTCATGGAGCTTGGGGACATCGATGTGGGACATTCGGGCACCTACCAGTGTGTGGCCACCAACCAGCTGGGACAGGATGGGCACCGCGTGTTCCAGGCACTGAGCCCAGAGCTGGCCCTGGAGGTGACACCTGGCTCACCCTGGGTCACAGGTGGGGTCACACAGGGTCATCCGGGTGTTCAGGACCCTTGGGATTCAGGATGACCCCAGTGTGTCCCCCTCTGTCACCAGTAGTGGCTGTGAATGTCAGCAGGACCCTCCTGTTCCTGCTCCTGGCTGTCATCGGGTGCTGTCACTGGTGGCACCGCCAGGGTTGGTGACAATTGAGGGGGATGGGGGTCCTGGAGTGAGGAGAATCCCTCACAGTGGGGGCAGAGATCAGGGATCCAATGGAAATTGGGATCCAGTGGGGATTTGGGCTCCCATGGGTGGTTGGAGCTGCTGAGGTCCCAGGAAGGTTCAGGGGTACCAGTGTCCCCTCAGTCACCCCTCCCCTTTCCCTTGCAGCTGCCAGGAATTTCCAGGACAGGTAAGTGGGGGGTTTGGGCTGGGACTTCCCTTTCCCCTCCCCAGACACAACCCAGACCCCCCCAGACCACCCTCCGCCCCAGACCTCCCTGCAGGAGGGGGCTGTGCTCAACACCCACATCATGGGCACTGAGTGGGCAGAGGGTGAGTACAGAGGGGAGATGGGGACGCGTCACCCACGAGTGTCACCCCCTTACCCAGGTCCCCAGAACTGGTGTCACTGTCAGGGCCCCCACAGGTGTCCCCCAGCCCTGCCCCTCCTCGGGATCCACAAGTGACCAACACAGAGCGGTCGGGACCCCACGAGGGACAGCGGGACCCCCGGGACTGCAATGACATGCTGTGACACTGGGGGGCACTGGGGGCATCGATTCCCCTCAGGGGTCTCTTCTTCCTCTTCACAGCACCTCACAGTGGTCCTCCCTCCCCCTCCCAGTGCTGGGGGACCACATGATATTTTTCCCTCTTATTGTACCCAAAATGCAGTTTTTTGGTCAAACTGTGTGAGAAACAAGGCTCACTCTTAAAAATTTGTAAATGTTTAATAAGGGATAAAAGGGACAGTAAATAGCCTGCTGAGTGCTTGGCAAGTGCCAGAGGCACACGGATAATTAGAACAATTCTTCCTACATACGTTTTCATTGTATTGGTGAAATAAATACTCAGGAGGGTACGTAAAACATACTCAAACATTCTTTCCAGTTCACGTGGTCTGGCAATTCTTTTGCTTGGTTTGATCCTTGATTCATTTTCATAAAGTAAACATACTGCAGATTAAATTTATATATTTTATGTCCTCACAAGGCCCCCCTGTTCTGTGGTTTGACAGTCCGAAGCGTTAGTGGTAAATTCCTCTTTGCATTCTTTCTTTTGATGTTTTTTCACTTGCTTCTTTTCAATGTGTCCTTCTCATACAGATGAGATAGTCCACCAGTAGGTTACATCAACATTAGCTAGTTCACAAAATTATCTGAGTTATTCTCACCATTGTAATTTAGTCACTTTTAGGGTAAAAAAGCTGACAATTTGTAGTGCATCAAAAGCAGTTAAAACTGATTAAAAAATGTATTATATCAAAATAATTTGGAAAATCAATATAATAGAGAAAGCCAATGACTACATAGTTATTCATAACAGCGGAAAGGTGTATGGAAGGGTTTATTTGACTTATCCTGCTCTGATTTTGTCAGCAATAAATTCAATTCATATCTCTAATTCGGAAGCACTTTTACCCATGACATGATTTGATGAGTGATCTCTCCTGGTCCTTGTCTCAACCCAGGAACCCTTTGCTCAATTTTCTCTCCCCATCCAGGTGGAGAGGGCAGTGAGAGAGTGGCTGTGGTGGGTTCGGGGCATCCGGCCACTGTCCATCCATGGCACGGCAGGGAGGAGGAGGAGGTCAGGTTGTTGAGCAGATTGTTGTGGGATTTGCAGTAGTTCTGGGGCTCCCACAGTCCCTTGGGGACAGGGACAAAATGATCAATTGCTGAATTTCCAGACTGGTTCCCTCACAGCTGCCCCTACACGGCATTTCCAGCCAGCCCTGCTCTGAAAACTATCAAAGGCCCTCACAGAGCCACTGCTTGGGCTCCCTTTAGGGTTTGTAATTCTTGGGGAATTCCAACTCACCAGCGAGCCTGAGGGTCTTGGCTGGAAGGGAGAAGGGACATGGCTGGGTGGGGCTGGCCCTGGAGGGACAGCAGCACCTGGAGTACAGGGTGTGGTGGCTCTCCCCAAACTGTTGTCCCCGTGGGGACAGCAATTCTTGTGGGAAAGTGTGTCTGGGTGATCCTCAAAAGATTTGGAGAGGCAGGGGGACAGGTCTGTGTCACAGCCACCTGTGCACCCCATCCATGTGGCACAGACACCTTGGGAACAGGGACGTGGAGGCCACCCCAAGCTGAGGCAGAACATGGGGACACTGAGAACACCCCGGGCACGAGGACACCACGGACACAGCCCATGCTGGCCCAGGTCACCCCCACCTGCTCATGATCCCATCCCCGTGATCCCATCCCCATGGTCACATCCCCACAGTTCTTCTCCCGGTTCCCTTGTCCCTATCCCAGAGCAACCTGAGCCAAAAGGTGCCAGTCCCCATATTCCTGTCCCCACATCCCCATCCCCAAATTCCAGTCCCTGTTCCAGTGTTTAAAGCCACCCTACATCCACTGTCCCACCCAGGTTCTCTGTGGGTAACATGGACTGGCACTGCTGGCACTGGGGACCTCAAGGGACCTGGCAGCCTTCCCTGTGCCCCCTCCCCTCCCCATCTCCCGGGTATCAGGCCCGTGCCTGGGGCACTCACCCCACAGGAGCAGCGCCACCTTCCTGGCCATCCCGGTGTCCCCAGCCATGTGCACTGGCTGTCACTCGCTGCTGTGGCCACCGCTCCCCTGGCTGGTGGCTCTTCGGATGAAGGGGAAGGAAGCGTGGTCACGTCTCGACCTCATGCGTAGGTGGCCCTTGGTGGGGGCAGGGTGGCCACAAGCTGGGGACAGGCTGGGGACAAGGCTCCATAGTCTGGGGATATGGTGGGGATGGTGTTGCCAGGAGTGTGGGGCTCAGGGGATGTGGAGAACCAAGGATGGGTGTCCAGGAGAATGGGGGTCAAGGGGAATTGGGGTCTCCATGCCTGGGGACATTCAGGGATGGGGGTGCTGTGGGAACGTGGTCCACAGGGATTTGGGGTCATGGCATGTGGGTGTCAGGGTTGGGGGTGCAGGGGGAAGAAGGGGACCCTTGGGAATAGGGGTTCTGAGGGAAGAAGCAGCCCATGGGATGGGATCAAGGCAATGGTGGTGCCGGACAATGGCAGTCTGGGGATGGGTGTCCCCAGGGAGGAGAGACCAAGGCAATGGGGGTCCCATGGTTGGGTTCCCATGGGAATGGGGGTACCAGGGTTGGGCAGTGGCTATGTGGGCAAAGAGTTCACAGCCTCTTTCCAGGGTGTCTCAGATTTTGGGGTGACTCAGAGCCCAGCAAAGTGCTGTACCTGAAGTACCCCAGGGCTGTCCTGGGAGTCTCTGTGTCCCTGCCCCACACACCCCTGGGTCAGGTCCCCCCATTTCCTGGCTCAGCAATCCCAGGCAACACTTAAAGACCAGTTGGTTCAGACCAAAGCCATAGAATAAAACCAAAAGTCTTTCCCACAACAATTTTTTCCCAATATGTAAAAACTCAGTGAAAATACAACTAGCAAAATATAAATGCTCTGCTTTATGGAAGCCATTGCTTCCCCAATAAGTCACTCACAAAAACAACGCAAACAAATCAAAATGAAATGAGACCTTTTGGTCCCCTTTAGCAGCCCATTTGTACATAACACAGCAGCGTTTGCTTGTGGATAACAC